>NC_133799.1:6394039-6736539 GCF_043250625.1 Sebastes fasciatus
CACAAACAAGTACACACGGGCTCGGTCAGAGTCCAACGGCTGATTTCAGTGACAACCAGAGTGGAAGTTAAAGCATGACATTTGGCACCTGCGCTGCAGCTCTCTGCCTGCTAACACCTCTTCCTAAAATACAGCGACCGAGCGAACTCTGGCGAAAATTGTGCAGACATACTACGAATGATGTCGCATAGAGAGCACGATATTGATTAACGGTCAGTTACTGTCCGCGTTGATTTTGACCAGTGAAAATAGGTTAGAGGTGTGCGAAACCTTTTCAAACAAATGACACGTCGCTTTGACTGTTCGCTGACGCACGGAGCAAGTTAGGACATCTTCATTGGGAAAAATAGAAACAATCTGATGCTTGTGTGCATCGCGTCCAGTTAAGAAGAGGTGTAACAGAGCACTAACATGCATTCATGTTAAAGCAAAACAGACTTTTTGGCTAATTGTTGCATTTGTCAACTTAGTACGCAGACAGCAAAATCATCCTTGTGTCCTTAAATGACTGGCTGTGGTCCTCACACTTACTGTAGATATTAGCAAACAGTAATGTAACAAGTACAAGTGTTTCTAAGTCAATAAAGGTGATGTATTCAGTTTGATCTTTGTAGCTAGTAGTCCCATGTAACTATAAGTGAGACATTCATTTATCAAGCATACAGTATATGAATTTACTCACTTGAAGAAAACTGCCAGATTGACCTGCACATCATTTGAGATCTCTTACTATCCAGCTTTAGACCTGATTTCAGTTGTCCCTTTTGAAGAAACTACTACCGTAATTTCCGGACTATAAGCCGCGACTTTTGTCACACGCTTTCAACCCTGCGGCTTATGCAATGATGCGGCCAATTTATACATTTTTCTAACGGCCGCCAGTCACATTAGTGTGAATCGTGCATTTAAAGTGGCACTCCGAGTTGAATGGGAGGCTTGGATGACCAGCGGCGAGAAATCGTTTACCAAAACTGGCCGCATGCGAAGAGCAACTTTTGCACAAGTCTGCCAGTGGATCCTGTCAGCGTGGAGCAGTGTGAAAAAATCCACCATCACCAACGGGTTTCGAAAAGCCGGTCTGCTGCGTGACGGAGAGGACAGCACAAGCTCAGGAGTGAATTTGCCTCAGGATGAGAGTGACACTGAAAGCGACAACGAAAGAGAGACTGAGAAAGTGTGTGGCGAAGTATATCTGAGGCTATTCAAATCCGACACTGAGGAGGAAGACTTCCATGGTTTCAGTGCACAGGAGGAAGATGAAGACGGCTAACAGTGACTTTTATGTTTTTTTAACCAGCCCTGTTAGTGCTGTGTTACTGCCGTGTTGCTGCTGTGTTGCTGCTGTGTTACTGCCGCGTTACAGGCACTGTTTGGAAAGAAAAGTTAAGGTATGTTATTAAAACTTTGAAAACTCTTTCTGTGTACCGTCTTTCTTTGTAAATATCTCATGTTAAAATGTGGGCACCTGCGGCTTATAGACAGGTGCGGCTTATGTATGTACAAAATGTTTTTTCCTTTAAAAATGTACTGGGTGAGGCTTATAATCAGGTGCGCTCTATAGTCCGGAAATTACGGTAGTTGGTTGGTATCATTCATTACAGTTGATACTAAAATGTTAGCACTGAGCAACACAGCCAAGAGCTCACCATGGACACGGGGACGATTTGCTGTTTTTACTGCGTCAAGAATTGATTAAAAAGTGTGTTGTTTTGACCCGACGAAGGGCAAAGAAGGTGTTGGCACAGCTGTGCAAATGGCCGTAGGACTGTTTGGCAATGCTGGGGGAATATTGTAACTTAATCTTGCTTATTAATGTTATGCTAAGCATTTATTTAGGAATGAATTGTGCTATGTCACAGATACTTTAGAGCATACACTGCACTATAGAGTTACCTCATTTAATGTGCTGACGGATTATCTGGCTCTGTGGAAGACATTTTTTTCAGTCTGTAAAAGAACAAATGCCAGAAAATCCCTGATATCTCAAACTAAACTGCCTGATCGCAGATGCCAGAGGTGCACCTTTAAACAACGAGATTAACGGATAAATTAAAAGATGTTTTGAAAACGGAACATTTACAACAGAGGTCATCTTGTAGCTTGCACATTAAAAACCATTTTGGAGACTTTACGTGATCACTGAAGTTGTGTGGCTTTGTGTTATTACAGTAATTCCAACTGAATCATAATTGAAAGTATAAAAAAGACAGAACGGACACAGAAAGGGAAAAGAGCCCATTTCTGTTGTGATCACAAAATGAATTGCCAATTAAATACTTAGAGGCATGAGCTGGAACTGGGATTTGAATTCTAATCTAATCAATGAATTTAGAGTGATATTACACACTTTAAGTGACTGAAGTAAACAGCAGGAACATTGAGATCTTTACAGGTTGTCACTTTGGTTCTTCAGCGTTTGGACTCGACCGGCTCGATCACACACTGTGCTTACGTCAACATCTAGAGAGATGACATTCAAATTCCAAATGGTAAAAAAAAAATTTAAACAAAGAACCTTTCCTTGTTTTTTTTTCTTCTCTTAAAGAACTGTACAAGATTATTACAAAAATCAATAATTAGTTATACATATTTATATGACAACATTGTTTACGTTATATTACTATAAAGAAATACAACTTTTTGTGTTGTTCTCGTTCAAGACTGAATGCAGTATTCCTTTTTCAGAGTGCTGTGGCTCGCTGTGCACTGAAGATGGTTAATGTAGATCACTATGATTCTATGCAGTAAACTTTTAATATGTCTGTAGCTGTATCACTATTATTGAAAATAATGTCCAAATTGAGAGAACAGTAAATGCAGGTTTAATGCTCAACTACCTAAAAACATAATCTCAGATTAAATGACTATAACTCTGCAGCAGCGATGTCTGGCCACAAGGGGGAGCTAAATTATTCACCTACATGAGGGATGCCATTGTTTATGTTAATTCAGTTTTCCTATGATGAGAACTCAACAAAACAGTGTCAGCAATGACCACTTGACTTTAAATCAACTTCAAGCCTCACCATCACCTGTCCAAGGTCAATAGACATGTTTTAGTTCACTCAAACGTAAACGTTACATGAAACTCAGGTGGCAGGTTCCAGTCCTCCTCCGCCTGTTACCTCCCTCATCTTTTCAGCTATGTGCAGTCCGGCTGGAAAAGGAATACTGCATTACTCCACCGCTTGTTTCTTCAACTTGTGTTCCTCAGCTCTAGTGTGCATCCTGCAGGGGAATGAGAGAGTGGGTCGTCTAGGCAGGACCCTCCTTTGGAGAGGACGGGGTCTGGGATGTGGAGCTGGAGGAAGAGGAGGAAGAGCTCTTCAGGGAGCCCAGGGTCTTGCTGAACCACGAGTTCTTGGCCGCCTGGATCTCGTTCATCAGGACTCCCCGCTGGTGCTCAAGCTCCTACAGAGACACAACGGAAGCAGAGAGGAGTTCATCTAAAACACTGGCTTTTGTCATGTGGCTCTGTATTTTAGCACATTATCTGAACCGTCCAGCTACGAAACATATCTCCTATCACACATGAACACTTTGACTATTAAAATGAGCTTTTAGCTAGCTTTTCTATGCATTCAATGTATTCTAATACACTTAATAGACTGTCTTCTTGGTGTTTCCTTCTTATGCTGCATTCACATGGAATCAGGCAAGTGGTAGACAGCAGACAGAAAACACCTTCTGGACGGCACGGGGAAAACAAACAGTCCGATGGAATGGCAGGACAGCAAAATGAAACACGTATGACGATATTTTGAATAAAATCTATTTTATGTAATTCTCGTAATGCATGTAGCTATAAAATGAAGCTTTCTCTTAATATTATATTGCAAACTTTCTCCAGTGTGAGGGAGCTAAGTAACGTCAACTTTGGACAACAATGCTGTCGGCCTCGCCAATTTTTACCGTCCAGCTCTCGTCCACTAACATGATATCCAGTTTGCCCTCTACCGTCTGCCTGAATCCATGTGAATGCAGCATAAGTGTCACATCCATGGTTGCATGTACATTGCTAATAGAGTGGTTTCAGGTGCTTTTGTATGTACTGTATCACGTCTTTATCATGTTGTGTTTTTAGGGTTATGAAGTTGATATTTTTAGTTTTTAGTGAAATCTCTTGACTACTAATGGATGGATTTCCAGGAAATTTAGTACAGGTATCAATGTACCTTTTTCTCAAAGCGCTGCTGTACCTAAAACAAAAGCCTCATAAAGCAGCTAGCATGGCTTTAGACTCTTGTTTGTGTTTGGTGTCCTTGTTTCTTTATTATGAACACTCTACAGATTTTTCTTTGTGATACCGACTTACATCTTTATGACAGTTTTACTCCTATCTATCTGAAGAGTGCTCCTACAGACTTGGTACAGTGTATTGTCCTGCATTTCTGCAACAGTTATTATTGACATCACTGTCCCCCCCTCGTGCTGCTTACCTGGATGCGGCATTTGGCCTCCACCAGTTGCAGTTTGGTCTGTGCCAGCTCCAGCTCCAGATGCCTCAGCTGCTCCTTCAGTCCGTCCTTCTCCTCGTCCAGCGGTTCGGTGGATGTCTTGTCCCTGCCGGGGGACGAAGCCTGGAGGGACCCCAGGGTTGTGAACAGGTCCCTACAGTGGTCACAGCCGTTTACTTTACTCTGCACGGACACACAAACACACACATATGTTAGCAGAGGTTGGTGGGTGAACATACTGTACAGACGTGTGAGTTCAGGTAAAGAAATATGCAACAAATAAGTGTTGTGTCCAAGCAGAACAATACATCTGATGTGGTAGAACACCAGCTTGTTATTCAGTAGATGAAAATAATACTCTTGGTTGTTTATCCTGTATTTCTTACATGAAAACAATCACATTCTCTTAGTCCAGATGCAAAACCCACTTTATGTTTTCAGTGTCTCATCTTTGTGAGAGCATTATGCCCTGATGAAGACTAACAGTATGTGATCCATCTTTTCCTTTTCCTTTGACTTTATCCTGACTTTTTCCTATCTTTGTTGAGTACAACATACCTACATTTACAATAATATATATCTCTGAATTAGGTTTCTCTTGTCCTCTCATGTTCCAAATCTTGCAAGGCCTCATTAGTTTATTATAGCAATGTAAATGACAGTAAAGCTCTGACATATACAGAATTTCTCTCCTGAATACTTTTAAGTGTTCCCTCCCTGTGTTATGTCACGCTACAACTTCGTCTTTCGACTGGCAAAACATTACATTAGGAAGAATGTCCTGATCACTTTCTGGTCATACACTGCCACACCCACGAAGGGCAACATCACATGCTTGACAAGGGCTAAACGAGCGGCCAATCAGGTTCTTTATGGGTGTGATAACGTACCAACCTGGGATTGTGTTAAAGCTGCAGTCTGTAACTTTGAGCAAATATAATAAAAAGTTACAAAACGGTCTCTATATCCTGACAGTAGTGCATGAGGCAAGTAATCTGTGAAAAAAAATCATGTTCCTCTGTGACGTCCTGTGCTCCTAATGTCATCTGCAAGATCTCAACATGCCTGAAGAAAAACAACCAATCAGAGCTGAGGAGTCTCTACAGCAGCTGTCAATCACTCTCGAACTCTGATCAAACGGTCAAACTAGGCAGCGCTGATCAAATATTAATCAATATTCTGTTACTGTAATGCCTATTTCTCGCCTCTAACGTTTTGAGAAACATCTTGTAGTGTACTGTTTAGCTGTAAAATGAGAAGTTTGATCCAGCCAGTGGGTGTTTGGTTTTGACTCGACCGTTTTCAACATGGCAGCTGGGCCACAAACCCTCTCATTTTACAGCTAAACAGTACACTAAGATATGTTTCTCAAAATATTTGAGGCGAGAAATAGGCATTACAGTAACAGACTGCTCGGCCCTGATTGGTTGCTTTGGTTCAGGCGCGGTGAAATCTTGCAAATGCCATTAGGAGCACTGGGAGGAGGCAGAGGAACATAATGTTTTTCACAGATTACCTGTCTCATGCACTACTGTCAGGATATAGCAACAGTTTTTATAAAAATAACTTTTCATCATATTTGCTCAAAGTGACAGACTGCAGCTTTAACTGAACTGAAAGACAGAACAGTCCTGCAAATTCTCTTCTGCTGTGATGTGACACATTGTGGCTTCAGTTAAGAGTATGAAAGTCTCCTAGCTTGCATCTACTACCTGCTACAGTAGCTGTGCGTTAACAGTGTGATCTCACCCTCACGATGTCCAGCTCTTCTTTTGTTGCCGCCTGCTGTTTTTCCAGCCTGGTGCTCAGCTGGGAGCAGATCTGAAACACGGAGAGGAAGTGGGGTTATATAAGAGACGACACATCTTGATCTACAAGATAAGACGTATACTTTAGTTATTTTTTTTTTTAACTCAACTGAGCAGTATGATCTTTTCCATCAAAACTCTTTTCACACTTATGTATCTCCACATACTCAAGAAAAACAATGTTATTTGGGCTTCACCTGGTATGTAGTTCAATCTCTATTACCCTGTTACTCTGTGTAAACAGTTATTATAGCAGTGAAAGATAATGCATAAATTATACAAAATGAATAGGGACAATGTGACTGACATGAGTACAAAAGTTATTACAGTAACTAATAATTTTGTCTTTATTTATAGAACACTTCAATGCAAAGTGCTCAATAAATAAAAAGTGTGCATAAAAAAACGAAAAGAATATGTGTATTTTTTTCCATTTTCAATACAGCAGATGGATCTAAGTAATTACCAACCTGTTTGTATTCAGCTATGATCGCTGTGGTTTTCTTGATCTCCTGCTCTGCTTTTTCTAGCTCCCTCCTGAACACTTCCTTCAGCTGGGAGAGGCAAAAAAAAGATGACAAGAAACATAAACTCACATTAATGAGGAGCGTGAGCTGGCATAACACTACAACATGATGTTTATACATATGCAAATGTCAGGGTGATAAAATAACCTTGGTAAGAATTAACAGCAATCACACATCCACTGTGCAGACATTTTACATTACTATGCAACTGTGGTTAAATAGTATACAGCATCAGTCTCTTTTTAAGCATAATAATCATAACAATATTGGCTACTTTGATGATCAATAGTAACCACCACTCACAGGAAAGGTTGTTATAGAGTGAAATATGAGTTTTAAAGATAGAGGCCATGAGTTTAGTTGGTGTGTGTTTGAGCTGTTGATCAACACTAATTACACAACTACTGAGTATCATCTGAAATGGTGATTATATTACCTATTTTCTAGATTGGATTTCTGCTGTAATTACCTAGGTGATGGCAAACTGAGGGCAGATCTTACCTGAGCCGTCTCCTCCTCCTGTCGTCTCTTCTCCTCCTCCGTCTCCACCAGACGTTGCTTGGTGCTCAGCAGCTCTTTGTTCAAAACATCGGCCTTGTCCTCTGCCTGAATGCACGCACACACACACACAAACAAAAACAGAGAGACCTTTCATTTAATATCAAATCTGCAACTATAGCACAGTGACATTTCCACACAACCACCAGAGTGCACAAACACATTCAAAGCATGACACTGGAACATTTGCACTTCCATTTTCTGTACTATTTACTTTCATTATTAGAGATTCACATGGGTGCTGGTGAGAAAAGTTTTTTTGGTTGAACGTGTTTTACTGGTGGTCAGGTTGTGTGACTTACGGCAACAAGAAAATTAAATATTTTATCTTCAAGAACTATGCTATTTCTCTCCTTACTGAACAAAACAACTTATTTCTAATTTCTGTAATTATTATCTTTATCAACTTTAAAAAGGCAACCAGAATCTACATCAGTCAGTAAAAGAAAAAAGTTAAAATTCTTCTCACTTTCATATGTGACTGCACACTGATAATCTCTAATACCCCTGTAGTGCAAGTATTAAAGACAGACACAATCCTCCTGCTGGGGACTGAGGCAGTATTTTGCTCCCTGGTAACTTTAGTAAACTATCTATTGTAAAAATAATCAACACTTCTGTATTACAAACACTTTCCCAAATGGCAACAGGTCACAAAAGGCAGTACAACTGAAAAGCATTTCTTCTGCTATGAAACTGAAAATACTAAATTAATAGAATAATAGAAAATACTACTGGTGCATTGAGAGGAGAAATGCTTATGAACACCTCAACAACAGCTGTTGAGGATGTTTAATGTCAGGAAAGGCGAGGGAATGTTTTTCTGCTTACAGCTCTGACAGCAACTTAGTACGGCTTTTTAATCAGCTCAACGTCTGAAATTACCCCAAAAAGTTGTTAGTTATAGCGCATTTGAGATATGCATTTGGAGTCTACTCTGCGTCTCATTGTTCTGATAGTTGGGAATAAATACATGTAAACAGAACCTGACTAAACAAATAAATAAATCCAGCTTTAAACCTGCAGTAGGCAGAATAGTTTTGGCATCATTGGGCAAAAATTCCTTAAAAACCTTTCAGCATATTGTAATTCAAGTGTTCTGATAGATAACTAGACTTCTGCTCCTCCTCATGGCTCTGTTTTCAGGCTTTAAAAAATCTAGCCTGTGACAGGAGACTTTGGCCAATCACAGGTCATTTCAGAGAGAGAGCGTTCCTATTGGCTGTTCATTCAACAGAGGCAGCTGTCAATCACTCGCCAACTTTGATCAAACGGTCAAACTAAGCAGCGCTGATCAAATATGAATCCATATTCTGTTACTGTAATGACTATTTCTGGTCTCAAATGTTTTCAGAAACATCTTGTAGTGTACTGTTTAGCTGTAAAATGAGAAAGTTTACTCTGGCTGGTGGGCGGTGCTTTGTATTTCCTCAACTGATCTCAACATTGCTGCAGGGTCACAAACTTTCTCATTTTATTGATTGACAGCTGCTAAGAGACGGCTGGCTCCAGCTCGGCTCTGATTGGTTGTTTTCCTCCGGTCTGTGAAATCTTGCAGATGCCATTAGGAGCACCGGAGGACACAGAGGCACATGATATTTTTTCCAGATTATCTGTCTCATGCACTACTGTCAGGATATAGTATAGTAAAAATAACTTTTTTTTAAATCATATTTGCTCAAATTCTACCCACAAGTAGAAGTTGACACAGAGGAAGCAGACTATATTGTGGGTTTGAAAACATCCTGAGGAGGTGCTGTGTTACCTGGTCAAGGTCGTTCCGAAGGGCAATCTTGCTGGTGACCAGTTCATGGGCCAAGTCGTCATTCTCCTGTTCCAGTCGCATACTGGCCTCTTGAAGACGACGGTTCTCCCTCTGGACAAACACACAGTTGGACAATGTATCAGTGCATGTCATCTAAACTTCTAAACGGATCACATGTTCAGTGCACTTTAGAGCACAGGCTTCCTTTTGATAAACTGATCATGTCAGGAATCTCTGAGAAGTGAGCGCTCAGTTACGTCTGAGTGTTGTAATTCTGAAATTAAATGAACAGCTTTCGGTCTGGAAAAAAAAAAGAAGCTTTTATTGATCAGGAAAAGGCAGCGGCCACTTTTCTATTTGTTTCAATTACACACACACTCCACATCATCTTAAAGTCCCCATTGTAGACCATTAGTGGAGTCTCATGACTACTGGTCTGCCCTTAAACAGTCTCACATGACGGCCATGCCTCAATGGGACAAAACAGTTGTCACGGTTTCCATCGGTCACCTGACCTCGATATCCTGTCGCCCTAACGATGACCTCTTTTACCCTACACTAACTTCACCCACACACATACAGGGAATATAAATAAACTGTATAGCTAAGCTGAATTGTTGGAGCACCTTTTTACATAATGATGCAATTATGAAAAAGCAGATCACAAATGACAAATACAATTGAACATCTATAAACATAGACACACAGTCACATGCTCTGGAGACCGATTAAATTAATCTCTTCCTGTGAGCATAGAAGTGGGGGGTTTAATTTGGGCAAACAGAGGAAAGACCTACGTCGTATTAGTTAGTGTGGGAGGTTCTTCTCTGCTGCATGTTTTAGTCTTCACACTAAAATCTTCCATAGACTACCTTTCAATATCTTACCAAACAGTCTACTTCAGTCAACATGGCCAGCTCATATCAATCAGAAAAACATATAAAATCTCACACATCAAAGTTTAATATCTAGGAAAGATCAATTCAAATGAGTAAAAGCCGTAAGCATAAGAACCTGTTCAAAATCTCTTACATTAAAAGCTTTGTTGGAGCAGAGGCAGCTTACCGTGCTGCTGTCCACAGTCACAACAACAACGTCTTCACATCGAGCCTCCAGCAGCACAGACTAAACTTTAACACATGATCCTGAACGGAGTTCCCTTCCCAGCCTCTCTCTCTCTCTCTCTCTCTCTCTCTCTCTCGCTCTCTTTTCAATGCTTTTATTTTGTTTTAAGATAAACATTGAAAGCAGCCAAGAAAAAGTACAACTGGCCGAATAAGTCACACATACATTTTACACATATAAAGCAAACGAGACCCGTAAAAAATACAAACGCACACCCCAAACACGATGAGTACATACCTGAACCTGGAGTATAAACAATATGAAAATGTTGAATTACAATAAGCATAAAGTAACTCAAACCTGTGCTAATTTACAAGCAGCTACATTCCTGCTTTGTCTCCTTGTTCTGTAAGAAAGTCTTTCCACTGGCTGCAGAGGAGATGGCTCTGGTCCAACCTCTTATCAACAATAAAAGTCCTTCCTTCCTTCCCTCCAGAACCAGCAGCTTATACAGCGCTGCTGTTTACGCCAACATATCACACTGGTTGTTTGTGTGGTTCATAGTTTCACTTGAATGTTTAATACACATGGGTGCTGGTGAGAAAATTCTTTTTGACTGAACTTTTTTTACTGGTGTTTTGTTGGTGATGTTATGCGGTGAATTCTGACGATGATTTTTATCCCTCCCAAAAGTACCAATTAGGGCTGCACGATTTTGAAAATAATATCTAATCGTAATTATTTTTGACTGATATTGCAATTGCGATATGAGTTGTGATATTAGAGGGTATGATCATTTTCATTATCAGCATTATTCTCATTTTCATGGAAAACATATTCAAATGATTATGGGGTGATTTTTGCGGGGATCTGTACCAAACAAAGATGTTTTGTCTGTAGAATATTACGTGTAGGCCAGGATATGTTTTCTAATATTCACGAATATTTAATTATAAATGGTATTTTGACACACATTTCGCCTTTAACAGATATTGCGATTTCCTCCTTCTCCTGCAATTCAAAATTGTGGTAGGCCATATTGCCATTTTGATACCAATATATGTATGAAAAGTATAAAATAAAACATTTTACCTTCAAAAACGATGCTATTTCTCTCCTTACTGAACAAAAAACTTGTACTTATTTGAACTATCCAACTATATTTTCTTCGTCCTGGTGATCGACACATCTGAGTGATGCTGTCACATGTGCGTTAGCATGTTGGTTGACGATGGAGCAACTCCGACACACCGTCCTCGTCTTATAAGTTACACAACTTTCTCTCTTCTTTGCTGTTGTAGTTGACCGGGAACCTGCAGGCGGGTCTTCCAGCTCTGCCGTTATATTTATGCTCACCATATGGTGCCTTCAAATGAAACTCATGAGCTTGTGTTTACAACATGGGAAGTTGTGTACACGATATACTTGGCATTCAAGTGATTAAGTTGTGAGAATACCGCTGCTAAGCAACGACAATATTAACGTTATTGTTGGCGTCGAAAAGCCACAGAAGCTAACAATTTAGCAATCCGCCACCCATGAATACAAGCACTTCTTTTATTTTTGTCTTGATTCATATTTTATACCTACGACTTTTGGGATATTTCATCAAGCCATTCAGAGTTTTACTGACTAGTGAACAACTCACTGATGTGTTTAACTAAGAGAGAGCAGGTTTCTTGTTACAGTATAATTATATATAATAGTATATATATATAGCTATTCCTTTAATTTGTATGAAAAATCTGCAGACAATAAAAATGTTATCCGTACAGCTGTAATTATGTCGGTTTAAACGCGAGAAAAATTTTGGGGAAAAAAATAATTAAACTGTTCCCTGAGCTGACTGTGTAAAAACAAAAATGATTTAAAGAGGACCAGGAGGAAAGGAAAGAAATCCTGACACAACCGAACAAATGAAAGGACGAGATGCTGTCTGTTGACTGTTTGAGTTTGTCTGAATCTCTAAATATCTGCCTCACCTGTATCTGTTTTTACCCTCTGAAGATAAAGACACTTTCAGCAGCCAAAAACCCTCTGACAGCACCGCGGCAGCTTCGCCCAAAAATAAATGTTATAGATGTCTGATAATGATAAAAGTCTGTGATGTGTGAAAAGTCTTCTTTCCACAGGAGATGTCTAATCTTAGAAACATGGCTATTTTTAGCAAAAAAATATATCAAAGACCCAAGCATTTTCTTACCATCTCTAAAACTCAACACTACCTGAGAAGTTATTCAGTTGAAATGTAGAGGAAACGAGGTTGCTCTCACGGGAATATAATGTATGCGATTTTGTAATGTGTAACCAAAACCGACCTGGTAGGGTGAATAAAACAATGTATCACAAGTAACGAATGTAAGAAAAGTAAGATATCTTTTATCTAAACATTAGTGTGTGTGTGTGTGTGTGTGTGTGTGTGTGTGTGTGTGTGTGTGTGTGTGCCCGTCCTACCTGGAATCGGTCGATGGGGTCTTCTTGTTGCAGCTGGCTCTCTCTCAGTGTCTGATATTCCTTCTCAAACTTCTTCAGCTTTTTGGTTGGAACCTAAAAACACCAAAAAAAGTCATTATTTTAACTTTCATGCACCCAAAGCTAACTGATCAAATTTCAGCACAGTCCATCAGTTTGAGAGACACAATAGGGATTTGTGCTAAAGCAACCATTTGGCTTTTAATACTGTTAAGTGAAGCTATTTGCAAAAGAAGTCATCATGCTCAGTAGTTGCCACAGAGATGTCTCTTCTTTTCTCAGTGGGATTCAAACTAGAAACCATCTAACGTCTTTACTGCCTTCTCCTCGAGACAAATACTTCAATTGACAAGTGACTAGAGGGGTCAGAGGTCAGCCGCATCTAAGAGTCAGTAAAGAACAACATCCAGTTATTCCTCGTATACTGTATTTATGGTACGGTACATATTCAACAGGGCATGTCAAAAATATGTCAAGATGCTGGGTGACTTTACTCAATGAACAAAAACTCCAGTTTTGAGATCACTAATATTAAAAGGAACTGAAAGGGTCAGAGGTCACAACACATAGAGAAGACACTGACAGATATCCTCGTAACACAAAGTTAAATCTAACTGAACTAACTCTAAACATTGCTGCTGAAACATTGTGGTACTGTGGATCGTGCTGCAGTTTCTATTTTGTATCAGCTCTATACATATTTATGAGCGGTACATGTTTCCGTATGTTGTTCTCTACGTGTGCTATTTTCACACTAGATATGATGTGAAAATCAAGAGACCCACATTGCCCATTAACATTACATTTGACTGTAAATCAAGCACTCCCCTTTATTCAAAGAATTGTTCTCAGACAACAGAAACTTTCAGTTCACACTGCGAGCTACACGACCAAAAGTCGTTCATTTCCTACAACGGAAACTGGGATGAGCTATGGACAGAGTTGGCTGAGCTCTGATGCAGCCAACGAGATGAGCACTTTGCCTCATTGTGTTGCTAACAGGGCTGTCAAAGTTGATGTGATTCAGAGGTTGTACTGGGCTGTTTTAAAGCTAGAGTGAAGATACGGGTATCATATGAAACTAGAAAACCTAAGGAATCCATTGGTACCAACCATGTCATAATAGCTTGTCGTAAAGTTATGCTAAATTTTAGCAAGGAAAAACGGGCGTGGCCATTTTCAAAGGGGTCCCTTGACATCTGACCTCAAGATATGTGAATGTAAATGGGTCCTATGGGTACCCACGAGTCTCCCCTTTACAGACATGCCCACTTTATGATAATCACATGCAGTTTGGGGCAAGTCATAGTCAAGTCAGCACACTGACACACTGACAGCTGTTGTTGCCTGTTGGGCTGCAGTTTGCCATGTTATGATTTGAGCATGTTTGTTAGGCTTTATGCAGTAACTATGAGGGTTTCTGGACAATATTTGTCATTGCTTTGTGTTGTTAATTGATTTCCAATAATAAATATATACATACATTTGTATAAAGCAGCATATTTTAATCGATTGACAGCCCTAGTTGCTACCAATGCAGTTTCATTCAGTAAACAATATGTAGCCCTGCAGGTAAAGTGCAAAATGGGAGTGAATCGTCTCTGTAACTTCAACAGTCTATGATTTAAATGTTTAAAATGAGTTAAGGCACAAAGGACGGGAGGCTGTCATTATGCCCACACTGATTAAGTCTTTTAATATACAACCACATTTATTAAGCGGAGTAAAACAAGCATACTATGTTTTTAATTATGTCCTGTTGATTATTAAATTCTTCTGCATGTCTCAGTTTTGAATCTGTGAACTTCAGTTATGGCAGGTTCGATATAGAAAGACCACAGAGAGTTAAACCGTGTTCACTGAAACTGCCAAACAATGCAAACATAAAATCTGTGACTTTCTTTTCTGCATCTTGGAAGTTCAGTTCACATGAACATAACATAAAGTATCTGTCAAAACAAAGGAAATTCAGTTAGTAAGCAAACAATGTTCTGTGTGGTGTAACTGTCTCTGAAATTCACTTCAAATCAGCGTTGAGATCTTAAAGGTCATGTAACTCCTATACTAAAATAAGACTTTCAATCTAAGTTATGGAGTGAAAACACCCAAAATATCAGCAGTGAAATATGAGACGACATTGATGACTGACTGATTGAACTGCATCTGTGTGTGTGTGTGTGTGTGTGTGTGTGTGTGTGTGTGTGTGTGCGTGTGTGTGTGTGTGTGTGTGTGTGTGCTTCAGGTGGGTGGTAATGTTATCTCCCCTGGGTGGAAACAGCGTTGCCATAGCGCACACAGTTAGGCCTGGGGATTCCAGGTCAGTCTCAGTCACATGACCCTCTCCTCTGAGACTGCTGTGTGTGTCGAGTCAAGTACCTAATTCACTGTTATATGGCTGCAGTAGTATGCCGTTTATTTCTCGTGTGTCTTGCATGTGTTGCGTTATGTTATGAAGTTATGGAAAGAAAACTGAATGGGTACCCACGAGTCTCCCCTTTACAGACATGCCCACTTTATGATAATCACATGCAGTTTGGGGCGAGCCTTAGAGTCTGTTTCAGTTTTAGTTACTTTATTACAAGGCTTTGTTGAATACTCGATTCTGATTGGTCGATCACAACGTTCTACCGTCTGTTATTTCTTTATAGCAGTTGCTATAATATTGCATACAGTTGCATATTGCTATGTATAACAGACCGTTGCCATGGCCCAGTTCTGATGTTAGACTCTGGCGGAGAGTTTTTGTGTCAAATTATTGATTTCTGAAGTAAGTAGCTGTGTAATAAGCGGGATAATGTACAGCGAGCGGGTCATTGTTGTGAAATAAACCCTGAATATAACATAATAACTGGTGCAAACTTCTGCTGTTAACTCCAAACAAACCAGAAACATAAAATGCATCACTTCTTGTGTGGCAGAAAAGTGTTACAAGACATTCAGTGTTCAGAACAGTGAATACAAGAGCTTTCATAAACTGAGTACAGGTTGGATCACTGCTGTTTGGGAGGCATCAGAGGAACACACTGTGCAGTTATCTAATGGGGAATGTTGGGGATTGTCATCTGTATCTCAAATGTTGCTGCTGTGACAAATTAATTTTCCTCCAAAATCAATAAATATCTCTCCTCCCTGGTTGTATAACTTTGAATTAAACTCATATACTTTGTCACAGTCTGCTGCAGCCTGGTGTATATACTGTATTTTATTTATACTGTCGCAGTTCTTTACAAACAGTGATTTTGTCTTGTTTTAGTCCATCACTGGTCTTATAAAATAAAAGTTTGATAACAACATAACAATGACACATCAGCCAGTTTGGTACTATTAAAAATGGGCTTGAAATTCACAGTATTTTGACTATGCATGCACACACACGCTTTCTCAGCAACTGTAATCTCTGCAATGACAATAAAGTTGAATCTAATCAAGACAAAACAAACAGGAGTAGAAATGTCCCGGCTACAAATGAAGATCATCGTGGAGAATGATTCAATAAAATGCCCCAATAAACAAGTTAAAAAACAAAGCATTGTATTACAGATTTCCTTCATGAATAAAAACCAGTTGAGGGACAAGCTGCTTATTCAGAGTCCCTACCAAGGCAGTCGTTACCTGTCCTTCTCACTGACCTGTGGGTTAACCCTTGACCTATACGACCCAGGAACCACTGACGTGAATGAACGTCTATCTAACACCCCAGCAGATAACACATCACACTCATTCTGTTGTTATCTGTGTGGGAAGAAAGGGCAGCCTGGTCTCTGCAGGCTGGTCATTAATCGTTTTATTGTAACAAAACAATAGAACGTGGTCTTCCCCTGCAGGCATCTACACACCACGGCTTACACTCATGGTGCTGGGAGGTGTTTTGGATGCCACCAATCTATTAATGAATCCAATTTTACTCATCATAAATGTTTTAACTTCAGCTATAGATCAAGAAGTGAACCACTGGGCTGCTGGAAATTAAAGTTTTTCCTACTTCTTGGTGATATTTAGGAGATAAGAGAATAAAATTTGAATGTCACAAACTGTCATGTTTTTGTTTTTGCCTCTAAAATATTGTTCTTGTTTGGTTTAAAAGGCCTCTGAAAAACAATTCCCCTCATCATGGTACACTTAATCTCTATTCTGACACGGGAGTGATAGAAGTCTTTTGTGACCTGATCCATCAGTCCAACCTATAATTTACACAGCTCATGTTTCACCAGTGAAATACGACCAAAGCAGACCTTTCAAGATTATTTGATTAAGTAGATGTGGTTTCTTTTGTGGGCTTCTCGGATACATTTTCTTAGTGATACACAACAAAATTCAAGGACCAGCTTCCCTCTCAGGCCACTTGTGTGTGTGTGTTGAAACCTATGTGCCTGAAACAGTCCTAGATTAATGCCCAAAATGTAAACTAAATGCAATAGAGAAAGAGGAGTAGAGACATGTGACGTGTGCGTTTCCCTGAGAATTTAAACACCTCCAGATTTGCCGTTTCTGATTTTGAGACTCGAAAACACCCACATGTTTCTAAAACCCACCTCTAGCTTGTGCTTTCACCTCCTCTCACACACTCATTTATGGCCTTTAAGCATTCTCATACAGAATCTACCACCAACTAAAGACTGGTTGTGTCATATTTTCCAAGTTACCCAGGGCTGTGCATTAACTTTTTTGCACATAGCACTGGTGCTACAGAGGTGGAAGGTTTTGTAGCACAGGCCACAAAATTGATTATAATATTATTGATATTAGAGTAATCAGATTACTCTGATTGGTCAATCACGGCGTTCTACGGTCTGTTATTTCTTTACAGCAGACCGTTGCTATGGGCGCAGTTCTGATGTCAGACTCTGGTGGACCATTTTTGTGTAAAGTTTTTGATTTCTTAAGTAAGTAGCTGTGTAATAAGTGGGATAATTGACACAAGGGGGTTTATTTCACAACAATGACCAGCTAGCTGTGCATTATTGCTGGTATACAAGGCTCCAGACTAACTTTTTTTCACCGCCGTCCCAGAACCATCCTGAAAAATAACTCTAAATGTTATCCTTTTACTTTGTTATCATCATCTATTGTGTTTATTTGCATAGAATCACACAATTCAAATACTTTGGAGATAAATTATTGTATTTTTATTTAAATATTTGCTTTGATTTAAACAATTAAAAGCTGTGTAGTTAAACAGGTCATAATTTCCTCTCTGTTATCTATTTTATATTGCTGTGTAAACTTCTCCGTCAAACAACTGGATTTATTCAAGTTTCTCGCCTTCATTTTACAAGATAACATAAGAACACATCCTGATAACGTTAAAATTTACCTTCGCCCAATACTCATTTTTACTGAACAGAGCCTGAACGCATCATAATGTAACCAACGCAATGTGACCTCTGTTGAAATTAGCTGTCGGCTTCGTTATTTAACCAAGCAGGACGGTGCTGCCCACCAGCTGCTAACAGGAAACAGCTAACGTCAACTAGCTCTCCCCCTTGCCAATTATCCATCTCACACTCTTATCTCCACACCACCAACACATTTTGTTTTGTTTTAGTAGCATGTCGTGCGCCTGAACAACTACATGTGCAGTGAACGAGATGCTACCATGACTCTACCAATCGTGATGTCCCTGCCTCAATATTCTAATAATACTTATCACTATGAGTTTAAAATGATCGCACTGTTGTTAAACACCGAGCAGAATTACTAATATCTAAGTCCTCACAACACTGAACCCTGATTAGTTGAGAGGAGCAGATTTTAGAGATCAGGGTCAGCTGGAGAACAGCAGCTGGTGGAGATTCAGTGTTTTGCTCAAGGACACTTGAGCATGTTGGGGGGTTGAACCTGGTTCTCCTGCTGATACAAAATGCAGAACTTCAATAAAGAAAGAAGAGGCTTTATCAGTGATATATGTGATTGCATAATACAGGAAACAGTTCATCTTTTAGAACAGATCACAACCATGATTTTGTATTTTACAACGTTTAAGTGCTGTTCTCTTTGAGTTACACATTAAAACAGAAATCATCTGTCTAGCTACTGATTATGCAACCTGCTGCTCTCCAACACCCCTTAAACACACAAACACTACAGCATGACTGTGTGCAATGCAAAACCCAGCTGTGCTTACCTGTTAGAGGTGAGGCTTTTATTCAAACATACAGACCCACTACAGCTACAATCACACAGGATCCACAACTCAGTGACCCTTCCATATAAACGGCATCAGAGTGCTTCCATTTCTCAAAATCTGTTGTTAACTCCCCCAATTTGTTGATGCTTTTCAGTCTGGTTGTCACTCTAGTTGGAATTAAAAAACCATCTCATCAATGAATATATAAATATGTTGCGAAATATATACAACAAAAAGACACAATTACAAAACTCCCTGACTTTCCCCTGCCTTCAGAGAGACTGCTGCCCTTTACATTGATATTTTGTTATCATTATGTAGCTGATATATTTATCCAGAGTGACTTACAGTCAGTGAAACTGTAGAATAAGTTACAATTCTCAGGTCACCAACATCACAACAGTGTTACAGGAAAGGGTAAAATTCCCCCTAATATATTCAGACATTCCCAGTGACTTTCCTCAAATGGAAAACATGTCAAACGTCATGCTCTGTTGAGTTACAGCTAGTGAGCATGTACAGGACTCAAGGCCACTTCAGACAGCAACACACATGGTTGCTGATAGACACAAACACATACACACTTCATGCATCCTTGTACTCGTTTCACAGAAGTTACAGTGTAAATATTAGAGGCCAGTAGGGGTGGGAATCATCATTTGCCCCACGATACAATATTATCACGATACTTAATTCACGATAGGATCTTATTGCGATTTTAAACATTTTGCGATATGCTGAGTTTTGCGATAAGATATATTACGATTTATTAACTTTTATCAGCTGCAAATTATGCAGTTTGTCAACATCTGCTTCATTTAATAAGATACAGTTTGCACTCTGTTCATCTCAGAGTTTTCATTCACATATCTTGAGGTCAGAGGTGAACCCTGAAAGACAGAACAGCGGCGGGTCATCGGATCGTTAAGAGGTTAATAGTTTATATGATAAAAGATCGACTTGACGTCTGTGTATCTATACAATATTGCCACGCAAAATACCGCAATAATATTCTGTATTGATTTTTTTCCCCACCCCTAGAGGCTAATAGTCTGAGGACAGAGGGGCCACACGCCTGGTGCCGCAGGAAATGGTACTAGGCCCACTTTTAGATTCCTGACCTGAATCCCTGCAGCAGAAAATGGAATTGGTCCCAAACCTCCAAGCCGAGATCACACACTATAGTGTTGTACTGGGTATTATACTACCAGAAAGAGACTGTCTGTGTGTGTGTGCGTGTGTGCGTGCGTGCGTGCGTGCGTGTGTGTGTGTGAAGAAGGGTGATCTGCTCTTACATAAAGTGGCAGTCCAAGTTTGAATATTGAAATAAGGAAGAAAAAAAAAATGGACACCACAGGAAAAACTAGGCCATGGAATTAAATTACCCATGTGAGGGGGACACACACACGCACACGCACACGCACACGCACACGCACACACCCAAGGTCTCCATTGATTCCAAATTTGTATCAGTAATAGAAACAAACTGAGTCACAAACGAGCCGTGCGTCTGGACTGACTAACAAAGCTCTGTAACCTCAAACATCAAATACACTTTCAGTAGGAACACCACACTCACCCACACAATCTCACACACAAGTCTACATCGACCTCATGGAAAGAAACACGTATGTTCTGTGATATCTAACTTTTTCCACCTCTGTTTATGAACAAATCTATAAGCAATACCAGAATAAAAAAAGAGAGAAAATTGAGAAAATAAGATCACAAAAACAACCGACAACAACGATCGGTAACAGAGAAGCAGGTGAATTCCTCTTTCAATTTCTCTTATCTAAAAACTGCAAGAGATAAGGCTCAGAAGGACTAGATGGGAATGTCTCCCATCAGAGTTAAGTACGAATACATCCAATACACCCAGAGAGGGATGAAAGAAGGAAAGAAAGAAAGACAGTCCGACAGAATGACAAAGACAGAAAGAAATAAACAAAGTGACGAGAGAACAGACCTACCACCGGTCTGGGAGCTCTGAGAGGTCTGGAGTGGGCGACCAAGCGAGCCAGGGTGTCCTCCTCACCCGGTCGGTCGACTACATGAGCGTCGTACGCCACCATGATGGACACCTCCTGCATCATCTTGACTCCTCTTGCTCCCAACAGCAAGGAGGAGGCAGAGGATGAAGAAGAAGAAGGAGGAAAAGTGGCAAAAAAGGAAAAGGAGAGGAGTGCAGCTTTCTCTCTGAGAGTGGAGGAGGCGACTGGCTGCTTTCAAGAGTCCCTCAGGAGCTGAGCCCCGCCCACTGAGAGGAGGAGGCCGGGGGGGGAGCGAGAGGCTAGTACAACACACCTGTTTGTTTCTCCCTCTCCCTCTCTGTAACGCTAGAAGTGTGCGACAAAGGAGAATGAGTTTGCTTTTTCTTCCTTTCCACTGAGTGAGTACTTCCTCCTCGTCTCTCATTTGTGCCTCTCTGTCCCTCCCTCTCTTAGACTCTCACTTTACGTTGTACTCAGGAGGTTTTTCTGTTTCCTGCTGCTGGTAAAAATAAAGATAAAGGCCTGTTTACACATCTACTCTCTCTGTGTGTGTGTGTGTGTGTGTGTGTGTTTAGAGGTTAAGAGAGATAGGAAGGAAGTTGTCAGATCAACCACAGTGACTTGTCGTTCATAGTTGTACATCGTTCCAACAGTAAAGCCCAGGAAGTGAAGTGAAAGCGACTTCAAGGCTGTCCTGGATGATGCCCGTCATCCCATGGGACCCCACGGCGAAAAACAACCTGACAACCTCTCTGTGGTGATGGCAACAGATTCCCCTGTTAGGGGAGATGCATCAACGGCAACCATGGGTTCATCTCTCTTTAGTTCTCTTACTATGAGCCTTTTTGTTTTCCCTCTATCCTGATCACATCTGGCTGCACCATGGAGGTCCATTTGCCAATGTATGCTTCGGTGAAGTAAAGTGTCTAGATTTTAGCCCTAGTCTCTCCTCCAAAACAGATTTACTTAGTCTTAATCCTGATGCATTCTGCAGCTGACTGTGTTTTCCTGTCATCTCCTTCATGCATGTGAATTTTAAGGGAGAATTCTGCATATATAATAGGAAGGGGTGCAATAACTGATTTACTAAGGTTCTTGCACTTTGTGAGGGCCACTATTGAGTGGAATATTCTACGCCACTAAAGAGAAAACACACATAAATCAGGTGAATTAAAAAGGAAAGCAGTTGTAGCATAACTAGGGATGCACCAGTTGTAAACTTCTAGGCTGATACCGATGTTTAAAATAACAATTTGCCCGTAATACTATGGCAATACTGATGTTTATGCTGTTGTTTATTTTGGTTTTGCTGTAATTTATTCCCATTTCGTGCCTGGGAAAAAAAAGACCTCTTCATTATAAAAAAATAATGTTTTAACGTCATTCAGCATTTCATTACACTGCCTTTGAATGGGTACAAATAAAATCATAAAAATGTATGAAACAACCTTTAATATAACCTTCGTTCACATGAATATATATATATATATATATATACATATATATATATATATATGTATATACTGTATATATATATACTGTATATATATACTCTATATATTTATATATATATATATATAAATAAATAAATATAAATAAATAAATATATATAAATATATATATATAAATATATATATAGGTTTTTTGTTTTTTTTAATAACTGCTTCAGCCTTTTTAGCTGCTATACAACTACCTACTCAATGAGAAGAATGTTTCAGTACTTAAATAGCCCATCAAAAAAATATTTGTATTTTTTATATTTGGTGCATCCCTAAATAACTTTAAGTAACCTGTGTTCTAGAGAAATCTCAATGACAGCAAAGAGTGACCACATTGAAAAAATATCTAATGAGCCACACTGAATTATTCAACTAAAATACATTAATAATATAAGGAACATATTAATAAAACATTTCTTAAATATATTCTAGTAGTACAATAGTACATAAATAATAGATGACTAAAATGTATTATTATTATGTTCACAAAACTTGAAGTTGAACTAGACTTGAAATTTGAATCCCTATAAGCTGGGAGTTGTAGTCTTTTAGGAAGATATTTTAAGCGTTAATTTAGCTGCATTTACTCTCCTCCGTAAATCTGGCCCTCTGAGTAGTAGCTTAATAGAAGTCAGCTAAGATAACATGAACAAACTGTTTTTAGCTACCTTGCAGGTTCATCTACTGTTAACATCTGTGGCCGGTTTAGGTAGATAGATATTTATGAGTCCTTTCGGAAAGTCATCATGTGCCATACATTAAACATCAGATAAATAAAAAGACAACTATAACACCAGCGACAACACCCGTCCACTCGAAACTGTCTCAGTTTACGCATGAAATATAAACGCTGCTTTCACAAAATGGTCTGCATCCATCCATGTACAGTAGGTCTTTCTCTGGGACTCTATATATCTTTCCTTCTCTATAAATTATTCTGTCTGTCTGCCTCTCTGCACACATCCTTCTATCTTCTTTCTCCCCAGTCTGTTAAAGTTTTGCTTCTCTGTTGGAAGGATTTGGTAAAAAAAAACGGATTAATCAGTCAAACCCTGAGCAGCAAATGAATATACAACATCGCTCCCCTTTTTTCCTAAAGTCCTGAAAAGTCATCGCTCCAGCTGCGGTCGGGCGGATGTTTAAGAAGGCTGAGAAATTCAAATTCTTCCCATAATCCCCAGAAAGGCTAAGCCACCCTACTGCCCGTTGTGTTCATCAAGCCAAGGTGCCAGTGAATTCTTTCGATGTTTTAAGCAGCTTACAGAGTTCAGCTGATCGGATTTAGACGTCGACAGAGAAAAATATGTAAAAAGGGGGGTGAACAGAGAGCAAAGTGGCTTGGACAGGCAGGATTCCCCCTGCAGGTCTTCCAACACTCTTCCAAGGAAAGCATCTGCTGTGGCTGATGTGGCATGCTGTGATCTGTTGGTGTACTAGTTTGGGTTGGCTGGATGGTTAGTGGCAAAATTGGGCAAAATTGGGCAAAATTGGGGAAAAGTGAGGAGTGAAAGAAAAGCAAGACTTTCTTATGTTAGTCCTTCTCATCACTCACAAATCTTTGTATTTATCTCTCTCCGTCTGACTGACTTTCTCCATATACTTTTATCCACAGGGAATATTATATTTTAAAAGTTAAAAGAGTGACTGGTTTAAAAACATGGCAGTAGAAAGAAGACGTTTTTAAGGAGAAGAAGTTAAAGACCTCAGACACCTCGCACACACAGTTTTGATGTGTAAACCTTGGCTATTAGGATTAGGAAGTATAATGTTTAAGGCAGTGGTTATCCTCCGGTTCTGAAAAGTAAAGCCAATGCTGAAGTGCCTTAAACTTGCATTCTTTCTAACAGCCAGCAGGGGGCGACTTCTCTGGTTGCAAAAAAAACTCTGATTGTATAGAAGTCTATGAGAAAATGAGCCTACTTCTCACTTGATTTATTACCTCAGTAAACATTGTAAACATGAGTTTATGGTTCCAATTTCTAGTTTCAAGTCTTCTTCAATACAGCATGATGTTCATTTAGTAAATTATGGTCCCATTTAGAGTCAAATAGACCATAAATGGGCGTGGGTAACTTGTGATTGACAGGTCAGTTGTCCGCATTTTTGTCTTACAACTTTAACCTTTTCACAGTGTGTTTTCAGTTCATCAAAGTTAATTGTAAAATTTTTGGTCGCCTAAAAATCACTTAATCAGCATCTTCCTTAGCTCTGCCATCTTGTGTCAGTTCTGGTTGCAAAAAAAACAATGTGGCAACGGCCAAAATGCTGAACTCGAGGCTTCAAAACAGCAGTCCACAAATCAATGGGTGACGTCACGGTGACTACGTCCACTTCTTACATACAGTCTGGTTTATGTAGTGTTTTGGTCAATCACTTCTCTAAAATTCCCTCTGAGTTTCCTCAAATTTGTAACCATGAGTCCAACAATGTCCAGCCTAAGGCACTTCCCTGCATTCCTACAGGGTGACTGAATATTTGTGATATTTCTATGAACTGAGCAGGAAACGATACAAGTTCAGGACCCAATCAGACTGAATGAATTCAACACAGCTTATGTATGTGTGCTTTTTTATGTGTGTGCGTGGGGGAAGTGTCAACAAAACAGCGACCAGGCAAAGAGAACATTCAGCAATAAACTTGTGTAGGGAGGAGGAAAAAATAAATACGCCAACACAAGAGAAAACTGAGGAACAGCAGGGGAGTGAAAGATCAGCGAGGGACGATCAAGAGATGAGCAGAGAGAGACACAAAGTGTTCCTGTCTATCCTGAGGCTAAGTCATCCTATCAGACAGCTCACTTCACCCGTCATCAGCACAGTCTCTCTTCATTCAGTATTTGTGTTTTGATGACACTTTATTTAGTCAGTTGGTCTGTGTGCAATAATCCTATAAATGTGTTTATAAATACAGACAGTGACAAATACAAGGAAATAAAACTGAATAAATGAGTGGAGAAACATAACAAATGCACATTCCTCCATACAGGGCAGGATGGTTCACTGAATAGTTTGATGGGCCAATGTGTTAAATAGCTCTACCACCATAACCAAAACACAGAAAAAAGGGAATATCTTTAGGAAGAATGGTTAGGGCTGAGGCTTATGAATGTGTGTGTTTATACCTGGAAAGTGTGTGTATTTCAGTTAGTGAGCATGTACATTACATGTTGAGTGTGTGTACAACTTAAAGGCCCGACATGAAAGTTTGCATTGCAGCAGGATTGTGCAAGAGTGCCGAAATGGCACCAAACCGCTAGAGATAAAAAGTGAGTCACAGCGCAGGATATCCTGTATGTAGAAAAACACAGAAATACACCAAACATGGGGGATCGTAAGCACATAGAGCCATGTGTCCTGCCAAAACGCCCTTGAGCACAAGACCACATCACAGCCTGATACTCACTGAAAGTCTTTCTAGATAAAGAAAGATGAAAAATGCCTAAAATGTAAAATATTAATTGTATGTAGATACAGAGAGACACAGAGAGAGCGAGCAGAAAGGGAGGAGGGTGGTGGACGAAAGATGATTATCTCTTCCATCTATCTCTGTCGACTCTTTCCTTCCTCTATCACAACACAAAAGCGCACACACACGCACACACACACACACACACACACACACACACAATATCATATACACAGTGTACTGCTTTTGGTCTCTGGTGACCTCAGCAAATTCTCCAAATGCCAGCAGCCTCATTAAGGTCAATAGGAGGATGATAACGTGTGTGTGTGTGCGTGTGTGTGTGTGTGTGTGTGTGTGTGCGTGTGCGTGTGCGTGTGCGTATCTAAGGGTATTTTTGTGACCACACAACCTGGTAAGCTTTGAAGAAAACTATGACATCCATCCAAGAAGCTATGTTTTATCTTCTATTGTCAGACTGCAGTCCAGACTAATGAACAACAACATACTAGAATAAAAATAGACCTAAGAAATAGCAAGGATGAATAACATGGCATATTTCAAAGGGTAACAGCAGACAACACAACTAAACTATACGTTAAACCTGCAAAACTACAGAGCATGTAGCATAAACTATAAAATATGGTCATTGTCTCCGTGACTTCACCCATAAGGTTCTGAAGAGCTGTTGTGAAGCTCAAGGTGGGTGGCTCCGGCCGTCGGCATCTTGGCAGTGACGACACATCTCTAACTCCCGGCTAATCCAAAAATGGGCAAAGAAGTGGAGGCGGCCTGGTACGGCACCTGTCACTCAAAGCGGCCTCATTATGCCGAATTTTAAGCCTTAATATAATTTAAATGGTGAGTTGTATAAAAATTCACCCCCTGTACAGTTGTCATGAGCGGGGTTTTGGCTATAGTGACCAAAACAGTTTTTTATTCCAGGCTGTAAACAGGTTTATTTCTGCTATAAAGTCGGGCATTTTAACATGGGGGTCTATGGGGATGGACTCGCTTTTGGAGCCAGCCTCAAGTGGCCATTTGAAGAACTGCAGCTTTTGCATTGGCTTCACTGCTCAGCACCGGAAGTTGCCGCTTGGTAGATAGTATACAGTGTTTTTTTTCCGCTGAAAACAGCTGCCTGCGGCCAAAAACGACGCTATGAGCGCTGAGAGTCAGCCAAAATAGTAAATTTTTGGACTGGTCAGCTAAACAATGAACTGAAACTCACTATAAAACTCCGTAAAGACAAGTGGACCTGCAAATTCAGTTGCCACACTGTCATTTGATACATAATTATTGTAAAACATTGTTTATAGCCGCTTTAAAGAATGCAGTAATCATCTGAGAGATTTTCCTCTCTGTCAGGCTTCTCCAACACAACAGAGATCCAACCCGCAGCGTCTCCAGTTCATAAAAGCATATCCTGCTCTAAACATCTGCTGTGTGGTAGCTCCTTTCCTGCTGCACAGAAAGTGATGTGTTTTACGTTTCAGGCTTGTTCGGAAAAAAACCCAGAATAACAGAGCAGTGACAATCCCCATGCCTGAAGACACAAAGAAATGACCTAAGGTAAAGAAAAGTAAAGACAGAAAGCCAAGAAATCCATGAAAGACGATGTCACAGTCCCACCTAGCGTACTCCTTTTGACTGACAGCTAATCTCTGTAAAATACAGTGTAAATAAAACACAAGTAACCCCAACTCTGGGCTAAAGAGATTAAAATAAATCATAAATGCCACAAATGCTCAGCAGTCAGTGTTAAATAAGAATAAACCATTACACCTGAGATCCAGGGATGTCACTGTGGTAGAGAGCACCCCATACTGCATTCAATCCTCACAACAGCCAAAACTGTACTTGACATGCTCAAGGACCTCTGACACCTCTGGTTAAAGGTATTTGAGTTTCAGTGGGGGATGTCAAGACAGGAATTCCTCAATGTGTTGCTTGGACTCATAACATAATCTCATTGTCACTCCAGGAATGATGTGTGTGTGTGCGTTTGTACAAGAGGTTTTTTTTATAGTGCAAAAGGTCTTGATTTTACAGTTAAACTTTAAAATATAGGTACGGGGAAAGCAAATGCATGTAAAGGTCTTTACCTTGATGTTGCAGGCCTGCTCCATAAGCCTGCGGGCGTTCTCCGCAGCTCTGTAGCGTTTAGGGAGCTGAACTCTGAAGAACTTGAGAGCCCCTTCGAAGTCCGCCTGCAAGAGGTCCTCTTTAGACGTCTGGAGCGAGACAAGAGGAGGGGGGGAGGAGGTGGTGGAGACAGATAGACAAGGGACGGTCATTAAGGGTCAGACATACAGAGCACACACACGCACCTCCTGCACGATTATGGCCAAAATGATAATCACGATTATTTTAATCAATATTGAGATAACGATTATTTATCACAATTATTCATTCATTTTAGGGACAACATATTTGTATTGCACTTTCACATTTAAATCAACAGAGCTCTGCTTTCACTTCCATGTTGTGCTACATTCCTGCTGATGTACAAATATTTGCATCAAATAAGACTTAAACGATTTCAAAAGGAGTAATAAACAGTATATTACTTTTCTACCCTGGACTGCAGACACAACATCGATTCCTTCAACTGTAGGGTGCGGTATGATCGCTGGTGGCTGGCTATATGGTGCAGCAATTTCCCTTCAGACCTTTAGCTTTCAACTCTTTTTCAGGTGTCTCTCTAACATGATCCTTAAAAGTCCTGTAGCATTGAAAGTGTTTTATTTATCACGCGTTGCTTGAAGCAGATTATTCTAATTTTGATCTTTTATATAAATCACAAAGAGCACAAGATTAATGACTAAAATAGCTAGAACCTAATAAGTTACTGTCTTGCAAGGTTGGTGTGAGCATACAGGTTAGAGCAGAGGGAATTGACGGGAAGGTTAGTTGTTTGAAAGCACTCCCCTCCATTGAAAACAAATGTTAAGATGCTGGACACAAAAAGCCCCAACTAGTGCAGTGGAGCTGCTCCATTGCTGAACTTGTACTGGCAGTGTGAATCAGAATTAAACAATCAATAACACCATCTTGTGGTGTAAGGATGCATTGTCACAGGAACTGTACTGTGCATGGCTGATGAACTCAAAGACCAAGTCTGTATTTATGTTTTTAAATGTGATCCATAGTAGACCATGTGTTGGCTGTCTAATGCTAAATGAGAGTATAGGATCAATTATTATGAAAAGTAACTTCTAGGCAGCATGAATAGGAGAAGGTGAAGACAGGTGTCCTTTTTTGAGTTGATATTTACATTCCAAGAGCTTCTGGTATGAGTTTTCCAAATTAATCTATTCGTGTTAGATTCAGGGTTTATAGCAGAAAGCTAACAGGCTAGCCATCTCTTGAAAATAACTGATAGGCAATTGGCTGGCACGTCTATCCAATGTGACATACAGAACAGCAGAATGTGCAAGCTTCAATTTCAAATGATGTCAAGGGTTAGAGGTCAAACCTTCACCACATCAGATGCAATAAATATTTCTTTGGCCGAAGTCAGAAGTGGAGAGACAGAAGTTGCTTCTTTGAGACATGCTTTCCTGCTTCTTCTGTCCTCATCAGTAGCTCTTTTCATTATCAACACAAGTCAAACTAACAACCACTCCTTTCTAACTCTAAACCCAACCATCCCTGCATGCTCAGCTTCTTTCACCCAGCGTCCGTTTCCCAGTCCCTCCCCCCTCTCTCACCGCCAGCAGCTTAGGGACGAAGAGCCGGTGTCCCATCCCAAGGAGACCCATCACCCTGCAGTATGATTCCGGTGAGGCCTGACTGCTGTTGGGCCTCTCCTCCGACTTTCCCTCTCCATCCTCCACCGCCCTGTGCACTGCAGCAAAGGGCAAGTGCGGGGTCAGGGCAGGTATAGGGGGAGGAGAGGGCGGAGGGGAGGGTGGAGGGGATGGCGGCGGGGTGGGGCAGGGGGAGGGAGAGGGGCGGTCCCGCTCCGGGGCCAGGGTGGCAGAAGACTCCAGCGTGTCGTCCGAACGTCCCAGTGGGTTTCTTGGAGTTGGAGGACGGGTGGACTGGGAGTTTTGAGTGTGTTCAACTTCGGTGAGCCGAGATTTGCCTTGAGGTCAGTGTCTAGCCAGGCCTGGTGAACGAGGTGACTGACCGTCTGAGAAGAGAAGCTGATTAAGCCAAATGAGGCAGTGACACAACAGACTGATGTTCAGGACGCCAGCTTCGAAAGAAGAGACGAGACGCTCATAGGATCACAGCAGAGACAGCCCAGGCATCCAAGGCATGCAACGATAACATTGATCCAGTTCAAAGTGGACAAGACGTCAGTGGAGGCCACTCAGCTTGTACCACTGTCAGAGCCCAGTAACGGCCACAAGGTGCAACAAAATAACAGTCAGAAAATGATGTATTGGCGCTGCTTTCGGCATAATGCTGAGTCTTCCAGCTACCTGCCAGACTGACTCTGAAATCCAGTCACACTACCCACTCTCATCTTCCCGTGCCAAACTCCCCCAACCAATTCCAATCCAGTATGCCGTTGCCTAGCAACAAAGCTGCTCAACACGTGGGCCGCTGCTCCGGCAAACAGCAGTGATGGATAAGTACTCCACCTTTTTTTATTTTTCCTTCGTTGTCAGACTTCAAAGACGGAGAGAAAATCTCCCTCAGTCTGCGCTATTGAGTGGCCTCAACGCTCAAGGCTCGGTAAGCGTGAGACGACACATCAAAGCACTCGATGCGTTTTGTACCCGGTTTCCAAACGGGAGGCCGCACCTGGTGTGAAGCTGACAGGATTCTTAGCTTTCTTTGAAATGTAGAACGACCTGAAATAATAGTATGAATCCTTTTATATGAAGAGCCCCAGTCTAATCCTGAGCCGGCGGTCCTGACGACATTGCAGAAGCAGACGAGATGTGGTCTGTTTGCATGGGAGAACGGCACTTTGCTGCCTTCAGGAAATGATGATGCATTTGTGTTTGTTTATGGCTGAGTGGATGCTGAACTCAGTCAGATTGAAGCCTGTGATGCACGAAACACAAGATGAGGTAGAAAAACAGAGTAAAGTGTATCACGATAGCCTCTCCGTGTCTTTGCTCTTCCTCTTCACTGATAAAACCGTCTGATCTGACCAGATCCAAACCAGTAAGAGCACAGTTCAGTCAACAGCTCCAGCATGGACTCCAGAGTCTGTCCCTCTGGCACATTTTCATCATCAGCATCAGCCAGGCATCCGGTCTGTATCGGTCAGTAGATCCTTTAGATGGGAAGCCAGCTTCGTCAGATGGAAAGTCACTTCTGCCTCTCAACAACAAAGGCCAAATGGATGAGTGTTTGCATGAGTGTGAGTGTGTGTGTGTGTGTGTGTGTGTGTGTGTGTGTGTGTGTGTGTGTGTGTGTGTGTGTGTGTGTGTGTGTGTGTGTTGTTATGCTATCAGGAGTGATGGTCCCGAGCAGCAGCTGGGGTGAGGCAAAGCAAGGAAACCACACAGTGTTTCCTGTCCACCGTCTCTCTCTTTTCCACTCTCTCAGCCTTCCTCCCTTTCTCTACCTCCTTACTTTCTCTTTGTTATGCTAACAGCTAATGGCTAGCAGCTACTGTAGCAGGGGCGGCTCCATTGCAGAGGTCTGGGTGGTGGACAGAGGTAGCGTGCTGAAGAAATGCATAGCGAGCCAACAGAGATGAGGAGGTAAAGAGGAATAGGAAGGAAAGAAGACAGAGAACGAAGAACTGTGGGAGAGAAAAAGCTCCAAGTACGCATCCACTGGAGGTAAAGATGAAGAGGAGAAAAAAAATGTAAAATAAGAAACATAAATAGCTTTCCTCCTCCAGGTCCAGATTGCTAACGCTATAGCTTATGCTCCTGTTGTGATGTGGATGGCGACTGCTAAGCAGGAGAGCGAGGGAGGTGAACACAGATGGAGGGAGGGGTGATGAGAGCGGAGAGGAGAGCAGGATGGAGGGAGGATGGAGGGAGGAGGAGGGAGCCTCGAGGGAGAATGCCGTCATGCCTGGCCAATGACAGACAGGCAGTGGAAGCCCCTTCCACCCTCCTTACATCCTCATTTGTTCTTCATTCCCGACCATCGCATGCACCACATCTTTCTGTCTGACACACTGAATGCATTATCGCCAATATATTGTGCAGGAGGGCTTTTTAAAACCAACCATGTAGGATTCATTTAGAGAGGAAATCCTGAGTGTAGGATTACAAAGTAAAAGCAAAAACACTTATATCATGAGACAATCTGCAAAATTGGATTGGCTTTATCAGTTTCAATGTAGGCCTGTTTAATGATATGTTGGTGTGTTCATGTATACTGTGCAGTTGTTTTACGTATGGAAAATAAATATTAGTATTGGCAGATATTCAGTATTAAAGGACTGGTTTTGGGGGCGAAACAAACTTGATTGGGGCATCCCTAGTGATCTTTTAATATGGCTATTTTTCTGTTAACAGATTTTGTAGCCTCCTATTTTTCCATCAGCATCTGTAAATGAGCACAAAATACTTGAGGATCTGAGAAATATTAAAAATAAACTAGTAAATAAATATAATAAATAAACTGATTGGACATGTTGTTTCTTATGAGCTGATTGGAGGACCAAGAAAAACAAAACACATCCAAGTATGGCTTTCTAACATACAGCTTTCCTGTCCAAACTGGCTTATAATGTCAAGTCAAGTTAAATATATTCTATAGCCCAATATCACAAATCACAAATTTTCCTCAGGGAGCTTTACAATCTGTACAGGATATGACACCCTCTGCTGTATACTGCCAGCCTTCATGTTCCTTTTAATATCTAACTGATACATTTGGTTTACTTGAGGTTTTATGAGCTGTGATGGTTTTTGAGGATATAGCAGAAAAAAGTGAAGCAGAAATTTGAGCAGTAAACCACTCGATAGTTAGATTTCTATTAGTTACTAGTAGTTAACATACCTTTTCTACATGTGTATCATGTTAAATGGGCGCTGAGAATTACATCTCAGCATAAAATTATCTGCGTTTTAGCTGATTTCCATTAGCGTTTTGTCTAAAGTTCTTTGTCACGTTTTTTCTAAAAGGAGTTCTTTATATCAAACTTAATCTGTAAAATAGTCTGAAAAGAAATATAATATTAAAAACACTGTTAAGTTATTTGTGTTATTCATTTCAGTAGCAGGAAAAACAACTACATGATGGGACAAGCCTGCTCTTCATCACCGGGTGTTCTTTAAGTTTCAGCTTGACTTCCACAAGGATTGTCCCATCAAATGAATGCCCACATTGACCAACCAGAGACCAGAGACATGCAATATGACACAGTCATTACCAAAACTCATCGATCCATCCCACCACAAAACAGATCTGATAACACAACAACTAGTAATTCAAAACCATTCAGCTCTGACGGCAACAACATGAAAGTTTGGTTTGGTAATATTTAAAAAAATATAAAAACTCAAGGAGATATTTTCTTTACATTTCTTTAACTACACTTAAAATTCAGACATCAATAGCATTTTGTGAGTTTATTTGTTGTCTTTTTTTTTCTTTTTTAATCTAGACCGTTTCTTTTTTAAATTAAAGTAACTAAAATCATGATTGATTTTAAACCAAATTGTTTAAATGTTATTAGTATGTGTGCCAACGCTATAGAATTTCTTTATACCACATCCCAAATTGTTTTTTATGGAAAATGATATTTTCTAATTCTAAATGATACATTACTTTATCAACCTCTGAGGGGGACTGTGTGGAAATCCTGTATGCACCCATAGCTGTACTGCTATTCTAAAAATGTAGATGCATGTGTTAATAAGTTAGTAACTTCAGCTGAAGGCGTTGGGTGTGCTAATTGAAAACATAACAAATAATCCAATTCATATACTGCTCAAAATATATGCTGCAACATTATAGTAAAATTATATAATGAAAGATATCATCTATTGTTTATCTATCTGTTGTGAAACATACTGCATCGCATTCAACCTGACGTTAAACATAGTGAGTCTTTACCCACAAATCAGCTTCCTAACTTCCAGATGCAATTTCTGATTTGAGCACTAGGGGGCAAGAAATGCCAACGAACAAACTCTCTGACCTCTTCACATCACATCAGACGCACAGTAGGATTTAAAGCACCTCTTCACACACAATGCCTCTTCTGCACAGTCATGCTTCCAAAAACATTGCACAGTACTTTCTTGTAACATTCTCACTAATAACAACTCTAATATACTGCTCAGAACATCTGCGCGCAACTACCATTTATATTGTTTACTTTTACATGCAATTAATCTCCAAAAATGCCAAAAAAAAGTCAAGATCGGCTTTTTCTTAAATCCACCTGGGTTTATCTTTGGTGCTCAAAACTAAATTAATATATCATCATACAAACAAAATATTGTTTTTCTCTTTTACTAAAGCAAAATGGATCCAATACTAAGCACGATTGAAAAAGGATTTTTAACATGAAAACTGATTTGATAGTTAAGCAAATTTACACAGATGGTTACAGATAAATGAAAGAATGACAACAAGTACTAACCTTGAGCAGGGCCAGGGCTACGTGAAAGATGATGCTCAGACCCTGAAAGAGAGAGAGAGGACAAATAGATATGAGTACAGACACAAGTAGAGTCATGTTCATGTGAATTGGCAAGTTTTTAAAAGTTTTAGTGTACTAGTGTTATTTGTTTCTGATAAATTGAAGCTGATAATTTTATTCAGGAACTGAAAATTACAGCAATTTATAGCTGTAAATTGCAGCTTTACATGTTGGCAGCTTAATTATTACCTAATCTTCTCAAAAATATGACTGAGACATCTGAAATCCTGTAAGGTTTAGAGCCAAAGGATACCAAAGAGAGGTAAAATATCAGATCTTGTCTACAGTGTGTCAGTATACAGTGATGGGATGCTCTGCTGCAGACACACTTCCTGATCTTACTGATTTAACATGAAAATAACTTGCATAGAAATATCTTCTTTTACAAATTGTAACAACTTCAAAGAAAAGAAACAAACACAGTAAAATATATTTGCAGTGAAATGAAAGCCATCACTAGATAGTAAAGATATATACAACCTCTAATAACTGCCATTTAAAACAAATAAAACATTCAGCAGAAAAGTTAAAAGTGGTATGGAAAGAGCAAGAAAGGAGAAAAAAGATTAAAGTCCTTAGAAAACACAACTACAAAGAAGACATTTATCCAGACAAGTAGATATCTGACCTGAAAACTATTGGCTATTTAAATGATTTATCTATCACAATTAACTTACTAACATTTATATACTGATGTCAAAAATGCTCACATAGAATCTTAAAATTCAGGTATAGCGATTTTATTGTACAGCACTTGTTTAGATTGTTTACTGCTTTATCGCTTAAGCCATTAATTGCAATGATTTTTGAAAAGTTCTGCACAGATTACGTTTATCAGCATTATAATTAAATGTAAAGGTAACGACAGCAAGAAGGAATCCTCACTGGGAGCTCAAAGTTGAAACACAATCTTAAACAATAAAGCAGAAAGAGGTACAGTAAAAGTGAAAAAAGGGAAAACCAGATAAAGCTAAAAGTTTACTTTGTTTTATTCATTACATGTATAATGTTTCTATATGAATCACCGATTATTGGGATAAGAAGTTTTGTTTCTATTCACTGCTATATGAACATAAATGCTGTGACTGACAACGTGTCTTTTCCTTCCTCTTTTGTCGACACAATGCTTCTGATTTTGACACAGAAAGAAAGAAAATGTAAAGCTGATGTCAGCTCTGCATGGGAACACCCGTCTTCCTGGTCTCCGTGACAACCAGTTCACATGGCAACACAGAGCTAAAAATATCGGGACAGCTCTAAAAATAACCGGAGAAAGAGAAAAGAGAGGGGGAGCTCTGCCTTCACACACCTATCGTTGTAGGCCTCAAGATGGAGCTACAGTGCTGAGGCAGGATCAAAGGTGCGTGCAAGAGAAAGAGAGATTATCTCAGGGTGTGTGTATCCGAGCAAGACAGATGCATGGGGAGAATGAGATAAACGTGCAAAAAGGGGAGACATCATGATATAGACTGGGAAGGTGACGGGGCAATAGGCCAAGAGAGGACTATATGATGAGTGCAAAAACAAATTCAGATGTGTGTCGAGCAGAGTTAAAGTCAAAGTAAAGTAAAATATATGTGTTCTGAGTTTGTCACACCACAGAAAAATGTGTTATTAACCACGCAGCCAAATTGGCACGTATATAAAATTAGGTTTCAAAATCGTGACAAAATAAGCAGTATTCTCTGCTCTGACACACCGGGGATGTGTCTGTTGAAGGGTCTGAAACCACGCCCAATCAGGGCAGTGAAGGGTTGATTACATGTTTACAGTTACAGTATATAAGACACCTCTTGTGGGCCATCTCAATGCTGCGTGCTACTTTTGCAGAATGTTAAAGAAAAGAAAGAAAGAATGAAGAAAGACAGAATGTTAACGTAAAAAAATGATCAAAGTAAACTGTTGAGGAGACTTCATCAAGGAAACACCACAGCTGACTGAGGGAGTATGAAGAGAGTGATTGATAAAACGGGATGAAGAAAAAAAGCTCACAGAAAGGGAACACGGACAGAGAGGGGATAAAGGAAAGAACAGGAAAGATGAAAAGTGTAAATAAATATGAATAAAGAACAAATAAGTAAAGATGGTGAAGAGACAGTACTGGTGTTTAAAGAGAGAAAAAAGATAAGAAAATGATAGACACACTACTGGTTAAATAAATATAAGATTGAGTCAGCAAACATGGAATGAGAGACGGCAGGAGAAAGAAAACGCGCAGCAAAAAAGTTGTGAAAGAAATGTCCAGAAAAGAGACAAAAAATGACACAAAAGGAAAAAGATGGTAGACAGAGGAAGCAATAAAGGAGTGGTAGAAGATGATGGGGAGAGCCAGGAAGAGGAGGGCAGACAGAGAGGGATGTAGGAGATGAGGATTCTGGTTTAACAAGCAGATTCTCATCATGCGGCTCATTGGGCGAGAAAGACCTGGGAAACTTTTAATTGTTCTGCCTGAGGCCAATAGGAGGACAGAGGACGGGGGAGAGAGAGAGAGAACGATGTGGAGGGGAGAGGAAACAAATAGGGCACTTGACTTTTGATGTTTTATGTAATAAAACTTTTCACTAATAATCCATCACCTTTCTCTCTTTCTTTTGTACACACAAACATAAAAGTAAAACATAATTCTAGAAAGCAATGGTGGTGGATATTAAGTTCTTGTGCTTTACATTTAAGGTCAGCATTTGATACAGTGGATCATGCTATTTTGCCAAGTCACCTGGAAAAATTGGTCCACGCAATAGCCTACTGCTCTTGAACTGTTTAGATCTCTCCGACAGAACTCAAGCTGTTGTGAGGACGCGTCATACTCTGAGAACCACGCCGAAAACAATCGGCGCCACGATATAACCGAGGGCTGAAACGCTAACAAAATGCCTGTAGCTAGTTAAAAACATCCGATTTCAGCACGTCAAATTTTAGTGCCCTATGTCTACTATTGATAAATAAATGATGATGGATGAGTATTAAGTTGATGAAGTTAGCAGGCTACTGAAGTTAGCTAAGGCACCTGCAAACATAATACTGCATAGCTTTCTGATTTATCCACATTCCACTATAACGCAAGTTGCATACTGTCAAAATGCTTTAGCTTAATTTATAGAAATATAGTTACCCTAAAACTGACATTTGGACAAAATGCTTGCTGCACACACAGGCATACTGAGTGTCACGATCCCACAGTTTTCCCCATTCTTGCTGCTGATGCCTCACTTTTGCCCTCCTAAAGACTCAGTTTTTCAGTTTGGCAGCTTATAAAAATTTAATATGGGTTCTTCACCGTGTTGGTAGTGCATCTCACCACACAGCACCTTTTAGGCATTTTTCGGTTGTTTGCTAGCAGACGGAATTGACAAGGAGGCACCTTCACACAATACAAAGTCAACGAAGAGCGATGAATTGTTTTCAGCTCTGATGTGGGTGGGACTTAATTGCGCTATATCTCTATGGGTAAGGCCTCCTCTTAATCTGCTCATGTTGGACGTGGTGTTCCTCAAGGCTCTATTCTCGGACCCTTGTTACTTTGAGTTTCTACGCATCAAACAATATTCATTTTCCACAAGGACGCAGCTGCATGGTTCCACCTCCAGATAGAGGGTCTCACTCTACACTCCCAGTCCATCCTCATTACACATTTGGCTTCACCAGTCTGTCTGGCAGCCGCACCGGCCACCTGATCTGACTCACCAGCCGGTTGTGATCGGCTGAAAGCTCCGTTTCTCTCCTCACCCGAGTCCCCAAATCATACGGCTGCAGATTAGATCATACTCGGGTGTGGGTCCTCAATCTTACGGTGTTTTTGTACAGGTACACTTATGAACTACCTCATGGTTGAACATGGTGTTTGTTTCAGACAGTCAGTGAATGAAGTGTTGAACTATTGAGTCCTAAGGGAATGTCCTCCAAGAAAAAAATATTTTATAAAAATCATTTTATCATCATCTACTTTTGTTTTTATACTATTCTAGTACTTGCTTTAACTACTTTTATTTCCTGCCTAATTATCTATGTTTTACTTTCGGCATTTGTATTTGGTGTATTACTGAATTTATGAATCATTTTCTTTCTATTGTAAATTACTCTGTAGCACTGTAAAAAATGATGATGATGATTAAAGTTTATTATTTACATTATACATGCTATGACAAAAGAAATCAGTTTGAGCTTTTGAGCATCGTAGGATTTGTTTGTTTTTTATGTTTTAGAGATTTGTATCTTTACCATATGAACATGGTTGTTGTTAGCCATCACAGCTGTCGAGCTAGCAGCTTGTGAAAGACTTCGGTGACGCACAATGAGCGCATGGACAGAGTGCGCGCAGGCTGACAGGTAGCCTGTCCAATCATTACATTCATATCGAATGAAATGGTTGGACGGGTTTATTACAGTCCTGCGACAGCCACAGATACCAGATTCTTTCTTTTTTTTGCCAGAGCATTTGATTTATTGATTGCTGTCGGGATGTAATGCAAATTACAACAAATATGACAATAAATGTTTTTGAAGAATATTACCAACCCTTGCTTTAAGTAAACCAGTGGCTTTTTTGAAAGACGGTCTCTTCAGAGGAGTGTTCAGAAAAAATGCTTTAGAACATGAAGCACTGATTGGTATCAGGTCAAGTGGTCCTAATGACATTAAATCAATGATTGTATCTGCCCTTAAAAGCCTGATCGGTGCATCCCTATTGATTACATTGGGAAGATATTAGATCAAACCAAAGAGCAGAATGCAGATGGATAAATGCTGGTACTGGTTTAACTTAGCCTTAAGTGCTCTCTACTTGCAGCCACTGATAGCTGGTCAGTAGAACAGTACAGTTGAACCAACTCCTCCTCCCTCCATCCTTCTCTTTCCCCTTTTCCTTTCATTTCTCCTTCCTCCAACCTTAATGGTTCCCATATTCCCTCAAAACATCCCAGTAACCTTTATCACCCCTTCCGTGACTTTCTTTTCTACCTCCTTACTGTTCCTGTCATCTTTCTGACCCTCCCCTCATTGTACGCTGGACAATGTAGACCAAATCACTCTTCATATACCACCAGTTTAAAGTAGTGCAGTGAGCCAAATTATACCTCACAGAGCAGCAGGTCAGTGATGTGGAAAACCATGCACAGGGGGAACTTGGCAGTGAAGAGGGTGAGGAACCACTGAGAGGCGTACATGTGTGCCTCCAGGTTCAGCTCCTGGAAGTGGGACCACAGGTCTGGAAGCTGTTCCTGTGGGAGCAGATAGAAGAGGAGGAGGAGGAGGAGGAGGAGGAGGAGGAGGAGGAGGAGAAACTTGTGAGATGAAACAGCATTTACAAGAACAGAAAGATGTGGCTCTGTTTGTCATTTCAATTTAACATTATTTCATTTTTACTCATCCTTTATTAAATCATGCCGTCTCACTGAGATAATAATCTCTTTCAAGCGAGACCCAAGAACAAAAGAAAAAGTTGAAAAAGACACATAACACAATTCAGTATCACGTCCCAGCTCCCAAACAGCCAGAGACATTATTCATACATTGCACAAATTGTTAAACTTCCAGCAAATACATTAAACACAAAATTTGACATTTACAAATCTGTAACGAGATTCTACCATTGTTGAGCAATATGTTTCATTAAATGTATAAAGTGTATGAGCAATAGAATTATATTATTCTGGGTACTTCATTTGATGAGGGTACCTACATTTCTTATTATTGTCTTTCCTCACCATTTGTTTGTTCTAGTTCATCTGTTTTTATATACAGAATATAAAATGTATACCTGAAAAAGACAGAAACTTTCAAGTAGAAAAGTGTGCATCTTAGTGTCCATGCATGTACAGTGAATAAAGGATTCATCCATTCAGATAGCAATCCACTCTGGCAGCCAACATTTACCGCGCCACATGACACCTGACTGGATCAGATAGTGAGCTCCCACCTGTACGCTAATAATTAGCAGTCAATGCTAACATCCTTACATTGAGCGTATTTGGTCGATGCTAACCGAGTTGATCTTGATGCTGAGAGACGACTGCTAGCAGGGCCGGGATGGATTTCAGGGCTAAATTAAACTCTACTCAGTGAGTGGATTTAGGCTGTAATACCTGAGTGGGATGGGACTCAACCAGCACCACGATCATCAGCCTCAACAGACAGAAAGGATGCTGTTTAGCCTACAGAAGCTGCAAGTCTCATACACACACACACTTAGAAGTAATTCTTGTTATATTCTATTATATTTTGTGACCAGAAACGAGTCAACAAGGCAACAACAAACACGTCGTCCCCCACGGATGATGCAATCACTGGTAACAGGCTCTACGTTTTTGAATATGACCAAGCTTTCCTTGCTTTTATGGAAAATGCAAATACATTTTGTAAGGCTATTTGCACTGTCTGCTAGTCTCTTCTTTTTAGTGGCAACCAGTATGAGCAATTGCACAAACCCTGCATTCAATCATTAATTAAATGAAACTGCCCGAGGGACCTTCATTCTCAAGAAAGTAAAAATGTAGGAAACTCAAATCTAGTGTAAATTAACAGTCTGTATAACGAGGAGAGCTGGAAATGTGAAGTGAATTTCATGGCATTTAAACTTATCATGTAGACAAAACGACTGATTAACATGGCCAAGGCATTTAAATTTCTGCCACTAAGTGATGAGATTTAATATTTCTTCAACTACGCCCTGAGGTGTCTGAAAAACGTGTGATGAACGAACAAATAAAAGAAACTGTGATCAATGGACTGATGAAACTGGGAGTGACTTGAAGCCGAAGACTTATAGGGTCACAAACCGGGAGGAGGTATTTCAGGAGCCACTGGCTACGGAAGTAAAATTCCCATTAAATTAGGGGGATCTATTGGCAGAAATGGAATTTAATATTAATAAGTATGTTTTCTTTAGTGTATAATCACCTGAAAATATAAATTTTTGTGTCATTGTTACCTTAGAATGAGCTGTTTATATCTACATAGGGAGCGGGTCTAAATGGAAATTCAGTACGAGGAAAAAACACTTCCACAACCAGCAGCCCCTCCCACTTTTCAACTCATCTAACTGTCCGTCCATCCAGTCAGGGTCGTCTTCTCAGCATTATGTGACTTTCCATTGCATTGTTACACACTCCATTACATTTCAAATATTATAAAACATTGCATCACTGACCTGCATCAGCCTCTCCAACTGGAAGAACTTGCAGTGAAGATCCTCAAAGTTGTTTTTGTAGAGAGCTCTGAGGCCGTACTCATACATGATTTTCACCAACACACAGAAGGCCTGTTCCTCCGGCATCTGAAACCACATGGATAACGATAAACTACAGCGACATGAACTAAAACTGACTGTCCAAAATGTACATCTGTTGCCACCAAGGAAACCAGGACACTTTGTCTGAATCTCCACATGACAACTGTCGGTCACGCAGTCTTCAACCAGAACCAGACACATTGTAGTATCCAACGTTATCTGACTGGCTCTAAATAAAGCCTGAAGGACAGAAGAAGAAGGTGAAGGTGTGAATGACATGAAGGGACATACTTCATGGTGTTTACATTGCAAGTGTGTGCAAAATTCTGCTTTTATGCGAGTGCTTCGTTGTGTGTTGCTTGGATGAATGAAGATAAGAGGCATGAGAGAAAGCTTAAAACTGTGTGTGTGTGTGTGTGTGTGTGTGTGTGTGTGTATGTGTGTGTGTGTGTGTGTGTGTGTGTGTGTGTGTGTGTGTGTGGGTACACACACGGTGAGGTGATATTTAATCAGAGTGACAGTATGTGTTTGGGGCTGAATGGGCTCCTGCAGGTAAACCTGAACCCCTATTAATATTCCTGACATCTCCTCTATAACCTCTCCCTTCTTCCTCTTCTTCCTCTATAACCCGTCTGCCTCCTCCTCCTCCTGTATAACCTCTCTTTCTTTTACTGCTGCTATCTCTCCCCCTCCTCCTCTTCACCTTTACAGCCTCCACCTCCATAACTTCCTCCTGTTTCCCTCCTCCTCCACTCTCCTATCTTTCCCTGTGTTCTCTCCCTTGTACATCATGTTGTGTCTTCACCAAACTCTCCTCCACGAATCTCCTCACCCCACCTCCTCCTGACCTTTCTTCCCCTCTTCCTCAGTCTTCCTCCTCTTTAACCTCTGCTGCCCTTGTTATTTGGACTTCAACCAAACTTCCTCCTCCACTTGGGAATCTCTCCTCCATCTGTCTTAGTTTTAACACCTTCCCCACATCCAAATTGCAGGTGCGTTTTACGAGCAGAACAGACAAGACAAGAAACACTAAACAAAGGATTGAAAAGAAAAAAATGAACTTAAATATGTGTGGAGACGGTAAAAAGAAAAGAAGTTCTTTAAGACATGTGTGTCTGTCAGTGACCTTGAAAATAAATGTGTGAGAGAGTGAATGAGTGTCTTGCTAACATCTTTCCCACTTCTCATTTTCTGCTATGACAGTCTTGTGCTTTCAGCTTTACCTTCTTTCACACTCTCTCACTCCCTCTATTCATCCACATCATTCTGCTATGAAGTGTTTTCATTCCAGCGGTCAGCCAGAGATGTGGGTTCCGTCTCTCTCTCAGCCACCATTTACTCTTTTATATTGTACCAGCTCTGCTTTATTATACACCTAGCACAGGCTAAGAGACGTGGTTTCTATAGATGCAGAGAGGCGTAGGTGCAGCTGCACAAGGTTGACATATTTTCTTTCTTAAAATGTTAATCATGCAATAATTTCTTCTCAAACACAGTCTGTAGCATCAAGGTAGCATTCGAGCAGCGTCAGACAGCTTTTACTTTGAAAGCATGGTGCAAGACAAAAGCACCAGAAGCCAGTACTTCTGTAAATGTAAAGGAGGTAAATGTAATAGTTTTACTTTTAGGCTTTACTAATGTTGTTGAGAATGTGTACGTACAGAAAGTGGACAAAATAACATAAATACATGTTATTGTAAGCTTTTATGTTTTGTTCAACCCGGGTTTGTATGCCTGCGTGTATGTATTAGATCCATCTAGTCCTCTATCTGGTGCATTATCTTGCCTATGAGACGGCAGGCTCAGTGGATGGATGGATGACAAGGTAACTCACGTGCAGCAGGAGAACAGCAGCGAGGAATGACTGACCCTGGCAATACCCTATTTCCTCATCGTAGACAGAGTAGGCCTGCGAGAGAAAAAGAAAAAGAGAGATGAGAAAAATTCAGTTTGGTTATTCTATCAGCAAGAAATCAGAGGTCACATTAACATGGTCTTGTATAAATTGAAGATAGTTTGCCTCCTTGGGCATAAAAAAACGGATAAACACACTCCAAACATACTCAAAAAGCATGATGGCCAAGCAAAACTCCTTCATAAGCCTCTAAGAGCGCTCTCATTGTAGGTATGACAGGTGGCGTTGAGAAATGCCTTTGCAACTCAACTCACCAACTGCTACTCACATTAAAGGTCTTATTGATAACATTTTTATGTAGATGAATATTTAAAAAAACAAAAACAATTAAAAGTATGGATGTGTGTATGCATTTGTTTATCTCTGTGGAAGATATCTGATGTTCGGTTTCCACTTCTAACAAGGCTTGTAAGCCAATAGTAAAACGACGTTGGTATCAAGTGGTATCTCTGTGTCATCAGTGATCAAGTTGTTTGAGTTTGTGCCTGGCAACCACTTGTTGTGAAGTAAATGCAATGGAACGGGGGAGGGAGAATGTGACATCTAGTGACTGAATTATATCAATGTTATCAATAGCATCTTTAAATATAAATTAACGACAAATCCTTATTCAGAAAGCACCATGTGTCGGGTGCCCCGGTAGCTCATCTGGTAGAGCGGACGCCCATCGACCAAGGCTGAGTCCTTACTGCAGCGGCCTAGGTTTGAATCCGACCTGTGGCCCTTTGCTGCATGCCGCCCCCTCTCTCTCCCCCTTTCCAGTCTATCAACTGTCCTGTCAATTAAAGGCCAAAAAGTCCCAAAAAATAATCTTAAAAAAAAAATCACCATGTGAAATTCTCTCAACAATAACTACTTTTCTCAGTATACAATATATAACGGTGTATATATATTGTATATGTCTTGTTGCTTTCAAACTGATGTATCAGTCATGGTAATCAAATGGGTTATAATTATTTTTCTAATAAATTGTTCTACTTTTAAATGTGTTTATTCCAGCAAACAATTATTATTATAGCATACTGTGACTGTTTCATATTCTCAATAATCTGGTACTATCATGACGCCGAAAGCATCAATAACAGATGAATCGTTCAATTTGATTAGTGACATATTCTTTAGTGCAAGGACATTTCTACAATGCATCCTAATTTTCATGAATTTGTTCTTGAGATGTGTCTTTATTGGAGTGTATTTATTGTATTGTTACTTTTAAGGTGCTCACTGTGAACAGTAGTGGAGTGGTGTACACTGACATTGAGAAATCTGTGAGTGTACATTTTTATATGCTGAAGCTGGTGTATGAAACTGTCAAATTTAACATGATTTTTGATTGAATGGTATTGTGACTAATGTAATCAAAACTGCTACTGTGTCCCAACCTTGTTACTTTTTGCGATGCTAATAAACAATAATTCCTTAAACTCTGGGAGACTTACATACAGTACATGTTATCACAACCATTGGCAGGTGCTTATTATCTTTTTCTATACTCATTATTTACCCAGCAAGGCAACCTGAATACTGTTCTGCTACTCAATGTCTTACACAGTTACAAACATTCACACCATGGGGCTGCACAGTTCAACCACAGTGTGATACAGTTACACCAGTCAATGAACAACTCCACTGCAGCAGCTAGGGGATTTAGTGTCTTGCACTTCAGTGTTGAGGGAGGGGGGGGGTTGTCAGCCCTGGGTTTAACAGTCTGTCAGTTTAACTGTTACATACAACATTCAATAATGCGGCTTTAGTTACTTGTTGTCTAATATAGGTTATAGTAGCACGAGCATGGATATAGAACAGTAATTAACTATGCTTGAGTCGTCATGAAAAATGTGTTTCTTGTGACCACGTGGTAGAGTATGGTAATATTTTTAGTATGCTGAGGAATCCCAGCTTCCTTTTCAGAGTCATCTGAACATCATTTGATCTTAAATGCTTAATGCCTTGTTGATGTAGAGCATCAGTACATACAGAGACAGTTTCTCACTCCAGTACCAGTGTTTTTTCTTTTTTCATAGGAATTTCCCTGGGGGCTCTCTCTCTCTCTATCTTTGGTTTTTCTCTTTCTCAGTCTCAACCTCTCTTCTCTCACCTTTTAGCTCACTATGAGCCATCTATTCACTAAATACTGAGCAAAGTCCCTGTATCTAATAACATAACACCAAAACTGAAAGAGTGACAAGGTTGCAGTGTGTAACCATTCGCAATTCCACACATTTCATTTTTATGACAGACTCTGTAGCCTTAAACATGCAACAACTGATATATTTGGCCACTAGGGGGCAGCGGAAACAAGATGTGAACACAACACTGACATATCACCTTTTATGTCAATATGTTGGGAGCCGTGTTTTTGGCAACCTTGCGAATTTAAGTCAATATTAACTCTGTTCGAGCTCTGATTTTGGTCTCTACAAAAACCTGAGGGAAATATCTGTCTCTTAAGCTGCTAAATGTTCCACTATGTCCATATGCTAGACTGCTGTGTACAGTGGATTTTTAGAGCTTTTTTGCTGCAGCCGAAATCAACACTATGAGAGCGGTGAGAGTGAACCAAAACAATAAAGATGCGCTCAACTCAAAACAATGAGTTGAAACTCACTATAAAAGCTCCGTAAGGGCGAGGGGAGCTGCAGATTCAGATGCCAATTCTCTGTAAGTTCATCACTACGGATGACTTTCAGACAAACAATTTTTACATTGTCATTTATAAAAATATTGATTGTATAAAATCAGATGCCTTTACTCACTGTCATGGCACCAATGCAACATAATAAAATGTGTGTCACTCACCACAAAGACCAGCTGCTATTGACAAAGAAAACTTAGCCTTGGGTAGGAATGCCACTGCCACTGTTAAAGCCTGATGGATTTTGAATAGTAAGGCAAAGAAACTCGCCACGCCAAAAAAACAACAACGTCTCACCATTGCAGTACGATACGATACGATACAACTTTATTGTCTGTTAGTAGTAAGAGAAGAGGTGGCCTGTCTAATATCAGAAACCTAGCTGGTTCTGTCATTAAAGCATGGAAGAAGAGTAACCTTCAGATGACCGTTCGGGAGAGGCGCTGTCTCAAAACGGTCGGCAGATGACACACCCCACCAATCATGCTAATGAGCAAACAGACAGGCCTTTTCACAGTGTAAACACGGATCCAGGGAGAGGCAAATCTGTCTAAAACCATTCGACTTTCATTTTGTTTAATGGGAGAGAAGGTGACGACCACATCACACAGCTTCCACTCTTATCTGCCAATATCCTTGCAAGACATACGGACTGTAAGAAACATACGTTATCACTGAATCGTAATTCCAATGAATGCCTAATGTCTAATGTAAATAAAATGGGAGGCATCAGCAGTAAGTGAGGCACCATACACTGCAGGTAAGCCACCTCACCTGACTCCTACATAAAAGCTGGCAGGCAAAACCAGAAGCCCCGCAGCCTGAATTATTTGAGAGGTCAGCAGCACCAGAACTGATCACGGACCCAGAGAGCGTAGAAGAGATACCCTCTAATCATATGCACCTGTACAAATGTTTGGGCAGTTATACATACGTTGTGTGGAGTTAAATGAAACGTACAATTTTAATATCACCATTAAATATTATGTGTTTAGTTCCGCTCTTATCCAGAGCCACTTGAAATGATTCAGCTGGTAATAGTTCAATATCTCCCTCACAGATATTTCAGCAGCATGCTCGCTCTTTGATGGACATTAACTTCAACAGCAGTCAAACCTCCGCACATCGGGTTAAAAGATCCTATCCCCCTTTCCATGCTTGAAAAATGAGTGTGGACATCCAGAGCTCCACTGCTGATCTGTTCAGCTAATTTGGGGTTTGATGTGGAGGTAATGGAGAAGTCTTGTGGAGCAGTCTGGAGTGTAATCTACAAGCTGACATGCTTGATGGAGTGTGGCATTCACATGTCCCCAACTCGGCTGGGAGAAGTGCATGCTGACAGATGGATGGGGGAGGTCCTGGTGGGTGAAATCTAAATTTGTTAGCCTGAGCAGATAATAGGCTCAGAGGGGTGGATTGTTACATCTATATGCCTAGTTTCTCATAACCATAAGCCCCAGAGTTTTATTCTTCCATATGTGTATAACTTTGGAGAAAACTTTTTAGGCAGTACAGCTGTGTTGATAATCATTATAACGTATGTGTGGGTTTCTCATTGCTGGCAAATCGCACCTATAGTCCTTGAACATTCTGTCTTGTATTATTACTACAAAAGCGATCGTACTTAGAGAACGGTTTCATTCCATCGTATATATACTGTAGGTCATAGGTTAATCATGCAACAGCCAATGGAACCACTCTACTGTAAAAGTGTCCTTGAGCAAAATCATGAATATGTGAACACTTCATTCCAGAGAAGTGTTTCACCGAATCTATTAAAAAGATATGTAAACTAGCTGAGGGATATTGTGCCAGTGGCAAAAGAAAGCCAAGACCACATTATCATCGCATTATTATTGGAAAACCAGATCATTATTAATCACTTTCAAGGTGGCATAGAAACAAAACTGTAAGAGATCATTAAAGGAATAGTGTAACATCCATAGCTATGTTTTCATTAGTGTATAATCAACAGAAACTAAGAATCATTGTGTTTTCGTTAGCTTAGAATGAGCCCTTCATATCTACATAGGGAGCGGGTCCTCTTCATGGAGTCCGCCATGTTGCTCTGCCATGTTTCTACAGTAGCCCAGAACGGACAAACCAAACACTGGCTCTAGAGAGAGACTTTCACGTTTTTACGTTACCTGAAGGCCACCGTAGTTCTCCGACACGCTTGTGAAACTGCGGTAACGTCAGCTGCCACTGTCTGACTTCGTTGCTCCTAAAGTAGTGTTATTATGGTATGGATGGCCTCTGAGGGAGGCAAACAACGTTACCGCGGTTTTGCACTCGGTGGCTCACGTTACCGCAGTCTTGGAGAGGGAGGATCCTATACTCTGTACCTTTAATGGTCCAGTATGTAGGATCTGGTGCTATCTAGCGGTGAGGTGAGGAGATTGCAACCAACTGAAGCCTCTCCCGTGTGTCAAGCGTGTTGGAGAGCTACGGTGGCCGATGTGTGTGCCTACTTGGGAAGTAAGTGGTGAAGCAAGACAAAGAGAGCGGAGACGACGGGAGCGGGCAACGTTATCGACTCCGGCCCAACCAGGAAAAGTTAACAGTGTTTGGTTTGTTTGTTCGCAACATGACGGACTCCATGGAGAGAGGACCCGCTCCCTAGATATAAACAGCTCATTGTAAGGTAACAAAAATACAGCGATTCTTATTATCAGGTGATTATACACTAAAGGAAACTACTATAACTATACTATACAACTATACTTATTAATATTATATTCCATTTCTGCTAATAGATCCCCCTAATTGTTACAAACTGGTCTTTCAAGACCTCCGTTGAAATATTATAATGCAAAAATTGTGTGCTTTTGCACATTGTTATTAATGTTCTATAATCTCAGGTATTGCTTTTATGATTTGGTTTACATAATATCGTTTTTAAAGGTATTTTTTAGGGATTGCATGCCTTTATTACACAAAAGTAAAGGGATGAGGGCAGAGAGAGATAGGCAATGACATGCAGTAAAGGCCCACAGCTGGATGAGAACAGGGGATGTTATGGTTCATGGTTGACACTTTGACCCCTGAGCCAGCAGGGAATCCCGTTCATATATTTTTAAGAAGTACTGAATAATGAGAAATGTAAGAATATCAAAGCTTTGACTATTAAGACTTTGTAGCCTGAGGTCTGTTTCCATGGTAATATCCTTTTTGTGATAAATCACTGGCTCGGTGTACAGTAGAAAACAGTTTCTCACTTTTGTAGATCCAATGTCAGTGTCAGCTTCAGAATAGGAATGGATTCAGCAGGGCAACTCTTATTCTAACAAACCATACACAAATCTGATCCTGATGGCGGTCACCAGGATATCAACTGGTATCCTGAATAATGTGTGCATGGAAACACTCAGTGATCACTGGGATATGCAACATTAGCCTGGTTGATGAGGCATTATCATGTTTGCTTTTCCCCCCCGCTTTGTTTAAGTTTTGTTTCCATGGAAACATAGCAGATATTCTCTTTATCCATTTATCTGAGAGTCGCAGGTTTTGAATCCCCACACCAGCTGGGAGGATAATGCTCTCCTCTCCCACTGTCAGAGACTTGAGTGAGGCAGTCAACCCATGACTGCTCCAGCAGGCCTTCTGCGTGACCACCAGTAGATATGTGAGGTTGTACAGGTTAGCTGGAAGTGTGACTGAGTGGAGCATTAAGAGAATGAAGCACATTATCACTGAAAAAGAGCACAGAACTCAGGTGACCTTCCCCGGAGAATAAAGGTTAGAAAATAAAAGACTCCAGGCTTATTACTGAGTAGGATATAAAGATGAATATAAACTTTGTCCTGGATTCTCTGTGCCTGTAACCCACTCATGCCTCAAGATCCAACCAACCTTATCAGCAGCAAATCTACATGGATTTGCATACAAATGAAGGCTGGCTCGCCACTGACCTAGTTGGGTCCAGACCGGATGCTAACCCTTCCTGACAGGTTCTCCCTGAGCGCTGACCGGGCCATACTCTACTTCCGCAGCGCCAGAAAAATACAAAGGAGCAAAAGTTCTACTTCATCATTCTAAAACTACCTTTAATTTAAATAAGTAAACAAAACACTTTTGTGATATCTATATTTATGTTTAATGGATACCCTCTATACACTCCTTTCATCTGATTTAGCTTTGTGCTTACAGGTTTCTGTTCATTAAATAGTTACTGAATGCAAGCGTTTAGCATCTAATTACTGTTGGTTAATTAGACGTTATAGAAAGAGGACCAAATATTCCTTTTACCTCACTACTATCTGCTTTGTTTCAATTACTGTCATTTCTATCTCAAGAATCCCTGTCGGGGTGCTGGCCTTTTCTCTATCCATAAACATCTCACGTCTTGCTATTCACCTGCTAAAAATGCTTCCATTAACATGACAGCTGATGGCATGACAGGTTATGCACAGGTGCAAATTATCTGCATGTTAACATCATAGACTGTATATAAAAAGTGGACGTAGTCACCGTGACATTTTTGCAACCAGAAGTGACACGAGAGGATGGAGCTAAGTACATAAGAACGCTGAATAAGACATATTTAGGCGACCAAAAATGTTACAATTAATTTTCATGAACTGAAAACACACTGTGAAAGGGTTAATGTTGTACGACGAAAACACGGACAACTCCCAGACAGGACAACGCCGTGGTAGCGACCGGTCAATCACAAGGTAGACACGCCCTAAAGCATCCCCTGCTTTATGGTCTATTTGACTCTAAATGGGACCATAATTTATTAAATGAACATCATGCTGTATTGAAGAAGACTCTTGAAACTAGTGATTGAGACCATAAACTCATGTTTACAATGTTTACTGAGGTAATAAATCAAGTGAGAAGTAGGGTCATTTTCTCATAGACTTCTATACAATCAGACTTCTTTTTGCAACCAGAGGAGTCGCCCCCTGCTGGCTGTTAGAAAGAATGCAGGTTTAAGGCACTTCCGCGTTGGTTTCAATTTTCAGACCCCGGAGTTGCCCACTGGTTAACATATAGAAAGGGTTGTGTCTGAAATCCCTCCCCAGTAATGAAAGAGAGGACACTAAATGTAGTGCACTATATAGCTGAGTGTCTGAATTCTAAATGTGAAATTTATCCCCTATATAATGCGCTCAAAAATACCCACAATGGAATAAAAAAGTAGTGTTCATGGCATGTACATTACTTTTAATAGATGCGAATATTACAGTTGTGCAACAAGGATTTATAAAGTGTCCAAAATCTCAATTTACTGCTGACTATAAAGAAAAGAGTGTCTATCATTAAATGAGTAGTGAATGAGTAAACAAGGGAGTGTTTAGAAGGGTCAAAATGTCTATACTATATACAGATTGATTTGTAATTCCAGAGTTTAATACATAAATGTTAAATCTGTTCAAGAAGATTAATTACATTTTTTTTTCCAAAATTGTTATGAACTTATCTTCTTTATTTCATATGTATGTACATATTAATATTTATTATTAAACTTTCATACTCTGTGTCTTCTTCGTCTATGTGGTTAAAAGTGTGTGTGTCTAGCTAACTAAGATGTTTTATCAACATGTAGTTTTCTGTGACCTCTGGCTGTCCAGACTTGAGTGAATTGTTAAATCAACATATTGACGAGCGTCTGTCAAATCTCTGCTATTACTCAATACATTCCATATGTGTTAGAATTGTTGTAGAAGTTAACCAGTAATGATCGGTAACGATCAGTGAGCTATTTTGTTGTTGAAGATTATAAAGGAATTTATTTTGGAGATGCAATTTTTGAGAACTCTGAGTATCCCTTTTTTGACTATTTGATTACTTACTAAAATCCTACATGCTGATTTCACATTTAGTTTTTTCTCTTTGTGATAGAACTGTTGGATATACAGTAGGGGAATGCAAAGACATCTGTGCATAATAAACCGTCTTGGTTGAGTTCACAGCTGCAGACGACTGAAGAGGAGGACAGTGACAGAGATTAAGACTGGCTTTAATACATTACAGGAGTGCTGACCTTGGCTTTTGTCTGAATAAAATGTACCTTGTGTCTTCACAGATAATTACCTCAGGATGTGAGTCCACTGGGACCCTCTCCTCAGAGCACTTATTTTTCTCATTCATTTCAATGGAAGAAAGGCTCAACTGCATGTTTTTTTTTTTAATGGTACCAGGCTGATCCACTAAAGGTCAGCTTGAAAGATAATGTATGCGTCTGTTTGATGCGTATGAGGCGTTTCTCTTTCAAGGATGCATCAACATGGGGTCTACATGACAGTTAACGTTACTGTGAGGAACATTTAACTGGCAATGAACGAGACCATCAGCGAGAAGATTGGCTATTTTCTAAATAGTTATTCTTAATGCATGTCATTGGTGCCACCGGGTCCGATTCAGACGAAATCATGCAGGTTCACCAGAAACTCCGTCAGCTCAGACTCCAGCGGGGCCTCCAGCAGCGACCAGCGGGGGGTGCAGAGCGCCACGCCCGGCAGCAGCGGCTCCTCCTGTGGCTAGGAGCATAGCTTCGCCTCTCTGCTCCACCGGTCCCCACTGGGAGCCAACAAATTGCTGCAGGCTCATGCCGTATTGCTGGGCCCACTAGAGGGAGAACCAGAACCAGGACTGCACGGGTCAGAATGTCAAATCCTGCTGCAGTGAGATGAGAGGTTTTCGAAAGGGACTCTGGTGCTCGGAAACAACATTTTTTCCCACAGGGGGCGCCAAAATCAACACAAAATGAAAGTTCCTCGTAGAAACTAAATATTCAACTATGTGTTTAAACTTATACTAACCAAGAGTGCATCACTCTTCAAACTGCATATCAGGATTTATGTAATAAATTAGTGGACACACTGCCCTACCTCACTCATAGCCTTAAAGGCTTTGAAGTGGGGTTGTATTCAATGTATGAGGTACTTATCCATCGTCAGTGTATTTTTTTTGGGTGAACTTTTCTTTTAGGTGGCTAAAATAAGTTTTAATGCCGGCCCCCTCCACAGAACTGTATTGCTTTGCTTCGGTGCCGGTGCTCCTGTCTGCTTCTCGATGCTGGGGGCGTGCCGACCGTCATCTACTGTAAGTAATACACCTACTATTGATAAGTACCTCATACAACCCCACTTCAAAACACCCAAACTATCCCTTTAAATCTAATATACTTTGATGTTTTGTGACTATGCTAATGTTGTTCCCTTAGCTACATTTTCTCAGATATATTTGGCTGCCTCCACTACTGACAGCCTGTAAATAATAACAAGCAATACATTGACATTGCGACCCTAAATCTCGAACGGTGAATTATTGAGAGTCGTTAAAGTGACGACTTTACTTCTGCTTCTAAAACCGTCCAAACCTAAAGCATTTTAACTAGGCTTTAGAGAAAGAAGCATGACACATTCTGCAACTGAACAGTCTATATCTTGCCTCAAATTTGATATTCAGAATCCATTTTTAGTGGGTATTTTGAGAGAAATCTGCCACCTACATAACAGCCATCATGTTTTTCCACTTTGAAAATTGGAAGGAAAGGATCAATGACTGTCCACTGAGTGGTGGGTATGTCGGGTATGTCATGTGTAGGAAGGGTTCATGTTAATGTCTTAGTAAAGGCGGGCACTGTCAATCATATATTGTAGAGCCAATTTGAAATGCCAAGCAAATTCCTACTCAGCCTTGCCAGACCACAAAAAGCAAAAAATAAGTAAAAAAAAAACACACTAATGGCTGGCTTCATAGGAAAAGACACAAATTTTACAAGGTCTAGCACACATTTCAGAATTAGCTTCTCATCTCACAGCACTTGATTCTCAGCAGGAAAGTTTTCAAAAACGATCGAACACAGCATGAAAGAGTGTGCATCGAGATTGGCCTTCTGTTCCATGATGCCATAGAGAAAGTGAGGTAACATACAGTACGGGATAATCCAATGCTGATTTTATCAAATACAAGATATCTGGATGTTACTCTACTTGGATGTTATCTCGTTATGGGTCATTTCATATCTCGATAATGATATATATCTCAATATTGTATGTTGTCTGGTAATTCAATAAATAAATAGTCTATATGAAATACCCACATGGTAAAGCTTATTTTGTATACACCTATGTGCATTAAATACTTTGCAAATGAAAAGTATGGAGTATTTTCTCATTGTATTATGACTTTAATGCAAAATGAACATTACCGTTTCAATTGAAATAATAGAGAAAATAAAAAACATATATATTTTCAGCTATACACTGAGTATGTTTACATGCATGCACACAAATGCAAAGTAATCAGATTAAGATCAACTACACTGGTGTATTCCCATAAGCAGAATTCTTGGATGTAGGCATGCAGGAGTTAAAAAATAAAGCTGAATGAATTAAGGAATGACTGAATCAAATCCTGCAACACAGCTGTTGGAAAACACTACTCACAATTTATTTTACCCTACATCTGGGTTCCAAGTGGACCTTTACACTTTATTCTCCACCATTATTATGCAGAAAGAAGCCTGTCCGGAGCTGTATGCACTACTGTATTCTGGGTAGTGGAGCTTAAAGGTTGGAGAGGCTTGTGACTGCCAGTAGGAGTCCAGTTTGTTAATCACATTGAACTGAGTGGTACTGTAAAGTGTGATGTAAAAGATATTTCACATCAGATTTTTGGAGAAATTTGAGTTGGTATGTGCCCATTATTACTAATTTAGACGACGTAAATGTGTATCACGATATCTCGATGTATGATTTCATAACAATATGACTCTATTGAAAGACGATAAATTATCATTTTGAATTATCGCCCAGCCCTACTTGGATGCCCCTCCTCAACCTCAACGTCATATCTCAGACTCACCTTGCAGATCTTGTACAGTGAATCCTGTCCGTCTCCTTCAGAGTCCTTGAAGTAGTCGTGTGCGGGGAAGGTGCGGTGGATGTCCCGGGTGATGACACCTTCCTGAGCCGAGTCCTGCAACACACATGGATAACACGCTTTAGATATGTGGAAAAGACAAATTTAAATACACAATGTGTAGGTTGTTAAAGTTTAAAAACTGCCTATTCTGATTTATACACTCTAAATGGATTCATGAATTGTTCAACTCAGCACCTTTTGGACATGTACACTAATCATGTTCTTACATATATCTTTTTTGTTTGTAAATGTTTATATTCAGCAGAAAAGAAGGCAATGTATTCGACTGTATCGGTTCACAGCTATGATGCAAAGCAGCACACTGCTATGTCGCCGTGTTTGTTTGTGTGTGTATTAGTGTTTGTCTCATTCCTCTCTTAGTCTGTGCTTTCTAATCCAGCCACTGCAGTGTACACACACATTTACCAAACAAGCCTCCTTGTTTTCTTATGCGCTTCTCACTCACAAACACATACTGTACACAGACAGGCACTATTTCCCCCCTCACTTTCTTTTCTCACACAGTCAGTCAGTCGCACACACACAGTGCAAACACTACCGGAGAGAAGACTGGCAGCACAGTATTCACCAACAACTCACTGTAAGCTGCAGATAAACCAACCCTGAGCCTGACTGGCCTTGATGTGTGTTTGTGTGTATCAGAGAGAAAATGGGAGAGTGTGTGAGTGAGAAATTTCATCTTTCTTGCTTCTTTCTTCTCCTCGTTTCCTGTCAGTAGAGAGAAACGAACGAGGGAAGCAGTCTGCTGCATGTTTGTGGAAAACACTGCAGAATATCATGCTCATATGGTAAGAGGTCTTGGTCAGGGGGTCCCTTATTGCCCCCATGTATTTGTGCAGGGAGTTTCTTCCACCCTAAAAAATAAAAGCCCACCACTGCTCACTGAATGGATACAAGTGGCTCAGGCTAGCCAGGATATTGCTTGTATAACAATGGAAGTCAGTTTTTGTGCCATCGCTTACAGATTTGTGCAACTTGAACACTAAGGTGGCAGACCAAGAGAAGATATCTTTTTGGGGTGTCCTGGCAGCCTAGTGGTTAACATGCATTACCATGTAGTTTCAATGGCCCTGGGATGACTCTGGCCAGAGACCTTTATTGCATGTCATTACCCAATCCCTCTATGTTTCCTATCTGCCTCAACTATCACATCAAAAAAATCCCCAAATCAAATCTTTACATAAAGGAAATGTATCTTTTTCCCCAGATAGGCGGACAGGTACTTAATAAAAGGACCTTTCTAATGACCTTAAAGACATATTTATGGCTCAAAACTCTCCTCATATTGTTATATGGCTTTTAAATGACACTGTACAACTTCTGAGTTTGTTGATTTTTGATCTGAGATTTTAGAGCTGTAACAATTAGCTGACTAAGGCTTGATTTATGTTTGCCGCATCTGCAAGGGCCCCGACTGTCTGCATGGCCAAAGTGGCGTCACACCATCAGACACGGGCCATGGCCCTTAGTGGAGGTTCAGTGCAGTGGGATTTCGCCCGTCCGGGCACATACACATTTTTCTAACTACGCGGACGCCGATGGGCAGACGAAAAGGAGAACTTCGAGGAGCTTTGAGAAAGTCTGTTTACTGCGAGGAGAAACTGGCATGGAGTATAAAAGATCGAAACGTTTCGTCGTCACGATTCCACGTCAGTCCATGTCCGTGCGGCTGTCCTTGCGGAAAGTATAACCAAAGCTTAATCAATTGGTCGACCAACGATTCATTATTTTGAGTTATTATTTATGAAAAAATGCCACAATTATCTGGTTCTAGCTTCTCAATTGTCAATATTTCCTGGTGTTCTTAGTGTTTTACTATTGTAAACTTGCTATCTTTTGGTTTTGGACTGTTGGTCGGACAAAATAAGACATTTCAAGATGTAACCTGGAGCTCAGCAAACAGAGTTGGGCATTTTGCACAATTTTTGGATATCTCATGGACCAAAAGATTAATCGAAATTCATAATTAATCGAAAAAAAAAATTTGCAGATCAACTGATAATCAAAATAATTGCTAGTTGCAGACCTTGTTTTATGCTCAATTTAATCTACTCTTTTTGTATAGTAGACAGTAGACATGAAAGGGAGAGTGAGATGGGGAATAACATTCAACCAAGGACGTGAACGTGAACCAGGGGTTGTGCGGTTCCTTAACCCCTAGTGCTCCATGCTAATATTTTAATATATAACATGTGCTACATACAGTAACTTGACTTATGTTACATGGCCATTTGTGTAACCTATATTTAGTTTTTTTTTTAATATTTTTGTTGATCAACTTGATTTATTTTCTGTTGGTAAATAAATTGAATTTGGGAAGAAAAATCTAGTAAAATTCTAAATAAAAAAACAGCCACAACCAAAAGCTTATGACAGAATATTGACTGTTGTTAATTAACGCCTGACTTCACCCACGTCTTGTCACATTCTTGTCAAAAAATATGAAGGCTCCCAATGTACGTGAAATAATCACAAACACAATTATGCCCCCACATTTAATTTATCACTACTGTAACATATTTTGATATTACAGTCAACAATTAGCTACATATAATTTCTTGTTTAACATGTTGCCCTTATCCTACAATATGCTTAATTTGTACAAGTGCAAATATATATGGTTTAAGTGTGTATCCAACGGGCACATGCACACGCACCCCAAAAGGGTTTGATAGAAGCTGCTGGCACAACTGTGTGTAATGCTTTAATGGGATTTGTAGTGTGGAGGTGGTGAGTCGTTCTGTGTATTATGTGTTGGAAATGGAACTAACCGCTTTACATTGTGTTTCTGCAGCACAAAAAGACAAAAAAAGATGCAGCTCTTCAGGAACGAAGGTAGCGCTGTCTTTGGGTTCTGAACTGTTGGTTGGACAAAACAATTAATTTAATGACATCACACTGGGCCTTAGTAAATTGTGATGTACATGTTTCCCTATTTTCTGACATTTAAAGCAAGAGTTGAAAGTGCTCTTCAAATATATTTCTTGTTATATTAGATTCCTCCTGACAGCAATCAGCTACCTGTCTACCTGTGTGCATTGTGCGTCACCAGAGTCTTCCCCAAGCTGCTAGCTTGACAGCTGTGAGTACTAACAATAACCATGATTGTTGTTTATGTTCATTACGATAATTTTGGGGGAGTGGCTATAGAGGGAGGCCTGACGGGACGGACCGTCAGTGTTGACGACATGCAACGTTCTCGCTAGATTTGGGGACTTTTGGAGCTAGTGCTGCTAGCTACTTCCATTGGAAAAGAGTTGTCACCACTGGGCTGGGTTTCTCTGTTGGATAATTTCTAAAATCTAGTGTACTCTTGCTATATTATCAGCATTTCTGACCCTAGCTTTAATAGACCAAATGATCAATCGCTAATCAAGAAAATAATTGTCAGTTGCAGCCCTACTTAAATTAAATCAATACAGTACTAGACTGAAGACTGAAAAGCCATATTCCTCCTCCATACAGATGTTATCATCTTCACAAAGACCAATCATAGTTTAAGTGAGGAACATTAACAAGAGAATAATTGAGAGTAAAGGACGACCACAAAGAGAACAGTTAGTTAATTACTCAAAGAGTAAAAACATTACTTTTAAAATAATTATAAACTAATGATTGATGTATTACTTTTTATGAATTAGCTCATCAATAACACATTTACGACCGTGTAATATCCATGGCAACATCAGCGAAGACCGGCAAGAATCTGGTTGACAGTGAAAGTTGTAAACACTTTGATTTAATAAACCATGCATGCCTCTGCTAATTAACAGCCTCATTACTCAAAAAAACACCACACAGAAATGAGGTGCGGACGTCCTCTACTCTGCTTAATCTCCTTCCATCCTCGTCTGGAATCCTTTCTTCCTCCTCCCCATTAATTTCCCCTGCATATTTCCTTCCATCCTTGAATTCTTTACTCCCATCTCCTTTATTTCTCTTCTCACTCATCTCCTCCATTTTTCTACTTCCATATTCTCCCCTCTTTTCTGCTTCATCTCCCTCTGTACCATCTCTACTACTGCTTTCTCTATATCCTTCTCTTGCCTGCTATATACTTCTATTTAATCTTCTATTCTCTTTTCTACTTCATTTCCTTCCCTCCTCTCATTACACCTCCATGTGTCCTCCTAAATGTTTGCCTCATCTCATCTCATTTTCAATGCAGAAAGCAAACACGCAAAGACATTTAAGCGCTATGGTCTCAGGGCCAGCCTTTTCTCTGACAGCAATTCTTTACATATTTCTTGCACCAATATTCTCCTCTTCAATGAAATCAAAAGAACGCAGGTTTTTATCTGTAACACCAAAATTTGATCAGGTGCTAAGCTGAGAGAGATAAAACACATACTGTACACACACAGATAGGAGTGTATAGCGTTTGTAGTGTTTACAGGGTGTAGTGCCGTGTACTAGTTTTCATGATGATGACGATATTTAAAAAAAAGTAATATTAAGTAATTTTCTTTTGCAGCAACAACATCAAATGGAAAAAGTAAATGGGTTGTTCTTGTCTTTTTACAGTTGCTAATTTATTGTTATTGTGGGAATATTTTTACATTGTGTAAAAGGATGGAATTATCATCATGTTATCTTCATCTGCGCAGTCACCATAGAAAGAATTGTAGACCTACTGCATCCACCTTGTATTGTGTTCAGTAGAGCACAACTCAAAAAGAACAATGTAAGTTTGTTTAGTGATTAACAAATCTGCTGTCGCTGTCGTCTTCAATGTCTCCCAAGTTCATTTTGTTCTATGGTGGACTGTTCCTTAAATTCACTGCAGACCAGAGCTGATTAGGGTATACCTTTTCTTGTGAAGTGCGTGCTGGAACAAGAGCTATATGCTGTGTGTGTGTGCGTGTGAGTGAATGCTGAGGCTGGCAGCTCTTTGATCTCTGCAGGGAGGCTGAAGTGTTCAGGAGGAACTGCAGCCTCATCAGCAGCATCAGTTCTCCATCACAGTGCCCCAGTTCAACATCCCTGCGGTACACCGTCAGTACAAACACAAAACAAACAGAATAAACCCTATACCCGATAATCCTAGTTCTATGAGCACAGGTAGATAGAGAGCCCTCTATATATATATATATATATATAGCAGCTATAGGAAGTAGGCGATTCGGGACAGACTCACTAATCCCTCCCAGTACCAGCTGTCAAACCCTAACCTTGCATCAGAAAGCCAGGAACTTTACAAGCAACATAATGACCAGGTCAGGGGACCCGGTCTGTGCTCATATAACTGAGGTTATTTTGGCTCTATAGGCTTAATGGGGCAAATCCAGATGTTTATCCTTCCTGCCACGGCTTGGACAGAGTGTCCAAACCATACAGCACGACCAGGTCATCATCCTCTGAAGCAGGAGAGAGAGCTGGATGTTGTCATTGAGTGTGGCACAGCTATAAGCAGTGAGTTCATCATCCTCACTAGAGCTGCCCCCTCCTAGTTGATTAGTCGTTTTATGTTTTTTTTCCTGCTGAATGACTTATTTCCAAGAAACTTATGAGCACACATTGTGTGATTCTTAGTGGAGAAACTCAGTTTTACTGATCTGTCGTTTAAATCAACTAATCGATTAGTCAGCTAAGAATTACTTTGGTCGAGGACAGCCCTAATGGTCACAACTATCGCCATCTTCCAAAGGATCTTCAGCCTGAATATCTTTCCACCGCTGCCACAGGTGAATCAATGTAACAGACAGTCGGGGGGCGTCCAGAAGGCTGTTAGCAATGTGTTTGTTCCACTTCCAGACAGGGGTAAGAGAAGCACAGAGGAGCTGTGGCTGCGATAAGACCATGGTAAGAGAGGCAGCATCATATCTGAAGAGAACACAAGGCTATTCTTGACTCCAGGTAATCCTCTTAGTTTTCATGTTGCTCTTTCAGTTGCTGAAAAAAGTGGATGGTGGTTTGGGGTGTGATTTATACAACCGGTAACAGAAAGGATTGTTGGATCCTTCCTGATTGGCAAAACCAGTACATGCAAATTTTAGTAAGCTGCTCCACGGGAGTGAGAAGGAAATCCTATAGAGCCTGTTAGACTGTAAAACCTGTGTAAATCAGAGCTGTATACACATATTTATGAGGGCATGCACTATAGTCAGTATACATGCACACAAATGTACACTAATGAATGCATGAAAGCACAAATGTCAGTGCAACAACGTGCATTCGAACACACATACAATCAACCTTTACTGAGCCACATACCTACACTCCCCCCTTACACCTGGACAGAAATAAGCTGCAGGAATGTTACACATCAGCACAGACTCTCTCAGCATTTTGCAGATGACATAATAAATATGGAGGGATTAAAAAAAAAAGCATCAGCACCGACAGGGGGATTCCATCAACACTGTCCACCATCAGTCTGAATCCAACGTACCGTCTGCGCATTTATCGGTGTGTGTTTATTCCGTCAGATTTATCCCCTGGTGGCTTTTAAACAAACTGACTGAAGGCGGAAAACAAGACAAAAAAGGAGGAAATAAGGAGAGAAGGAGAAGCAAAGAGAAAAGAGGGAAGAGAGACAGATCAAGACAGATAACAGAGAGAGAGAGAGGCAGACTGAGACAGAGGCTGAGAAAGAGGGAGATAAAGAGAAGGGGGTGCGGGGGGGTGTGTACAAAGAGGGGAACGAGAGGCTTCCTCTAATTGCAGCCTCGGGGCTTGTTGGGCAGACAGTCCATTACTCAGACCTCACCAACAGGTAACCTACTTAACACAAGCAGCTAAAAATAAAAACTGCTGATGTGTCCAAACCTGCACTTCACCTCCACATCCCTCTACATTCAACAGCAATTCATTTAACTGTGAAAGCTGCCACAGGTTCACGGAGTCAAGAGGTTTTCCTCTGCAAAAGAACTGACTGGAGAAACACTACAGCCACAGAGCAGCAAACACTCCTACATACTGTATGTCCATACGGTCAAACCAGGTTGAATCATTAATCATTCTCTGCTGTGCTTTACATACATGATTTGTGGAGCATGTTATGTTTTGTATAGATTCAAATCATAAAGGGCCTCATGCCCGAAGGGTTATATTAACATATTTTCTCCCTTATTTTTGTTTGTATCCATGATTTGTTCTTATATTTTTGTACCCATTGATTTCTTATTTTTGGTATGAGAAAATTTTACGAGTGGTCAACAGTACTCTTACCAAGATAACAAAAAACAATGTTTTCACAGTCCACAAATTGTTTGTCCAACGCAAAGAAACACAAGTTTTAAATTTGAGAAACCAAAAGAATGCATGAATATCATATAATCAAATTTAGATTGTTATGTGTTTTAGAGTAATTATGATTGGATTATTACATTTGTTGGCTAAAGAAACACTATTGGTCCAGTGGAACCAATTAACATTATAAAACCCTTGGATGATATTGTGTGGCTTACATACTGCTCTTCGATGCTTTACGAATTTCCTGTAAACGCCAGTACTGACGCTGAAGTTCTTCTTCTTCTTACAGCATTTTTTGGTAGCATCTCTCCAATCCTTGGGACCTGTTTCAGAGTTTTTGCTAACGGCACAACACCTGCCCTTATATAGTGTTTAAGGAGCGTTACCTATTCTAATACCTGCCATGTTATTCGAGCATATTTTTTATGCTAAATGCAATACCTGTGAGGGTTTCTGGACAATATTTGTCATTGTTTTGTGTTGTTAATTGATTTCCAGTAATACATATATACATATATTTGCATAAAGCAAGCATATATTCCCACTACCATGTTGATAAGAGTATTAAATACTTGACAAATCTTCTTTTAAGGTGCATTTTGAACACATAAAAAAATGTGTGATTCATTTGCGATTGATGACGATTAACTATGGATAGTCATGCGATTAATCGCAATTAAATATTTTAATCGATTGACAGCGCTAATATTTATTATTAGCAGGTTAATATTTGTGTTACAATGTACTTTTTCGGTTATAGTAGTCATAACAGAAGAAAAGCTCCAGTGGCTGAAACTAAACTGCTTCTGCTGCAAGTAGAAGAAAGCAGTAAAAGGGCAGATGCTTGATGGGGGATATTTTAAATGTTAATCACAGCCTTGGGAACTGTGCTTTAATTTACATTAAGCTTGAAGGCAATACGAGCAAACACCTGTCATTTTATGATAAAAACTCTTCATTCAGAAGCTGGTACAGCGGATTTGACACCAGACTTGTTCCATGTCAAGTGAGCTCCTGCAGCTGAGAGGTTAACTCCTATGTCCACTTAGTGTTTGCCTTGCTGGCCATTAGGCTCTGTCAGCTTCCCCCTGCCTCTAAAGGGAGGAAAGATGAAACCAGGGGACCTTCAGAGACACTGGTCACTCATTTGAGGACAGCTGACATTGGTGACTAGTGACCTTGGTGAAGTCTAGTCATGCCGCCCTGCTCCGAGTGTCCACAGTATCAGGTAGGCAGGTCGAGTTTTTCCACTGACAGAATATCGTGCTGTACCTACACTGGATCCACCACTACAGTATTCTGTGATACAGTATCAGGACTCAGTAAGTCTGTCCCTAAATAAGGGAAAAGTTATCAAGGCTGATCTGAGACTTGCAACCCACACTGGTAATTTTTAAACATGAGTCATGTGAAGCACAAAGTGTAGAAAAATTATGCCGACACTTATGTGTTCTTCGCCGCACTGTAACATTTTGCTTTAGAAGCATGAGTCAGTCTGTCCATCAATAGCACAGAATCCTGTCAAAATGTCCTTGAGAAAGATAATGAACCACCTACCTGCTCTCACATTATGAGTCTCTCTGAATAAAAGTGCAAGTTAAACGCTCAAAATGTAAAAATGCAAATGTAGAATCTTAGAAGCAGCTCCATCTTTCTCCCTTTTTTTTTTTTTTTAGAGAGAGAGCAGTGAGCTCTCCAGTTACCCTTCTCTTCTGACAGTGTTATGTAACTCCCGGGTGTGGCAGGGGCCCACGGGTGCTGGCTGGTGAGCCCCCTCGACAGAGAGGCAGCCACGCTTTGCTAAACCGATGAGGCGGCAGCGAAATACGCCGGGTTCAGACAGCTGAGCACTCAGAGCCCACTAAGTCCTGAAGTGACAGCTCAGCCAATCAGAGAGGATGCTGCTAGCGTTAAACCGCTGGAGGCAACCATGAAGACAGATTGCTGGGTACAAAGTCAAACTGTGTGTACAGAATAATTACAGACGGAGCACAGCAAGAGACAAAACCTAAATGTTTTACTTAACAACTCCAGCAACTGCCATTTATAGGGACACAGACAGTGATGACTGGATAAGATAACACAGTCCACTGGAGAGATGTGTGCGTTTTGTCACAAACAAAAGGTTCATCTGAATTTAATGGTGTGACTGTTCACACATCAGACTGCTATTGTTTTGTCTGATATGACAATACTGTTTATACTGTGAGATTTTGCCATACTGCTTATACTGTGGTAGTGAGCCCTTTAACATCTCTACTCTGCAACAACAACAAATCTGAGGGCTTGGCTAGCTTGCCACCGAAGTGATGCAACAGAGGCACCAGGAAGGAGTGGAGCAAAATAAACTATTGTATACAACCTAGTCTGACTGCTTACTCAAGACCGCACAGGGAAAATATAAAGACTATATTGAATGGTAAGACGCTCCTTCTGACCTCCAACGGTTGGTCATCGAATTATGTGTTCATTTGAATCATAGACTGTATAGAATGAAGATAGACGACATGACAGCTCCCAAAAAGTGAAGCCAAAACATCTCGATCTCCCCCTGGTGGCTGGCTGCAGTATAGATCATAAGTCCCGCCCCCTCCATGTTAGCGGATGGGACACGGGCCAAACTAAAAAGTCAAAGTACACATCAAATACATTTTTTTAAAAGAGGGTTTCTGTCATTTTAGGTAATTATTATCGTGCGGATGTATGTTCACGTTTATATTTCTGATAAGTTTGGTTTCAATTTAGTTATTTGATGCTATAAAAAGGGGGTGAGACGTCAGCTGTGATTGACAGCTGCTCTGAGTGAAGTCGTCATCTAGCCGGAGCCTCGGCAATTATACCAGAGAGAAGATGTAACGTTAACTTTTCATAACCGTCACGATTGTCTGTGTAATAGAACGTGAGTCAGTTTGATCATAAATGTAGTTATAGAGATATTATGGTTAGTTGTTGTGTCTTTCTAACCAAACAGCTACTGTGGTGCTAACGTAGCAGCTAGGTGGCTCACGCTAACAAGCTGCGGCTGCGCTCGACTTGAGCGGGTGTGTTGGCGTGACATCAATACCGCGGCTCCAGCCCCCCGATCACTACAGCACAGACTAGGGCTCAAAATTACGCCAAAATCTCAAGATTTCCGGGATATTTTGGCTTCACTTTTTTACAGTGGGAGGAAGTGGAGACGCGTCGTCCATCTTTACATACAGTTTATGGTTCAAATTTGTTATCTATACCATGATAGAGGATTTGATCCATATTGTCTATCACTACTGTATTCTTTGAAACATTTAAAAAGTCCCAATTTACACAATCTGACAGTAAAACTAATACACTTTGTTGTACTCAATAATAATGTAAAAGCAAGTTTAGGTGAATAGGAACAAGCAGGGTGAGAAGTTGCAAAGGCTTGAACCACCAACATGGCATTCAAGCATTGTTTACTGTGTTAATATGAATACTATATTTAGTCAAGTTTATCTCTGGACAACCACAAACAAACACCACTAAATCCAACAATGGGAGACTGCAGCACCCTGCTGGTGCTTGAAGAGCTGAAGGAGGAGGGATGAGAAGGTCACAACAGTGTTAAACCAGAACAGGTTTCTGGACTACTGTGAGAGAATGTTTTCTGCAAACATTCTCTCACAGTCATTTTTAGATTTTCATCCCATTCAAATTCAGTGTTTCTTTCCTCAATCGTACTAATGTCACAGTAGATAAAAAAAATCTTTAAACAGTAATCAGCATCGTGTCACTAAAACTCTCCATTAAAACATAGGGTAATCAAATTCTCTTAGGTAGGTTAACAGCTCCCCGAGGCAGGTTTCACAGCAGGTTTTACAGTAAAACACACTCCTGAAGCTGATGAGAGAAATCGTTACACTACTGTTTATGTGTTACTCATCTCCATATACTGTCAAACCTAATTATTGATCCTACTCTCAGGATCAATAGTTTCTCACCCTGGCAGAGTGGTGGATCAATTGAATAAATTCAATGCACCGTTCTCTCTGATGGGAATGAGAAAACAAAAGCAAGTGCTGCGCCATCTGAGCCTGGCTTCAGCATGAGTGGGGAGTGGTGCATTATGGGCCACACTAGACAACAGAGGCTGTGATAAACCAGCAGGATGGTATGTCAAAGAGCACGTCTGTTACAGAGCTGCACCCTGGACCTCCTCCAGGCGAGAGTGCACTGAAACCCAGAGTCTCCAAACCGGTTGGAAAAAATGCCTGCTTCAGTGTAAAGCAACATCATTTGTTTCGTTATGGACGACAGACACATTCAAATGGAAGACAGGTGATGGTGGAGAATCTCTATGGTAGAGAATGTAAAGTACAAATATGAAAGGGTGGAAGAGATGACTTAAAAAGGCAGACAGAGGAGGCATGAGGGGAGAGCAAGAGGAGAGTGGGAGCTGAATGACTGACAGCCAGAATATTAGCCAGCCTCTTCATCTTTTGGATGGATGGCAGCTCCTTCAATGGAAGGCCAGCACTGAAAGTGACAAACAGGCTGCATTTGGATCGCAAAAACCATATTAAACCCCACATAAAAACAGAAATGGAAGAAGGAAAGAGGGAAGGAAAGACGTGTGGTGTATAAAAAAAGATGCCGTTAAGAGAGGTTTGTTTAATGGCACTGTTAGGAGGACCAGTATGTAGGATTTAGTGGCATCTAGTGGTGAGTGTCGGAGAACTACGGTGGCCTTCAGGTGACGTAAAAGTGTGAAAGGCTCTCGCTAGAGCTTAGTGTTTGGTTTGTCCATTCTGAGCTTCTGTAGAAACATCGCGGACTCTATGAAGAGAACCCGCTCACTATATAGATATGAAGGGCTCATTCTAAGCTAACGGAAACACAACAATTCTTAGTTTCAGGTGATTATATACTAATGAAAATATAGTTGTAAATATTATATTGCTTCTACTAATAGATCCCCTTACATCATACACACCGGACACATACTGTGTATAATGCACTTGTGATCAACCTTTCAATAACAGTAATTATTTTATCCAACCCAATTATTTACATGATTCATTTTTCATATTTGACACCATCTGGAAACAAGTCCTATCCTACTAAATAATCACACCACACATACAAACAACAGATGATTTAATGCTCTACTGTGCTTGATGAAAATATGGTAAATACGAGTAAAACACTGTCACAACTTTATGTGGTTTTGTATTCTGCTGCTTATGTCACTATCTTACTGCTTGACATTTGAGTCTCTGACATGCTATTATCTGTTGATTGCCTTTACAGAGTGAAGAGGCATCTTTCTCAGGTGGTATTATTACGACAGAACCAGCAAGCAAGAACCCACTTGGGAAGCACGGACCACACTCTAGCCCATGAGTTTTCCCTTTGCTGATCAAGATGGGTGCTGTTAAAGGAAAAATATGTGCTCAGCAAACCTTTCCTTGTTAAGGTAAATAAAATGCTTTCCAAGCAATTCAAAGGTCTGCCATTAATTTCCACTGAGGCACCTCCTGGTTTCATAAAAAATGATGATATCAGGAAAAAATGCATGGGCTGAATGAGGTATAAACTATTTATTGTTAGAGGATCAACTGAATTAGCTGCTAATACAATTTTAAACATAGTTTGAACCCTGCCTTCTGTTTTGTCTGATCTTAAAACATAGGATTAAATTTAGGTGATACAAGTTGGTAACTCCGAGGCTCAAGAAACATGACTGGGGTATTGGGATTAAAAACTCCCTAAATGCCAGATTCCTGAAGAGATGGTACACCTATATACTGGAAGATGTCTTGGTCCTTTAGATTTTCCAAAGAAAGGTGCTACAGTAATTCTAAAAGTATGTCAGACAAAAAACACGGACCATATTCTAACTTCAAAGTCTGGCCTTTAGTCATAACACAGTGAGACAGCCGGATGTAAAAGTGACACCACCCCTCTCTGCTGACACACCTGTCTGCCACAAACACTCCTCATTTCTCTTCATTTCAGTTGTACACAGGGAAATAATCGATTGGAGTGATATTCAGAGGACGGCAGCCCGGTAATTAAAAACCAGCTCCCCCTGAGGCCTTTGTCCTTGGTTGCTGGCGAGGAAGTTTCTAGAGGCTTCCCTGGAGGTTTGAGGGTGGGGTGGGGAGGCAACAGCTGGCCCGCCTGGCAGATTGCAAATTCATCTGTCTCTGTATCGCTGCCGTGGCATTTTAATGGTCCGGCTGGTTCTGCATTTCAATAAGCCGAGTTGGGAGTGCAAACGCAGTGTGCACACAGAAAGCAAAAAAAGCTAAATTTCTCATTTTGCTTGCAGTGAAATTGGTGACAAGAAAGCCTGTTGGAGAAAACACTTGACACACCAGAGAGCCGAAGCGCAACAGAGCTGTTATTAGGATCAGCTGTTTTGGTTAACATCTTTCTTTACTTATTCTTTAAATTTAATTAAGTTGTGCTAAAATGATTAGTCAATAGCCAGAAAATGAATCAACCTTATTACTGATTAAAGTCGTTTATCAAGGAAAAAATGCCAAACATTTGCTCATTCAACCGTCTTGATGAAAAAGGCGTTTGGTCATTAGTTGACTCGTCAACAACTAGATGTGGAAACACCAGAAACTCAATGCAAAAAATACACTCAACATTAACTGTCTGTAAGGGTCCGCTCTTTACTCAAACATGTTTTGGGAAAAAGGCCGTAATCATCCTTCCCAAAACATGCAATCAGTTTGTGTTGTTATTTTTCACATCTGGTTCCGGCTCTGTTTTTTCTCATAGGAAAGTGAATATCTTTGGGTTTAAGACAGTTGCTCAGACCAAAAAAAAAATTAAGACATTGATTTGGGTTCTGGGAAATCGTGATGGGCATTTTTTATAATTTTCTTTGACATTTTATAGACTAAAAAATGTTGTAAATTAATAAAAAAAAACAGATTCATCGATAATAATTAAATGATGATGAAATTAGCTGCAGCCCTAAAATAAAGTTTCATCACCACCTCCTCAGGCTGTGTCCCTCCCAGACACTTTCAACTGACTTTTCCAGCAGAAATGTCACTCTGTCTTGTGCTCTATTTGAATGTAGTGTTACAATTTATTTACTGCAAATGTAATGGGGTGAGCCTGACAGTATTTTGAGGATATATATTAGTACTATGCTGTAGCCAAAGTATAGCACCCCTTAGGCCTGTTTCCACCACAGGAACTTCCCCCCGTAATTAATAACCTTTTGAGGAACTCATTGCGTTTCAATCGCAGGGACCGCGGTCTAAAGTAAGTTCCGGGGACATTTTACAGGGCCTTTTTACCCCCAAAAGGCCCTGGTCGGGGGGTAGTACTTTCTGAAATACCGGAGCTTCCTTGGTGGAGTTTTCAGGGATGACCCGGGCTGATTGGTAAAACACACACTTACACACATCGTCGCTGCTTCAACGGATTTAACTCGTATACTGCTCCATTCATAAACAAGGAAGTAATCTAGTATCGATTTAGGACCGTTTTAGGACAAGGGGAGAACATGTTTCTTTGTTTTCTTAAAAAAAAGTAAAGTAAGGCTCTGCTGTGGACTTCCCGACTCATCAAAAAAAAAGACAGAGAGAAAAAAGAGAGGGATCACAAGGATGAGAGGTAACGTTAGAAGAGAAAGAGCCCAGCGGTGCTGCGAATGAGAGAAATAAAAGATCTTTTTTGATTGTGTTACGGCCGTTACGTTCGAAAGCACAAATGAATAACCATCAAAACACTCAACGGATGATTTACTGTGGAAACAAACGGTCTTAGTTTCATTTTCCTCGTAGGCATTTCATTCTATACAGTATATCCAACGTGCATCAGTAAATATATGTAGCCGTAAATATAGACAAAACCTGTTTATTTTTTCCATCATGTTTTTTAGATGAAACAGGTGGGCACACTGAACTGCAGGCTGCAGAGTGTGTTTACTGCTGGGCCCTTGTCTCATGTCAAGTTGTTTTTCCGTACAGCGGACTAATTTGCCTAATCTTTGCAGGTATTTAGAGCAGACAACAGTGGGCTGAAGGAACCTTTTAGTTCCAGGGACTAAAAGTCACGGTAACTTTTTGTGGAAACCCGGCTTTTAGAAACTGAACTCAAACTGAAATGCAGAAAGCAAACAAAAATAAATTTGAAAAACGTGCTGTACCGTTTGCATTTGGTCTGGAACAATTTGGAGCTGGAGCAGGATGAAATGCCCTCTCCTCTCTCTCACACACACACACACACATACACACACAGCATCATTGAGAGAGGTCAGTGAATAAAGTGCATCCCCCCAGATATCTGACATTTTCTGTGTGTTGTGGTTTTTCCTGGAGGATATGAGTTGAGTCTCTGTTATGTGGGGACAGAAGACCCCAGGGGACGATAGAGGTGGAGTGAGTGGAGGGTCAGACACTCAGGGGGTCGGTCCACAAGAGAAGATTTGTGTATGGATGTGTATAAAGTTATGTGAATTGTTGTATGTGCGGAGGGTCTTTGTGTCTTTCGATCGACTAGTGTGAAAGAAACAGCCTGTACAATACAGAGATGCAGATACGACACACACACACATACACACATCGTTTTAGTCTTCTTTTCTGCCTGCATTTTCTTTCCCCTGCATCTTCAAAATAAAAGCGCACATGAATGAATAATGAAGGGGTTGCTATTTTGGAGCCAATGTTAACATCCATTTTAATTGCGCCCTATTTATAAACTTAAAATGAACTCTGTTGCTTCTTCATACTCAGCTCTGGGTTTCCATAGCGACACAGCGCCTCTTAAGTCCTGATGTTCAGTTGGGAAGAACCAGAGAGACAACAGAGACACTCAACTATAACCAGAGATGCAGTCTCATCTACCGTTTAATACACACATTAACAGGGAGAGTACAACTAACCAGAAATCCAGTATTAAATATGCATGTGGTGAATGCATTACAGTTTATTTTGTATGCTACCAAAGGTTAAAGGGACTGTTTGTAAGAATCAGAAATGTTTGTTAACAGCGACACCTGTGGCCGTTAAGTCACATAAAGTCAGCGTCGGGCTCGCGCTTGTACTCGCTACATAGACATGAACGAGCATCGCTCAAAACAGTGAGGCGACACACGTCAGCTAAAACCACAATCTCACTCTATATTTCAGCTGCTTGGCAGTAATGTTAGCTGACCAGACGAAGGTCTCTCCATGAATCAATGCTGATCCTAGTGTTGGCTTTTCCTGCCACAGCCTCCCGAACACGGCCGGAGGAAACAGGGAAGAGACCGGCACCCGGTCGGAGGGGATAACGTTTCTCGCTGCGGAGCCCCGTCACTTCATAAGACACGGAAAACCTCTGTTGGTCTGGAGGAGCTGCAGCAGTTATTTCTGCACAAACGTCCACTGTACATACACTAGATATTCTCAGAGCTACGAAGTCTTCTGCAGTGTGTAGTGTGCGCGCATAAACGTGTAGAGGTGGAGCGAGCTGGGTGAAGGCAGGCAGGCAGAGGAGCAGAGGAGCAGAGTACAGCAGAGACTCCGGCCCTGGAGACCAAAGCTACGGTCTCCCCCGCGTACTCCGACCGCGGCCAACACTGTTTAACAGACGGGCTTCACTAGATATAACTTTGCGGTTTTGGTGCTTCCGTGTAGTTTGTGTTGAAGTCTTGTCTGAACTGTGCTTATGCGAGCGCGCATGGGACACCGACCCGGGTGATTTATACGTGTAAGAAGTTACAAACAGTCCCTTTAAACATACAATTTCTATCCCATTGTTGTATGTGCAGAGTGCAGGAAACACTGCCTCTGTGAAAATGACCCCAAAATATTCAAATTCATCATTAAGACCAATAACTAATATGACAAATATAACACTGAAGTAGTTTCAGTTATAAAACGTGCACAGTACATGTCAGTGCACACACCAGAAGAATTCACTCCAAGTATCAGTGCCGAGCATATCTTCATACTGACTGACTACAAAACCTTTATTTTGTAAAGGGTAACCTGGAAGGTTATGTTTTGTAGTTGTTGTCGCCAATTTGAAGGTGTGTTTACACAAAAATATTGAGGCTCGAAACCTACACTGCAACCAGTGGGCAACCTCCGGGTCTGAAAAGTGAATTTGTGCCTTAATAACCAGCAGGGGGCGACTCCTCTGGCTGCAAAAAAGAAGTCTGATTGTATAGAAGTCTATGACAAAATGAGACTACTTCTCACTTGATTTATTACCTCAATAAATATTGTAAACATGAGTTTATGGTCTCAATTAGGCTTGCCGTGGTAGTCGCTGTTACCTGTGTTACATGGTGGTTGGGCACACACCGATTACATTACGTATCCACCGCCCCCACAGTCGTTTTGCTTTTTTTACAGAAATAAAACTCATTTAGTTCATTTTTGCGTATCAGCACTGTGTTATCAATAAAGTTACAGATGATGGACACAACAAACTGAAAGTGAAAATGTCTGCTGCATAGGGAGTCTCAGCACAGAGCAGCAGGAGTCATATTTCACACACACGGGATGAGAGAGAGTTGACAGACACCCTTTAGTGTCAGTTCTGGTTGCAAAAAAAGCAAGATGGTGACGGCCAAAAACGCCGAGCTCGAGGCTTCAAACCGGCAGTCCACAAACCAATGGGTGACGTCATGGTGGCTACGTCAACACTCAATCACTAACCTGATTACTAAACAATTTTCACATGCACAAGATAGTAAACTGAATAGCAGGAGATATGGTTTGGTGTGGTTTAGTAATAATGTACATATTTTTTCTTTCTCAGCATATTATCACAGCTGGTTTTCTGACTGACTGCTGAATTTAGTCATTGACTAACTGACGGACAGAGAGTCTCACTGGTCACACAGACCAGCAAACACCAGAAACAGCTACTTTTAATTTTTAATTTTTTCGTTCAGTCACTCCCCTCCTCCCACCCCGGCAGGAGTAGCGAGGCTAAATGCCACAGAGGAAGAACAAGCCATATCACCAATGGCCTGAGGCGAGCTGCTGGACCATCTCTACTAAATAACTGCCTAACACAGACAAGCCTGGTGTGCTACTGTGGGAAACACTGCCTCAGGACAGAGAGAGGGAAAGGAAGAGCAAAAGAGGGGAGGTAAAAGGAGGGAGGAAATATGCTAAGGAGCCAAGGGGGTAATTTGACTGTCTTATGGTATTTAATTCAGCTAAAATGCCCTGAGAGAGAATTAGAGAAGCTGGCTGTACGTCTGCTGGCAGAGCTTCAGAACCTGAGGTCTGCAGGGAGGTTAACAATAAAAAACAGGTTTGTCCTCCAGTGTCCGTCAAGGTGCTTGTCTTTGTCCTCTATGTATGAATAGCTAGAGCAAGAATATTGGTGCGAATTATGCTAAATCAAATTTGAAAGGATGAATAGAAAAGAAAGAAGAACTTTAGATGTCCCTTTAGTACAGCAGTAAGGGAAGTGGATTGAAGCACTTCCAAAAACCAATACTTTAATGAGCTCCATTCTGTCACAATAAAATCCTTTTCGAACAGGAGGAAGAACGTGTGCAGTTCAATGTGCCAGCTGTGGCTATAGGTCAGTAGTCTGACAATGTTGACCATGGAAGAGAAGAGAGGAGGATCCATCACAGTCTGAGACCGACTGAACAAGAACACACATTTAGGGATTCTTTTAAAGTGTTAAATTTGGCATCATCACTTTTATAAACATTGACTGATTGTGTTAGGGCTAAAACTAATGATTATTTTCATTGTCAATTAATCTGTTGATAATTTTCTCAATTAATCGATTAATTGATTAATTGATTAATTGATTGGTCTATAAATGTCAGAAAATGGTGAAAAATATCCATCAGTGTTTCCCAAAGCTCAAGATGATGTCCTCAAATGTCTTGTTTTGTCCACAACTCAAAGATATTCCGTTTATTGTCATAGAGGAGCAAAGAAACCAGAAAATATCCACATTTAAGAAGCTGGAATCTGAGAACTTTTTTCTTCAAAAATTACTCAAACCGATTAATTAATTTTCAAAATAGTTGGCGATTCATTTAATAAATGACAACTAATCGATTAATTGTTGCAGATAGATTGTATTCATCATTACTTTAAAAGCTGCAACAAATGTTTAATACGTCAATTGTACAAAAATGACTTAGTATATCACTTTAACACCAAGTGAATTCCCTTGTTTTTGGTTTTCAGACAGCAGGAAAATGACCAGCACGAATGAGCAAAAACAGCTTTTCAAAGACTCTACATTTGTCATGTGAATATGATTTTGAATGTTGTTTATTTGCTTTAATGCAGGTGATAAAATATCATGTAACAGTTCTGCCTCAAATGAAAACATAGTGATGAAGTAAATGTTTTATTAAATGCAGTTGTGGTAAGTTTAGCTTTTCTTTTGATTTACCTTTTCAAGTATATAATAATTTGGATTGAAATGATTTGTACTAAAAGGATGGTGACCTAATTCCTGTACATTTCCTGGTGTTAAAATATTCAGTGCTTCTGACCATGAGGCATGGAGAGATTGGAAAGATGGAGAGGAGGTGGAGCTGTAGTAGATCACTGCTGACAGTTTATCAATCACAGGTTGAATGATCATTACAGTGGTTCAAGTGAATCAATAACTAGCTGCTCAGTTCAGCAAATCTATCTATATTTCTATTCTGTCAGACTCATCTAGTATTTCATTTCTGCTTTTTAACCTGTTAAATATTTAATACTGGAGAGTATTTTAGCTCCCTATGATTAAAACTGAGTTTAAGGTATAAGATGTGTACGGTTGTACCTGAATGAGTATTTTTGGATTTGATTCAGATTTGGATGTTCAATACGAAGATTCGACTATTCGTTCTTTTTTTTTTTCTTCATATAGACTATCTGGCAATCAGAAAATCCATTGGCCTGAGTTTCAGTAATGATTTCGACCAACATAGTCAAATGAGGTCCACCACAGTTTCATAATGAACCGAAAATACTTTCCCACTTCTCAACTCGCCGAGGGCGCCTCGGCTTGGAAAGGCCCGGGGTGACGGTGGCTCGTGGCTCCGAACGTGAGCTTTGCAGCACCCCTGGCCCGGACCTCGCCGCTTCCCGGGGCTGTGGTGCTCGTGGCTCCCTCTCTCTGCGGGGATGGATGGGACTCTCGGCGCAACTGTCAACCGGGGCGGACTCTCCTCAGTATGAGGGGCGATGTTGGCAAACCACCCAACTCGTGTTGAAACACGGATCCGTCTTGTTTACCTTGCTTGGGTGTGACTTTTTTGCTGTGTCATCACCATTCATATCTTTACAACCAATGTGTTTATGATTACTTTGTTTACAAGAGCACAAAGCTCTTCATAGATCTAGCCTCTTCAAGAACGGGAGTCACTGACGATGATTCGACTCATCGACTTTCAAAAACTTAAAAGTTTGGTTCCAGTATTATTTTGCTTCTCTTTATGTGTTCATGTGAACACAAAAGGAATCATAACAGGGCTCTCAGTGTGCTAACCTCAGCTAGGGCACAAAAGGCTGGCAGCAAGGCCCAGGTATAGAGGAGGCTGGCATTTACTGTCTCACACACACAGACAGTTTTGTAATACTAGATTTTGAGGGCCTGTATTATTTATGATGTAATGAATTCCCTATCCCACACCCTTAAACGTCACAACAACATGGCTACCGTTAACATTTACCTTAATTTAACCTTAATCTAAATCTGACTAGAGCTGCAACAATTAATCAATTAATTGCCAACTATTTAATAATCAATTTATGGGTTTGAGTAATTTTTGAAAGAAAAAAGTCCACATAGATATATTATATAGATTATAGACCAAACAACTCATCTATTAATTAATTCCAGTATATTTCAATCTGGCATATTTCCCATAAATTGCGACGCTATATAGTAGCTAATTTTAAATCCCTATGCAGTTAGCCATAATGGCCATTCCAGGGGACCACGTTTTGTCGGACTCAAAGACAGGTGTTTAAACTAATCATGTTTCTTTGAGAATCTCTTGGAGGCTTGTGTAACTCATCTTTATTTTGTTTTGTGCAAGTCCTTCATTTACCTGAATCTCTACAATGGAGGTTGCGAGTGCAATTTTAGCACCGTTTAATCACAATTGCCATATTTATGGGAAATACGCGAGGTTGAAACATACCTAAATATATAGTTTTCTTGAAGGTCAAGTGGCAAACACAACAAATATTCCTTAATAAGGTAAAATGACCCATGTTTTCACAATAGAAAATAGTTTCTGACCAGTCAGATAGAAGCATTACCTGCCAAATCAGCAACATAGACAATGTGGTCCCATCACAGGCCAAATAACAACCCTGACCTAAATTGGTTTTCATAGTTGCCGCTGGCCATAGGGATGCCACGAGGTGGGATTTCACAAATTGGTTTCTTATTTGCGGAGTCAGCGTTACTCAAGACAAAAACAAATTATGCAACAGAGACTAAGAGGACAAAGAGCGAAAAATTGCAGAATCAGACTTTTCAGACTGAAAGTGGAATGCTGAACGTTACTTTCAACCAGTGAGACCAATGAGCACATTTGGGAGAGTCGAAGCACTTAGACAAGATGGAAGAGAAAGCGCTCAGTCAAGTGGCCACTGATGGATAGAAAGCCTACCTATGGCAATCATCAGGTCCAAAGGTGAAATGAAAGAGCTGAAGTCTGAAAAGCAGCTGATGAGACATTCCACATTTTAGGCATTTTCTAATGTTCCTATCCAGGGCGCCCTGCAGTGAGCAGGCAGGTAAGTGTTCCTTTTATTGCTCCGGGGCACTTTGACAGGATTCAGGTCCACTATGGGGATTTAACCTGCAACCGTTTTGTCCCTTAGCAACAATGGCGATTAGAGAGATAGTTTTTCAAAAAAATGTCTTGCTCCCGCACACACTTTTCTCTGATTAGAGAGATAGTAATATTTAGAAAATAAAAAAATACCATGTGGTTGAAATGTCAAGTCCCTACTGTACGCTCTGCTGAGAGGCTCTCACAGTGTTCTCATTAAACTGCAGGAACTTTCTGCAGCATCACTGTGTGCTTCCATGATCAATGACAACATTTACTATGCTTTATAATGCCTTGTTTCAACATAGCTCTGTGTATGTTGTGTAAGTTCATTCAATCCTTTTTTATTCCGTCTGTAATTTGCCTCAAGTATATTGAAAAATTTCAACTTTTGCGATAGATTACCGACAGACCGTATGCACTGTGCGTCTGCAAATTAATATGATTGATGAATGTAATACAGCTCTATTTATAAAAAATGTTGTTAATAGTTTGATGGCATGTTTAGCACTTTTGTGACTATTTTGTTAAAAGCCGTATGAACCACTATGCACTCTATAGACACAACACAAAACGGTGTGGAAACGAGGCATGACTAACTCATAATACACAGTACACATAATACACAGTACACATATTCGGCTTACAAACATGATACTGACTGAAACCTACAGTATGCACTCACTAGTTGATTGCAACCTGATATTTTTAATTTTTGTTTGTGATTGTGAATAAGTGAAGTAAGTGTGTGTAATGTCATAATGAGGGCCATTTCTGTTATGTTTCCAGTTGCAGTGCTTCACCTCATAACCATGGAGTAAAATCAAACAAACTTTTTGGACACTGTTCTACAAAGCACTGTACAAAAGTGTTGAAATGTCGTGTTGTTTTTTTTGCATTTGGTTTGTTAAACTGATAACTTTCGGCACATTCAAAGATGGCATCAAAAGAAGAAATCCCAGAGCAACACAACCACACTCGGCTTGTAACCAGAAAATCCCCAGCTGTGAAAACTGAAAATAAGAAATTGCCTTCCCACAACAACTACCCTTACCTTCATTGTGTTTTTAATTAAGACATTAACCCCACATAGCCAGTAGAAGATTGTGGTTATAAGGTGAACGTGTGAGCATGTGCTAGTACTGAAGAAGAGCAGGCATGCTCATATTTTAGCTGGAGGCTCTACGGATGGCAATGATAGTTGGTCGGTCCACCACTTCAATGCAGACTGAAATATCGATTAAATAGATTGTCATGACATTGTACCACCGTAAGGTTGATATTTATGTTTTTTAGTGAAATGTCTTGACAACTATTGGGAGAATTATAATGAAATGTGGAGCATACATGTAGCTCAAAGCACTGCTGTGCCTAAGTACAGCCTCACAGAACCACTAGAGTCTTAGCCTCAGTCTTGATAATGGGTATATAAATGTTTAACACCACATACTGTAAGAGCACACAATCAGCTGTGCCTAGATCAACACCTGTCAGCTATCAGGCCACAGTCGCAGCCCACATTTTCAAAGACTGACTGAGGCCATGCAAGATGTATGAGGGTGTGTTGGTGTGTGGATGCATGAGTGTGTCCTTCTTATGCCATCAAAGGCTTTTGGTGGGCGCCGCAAGCCTCCACCATGAGCAGCACACAGGGGCAGGAACTGGCTTCCCCTCCAATTATGACTTCCCCACCTCAAAAGACGGTCAGGTGGTCCTTTCTCAATCAGGACGGAAAGAGGAGGAGGAAAGTGGCAGGATGGAAAGGGAAAGAGGAAGTGAGGCGAGTGCTGCCATTTGTGGAAATAAAAGGGAATTCCTGATTTAGTGCTGGCCATGAATATTGAGCAGGCTTGGACCGGGAAGCTGTTCTTGGTTTGGCTGAATAATTGGTGTGGATGAAATGCTTTCGGGTAGAAGAGACATATACAGATTTTCATTCCAAAAGTAGATATCAAACAAAACTGGTAAAGCATCCAAAAAATGCCTCCTCTTATACATGGTTGCTGGCATGAAAATAAAACACAAACACAACATAATAGGACTCAATATTGTATATTAAAATAGCTATTAAGGCTTTGTGCTATACAACAACCTTTTGTAATGCAATGAGCATTTATTATACAGTAGCGCTGAGCTTAAACGGCTCGATACAAATAGTTCACAGCGCTATAAATAACAATTTCAGAATGGTTCTTTTGTGCTCATATACTTACACATGCAACCTTTATGGTAATGTAGAAGTGGTGTAGAAATATATTGGGTTTTTTTAATTTTGTATTGCAAATGTTGTTTATGTATAAAGTAGGGCTATCAAAGTTAATGCGATAACGTACATTTGATTTAACGCCACTAATTTCTTTAGCTTATTAAAGTAACTTGCAAGTTTTGGGTTGTAGCTGGCTCAGTTTTAAAGCTAGAGTGAAGATGAAACTAGAAAACCTGAGGAATTCATTAGTACCATGTCATACTAGCTTGTCGCGAAGGAGGCTTAATAATGCTCCAAACTTATGTTAAAATTTGGCGAGGAAAGACTAGCATGGCCATTTTCAAAGGGGTCCCTTGACATCTGACCTCAAGATACAGTATGTGAATGAAGTATAATTGATTTCTAATGATAAATATATACATGCATTTGCATAAAGCAAGCATTTTTGCCCACTCCCATGTTGATAAGAGTATTAAATACTTGACAAATCTCCCTTCGAGGCACATTTTGAACAGATAAAAAAATGTGTGATTCATTTGTGATTAATCGTGTTTAATATTTTAATGACAGCTCTAATATAAAACTACCCGAAACAAATAACCTTTTTCAATTTTTTTAAAATTTTACTGAAATATATCTTACCAGCGTTTTTGAAATGAGCATGAAACTGCATATATCCTCCTAATCATTGTTCATAGTCATCCTTTCTCTCTTGCTCCTTCCCTCTTTTCCTTCTCCAACCCTCCTCCTCTTACCACCTTTATTTCACCCTACCTTCCTCCCTCCTGATACTGCTTCTCTCTATCATCTTGTTCTTCTCATTCAGGTAGTCTACTAAACCATTTCACCTATCTTGCCACCTTTTCTCTCTCCAACCCGTTCCTTTCCATGATCTGCTGTTCTTACATTCAGTTTTCTTTCAATACCTCCTTCTATCTCCTCTTGCTAGTCCTTAAGCTACTCGCTGGGGTTATGGCTGTTTTAGAGCTCGTCTGGAGTCCAAAAGGTTGAGCGTATGAAATTTCAAAGGCCAATTTAAGACCAAGAACAAGGGATCAGGCTCTATAATGAGGATACTATTCACACAGAGAGAGGGCATGATGGTGGGCATTAACTCCCAATGACACAAAAGGAAAAGGCTACACTGCTGCAGAGTTGTTAGCAAATGCCACCTGACCAGCCATCCGCTGGCTCAGAGGAAAATGAAATAAATCTTTAATTTGCTCATAACTGAGCTGGAGCAACCGTCAGGAGCAGAACTTTGGACAGATACTGTATATGATCAATAGCAAAATGACAATAGAGTCCCCATTTTTGGGCTTCATTCTCTGATAAATGGCTGTGAAATTATAGGGTGGCAATTTTTATCCATGATTCTCTCTCTCCACGGAGGAGCCATGTGGCTTAAACATTTGATCTGCTCATTGGACCGAGATTTACATCATGACGCATTTACACCAGGCAGCAACCTCCGGGTCTGAAAAGTGAAGCCAATGCGGAAGTGCCTTAAACTTGCATTCTTTCTATATAATATGTAATAGGAAATGGTATTAAGTAAAATGAATACATGACGTTCTCGCTAAGCTAATTTCCAGGCTTTATGATGCCAACATGAATCTGCTGTAGACGAGATTAAGAAGTGTTTTTGGCCATCCGTCTATAAAAATCTGTTACCACTGCCTGATGCCTGATGAGTACTACATTAGTGCATCAATCCCAAAATCCAAAATTTCATTGCTGGAACTCATTATTCACACATTTTTTATCTGTTCAAAATGTACCTTAAAGCGAGATTTGTCAAGTATTTAATACTCTTTTCAACATGTGACTGGGCAAATGCTTGCTTTATGGAAATGTATGTATATATTTATTATTGGAAATCAATTACCAACACAAGACAATGACAAATATTGTCCAGAAACCCTCACAGGTCGCATTTAACAGAGAGTACTGGTTATGAATGAAAGCTGGCTAACTGGTGAGTGTTGCTACAAAAGCACACACATTTCACAAAAGCAACTACACAGATGTGCAGATGTCTACTATTTTCACCTTTATTGGGTTGGCAGCAACGACAAAACCATAGTCTTTGACAAAGTTTCAAAATAAAAAAATAGATACTATGTAATTTCACACACTCTGCCTCCTATTCAAAACATCAGCAGCCTAGGTTGATTTAACACAAATGGGTGCGCCATACCTTTGTCAGAATTTGTCTGATTTTTTTGGCTGTACAGCAGATTAAAAACAGATACACACACTTTACATACAGTATACTCATATACAGTATATTGTGTAAAGGTTTAAACATAACTTAATAAATAAATACATATTATCCTGTAATTAATAAAACTCTTTTTACTAAAAGACTTGATCAATGAAACCAAAGATGACTTGTTTGAACAAGTTAACAGTTTTGATTTTCTACCACTTCAGTTTGGTCAGTGTAATACAGACACATATAAACAATTTATTTCTTTTTAAATATTCATTCAGTGGCTCTTGGATTTTTGAAACCTTGAGCCAAGACACCCATTTCACATAACCCGCTACAAAAAGTCCACCAAAGGAATGAATATTTGTGCAAATACTATAATCTCCACTTGAATGGTATATTCCAAATTTTACATTAAATGGTAACAACTGAGCTATTTTATTTTAGGCTATTACAGAACTTTGCTTTCTTCCGTGTTATACAGTTTGTTATTTAGTTGTTGTTTGTCACCACATTGTGAAGATAATACAGCACTAATTCAGACCTTATACATTTCTTCTACTAACCCACTGCACTATGCTCCAAAGGAGCATCAAAAAACACGAGCTATCGAAAAAAAAAGAATATCATCGTAAGTCTAGTATTTGACACGGCTATGCTGTGGTTCCCTACTGCTATTCCTCATATATGCCAGGTCATATGGCTAAAGAAGGGCATTCACAAGACTTCGACAAATCTGCTGTCTCCTCTTATCTTACAGGTATGATGCAGACGTCAGATAGTAGAACATGTACCCACTTGAAGGCAGAAGTCAGATCGACTGTGATAAATTAATGACTTGACCATCTGATTACAAAGTCACGGAAAATGAATCCAACAACAATGTACCTTCAGATGTGTACGCGGTCACAAGGTATGTTCATGAAGCTGGAAAATGTTTTAAAAAGTGCAGCATGTCCATGTAACAGTAAATACTTCTCAACATCTTTTTTTTTTCACTTTTCCTACAAAATAACATCTTTAGGCACGTATACAGAACAATCTGTAATGCGTTAAAGCTGCATGAAGCAATATTTTTTTATACTAACACTGACTCAAACAACTCCTGATTATGTTAAAGGGTGATGACCGCTGATGATCCCGCTAAGAATCAATATTGCAGCTTTTACACAGCTGCTTTTACCTCACGGATTTGGTTATCTTAGTTGTTTGAACCAACAAAACCAAAACAATGCTGGCACATACATTACAAACCATGAGCAGGCACTCCCAGCACGTGATCATTTCAAGTTGACTGTGGGCTACCTAACTCATGCAAAACTGCAGAGCGCCAAAGTAAATGGGTGAATGGCTGGTAAAGAAAGTGGAGCATGTAGATAACCTAAACGAGACAGATATTTTTCTGTTGGTGATGTTGGTTTACCAAACCTTGGCTTAAAAAACAATATTGTACTTACATTCATCAGAATGGCCAGAAAGACTCTTGAATGGAATGATCAAGTAGCTCTGTTTTTGCTTGATGTGAAGAAGCAAATTTCTTGCCACTAATATATAATAAGCTAAAGGCTTAGAGTCTTTCTGCCCCTTGTGTTCAAAAATCACTTAATGCAGCTTTAAAATGAGGAATGACTTACACAGGCTACCGTTAAGCAGCATAGAATGCAGTTACAATATCGAGGGGCTGGGTTTGCTGTGTCACTTGGTTTCTAGCATGGACACACATACACGACAAGCAAGGCCTAAACCACAGATGACACTACATGAGCAAAGAGGGAAATGAGTATCAGTTATTGGCTATAGTACGTGGCTGTATTCATGTGGAACGAATTATGCTTTGACACTGATCCAGTGATCAAGGGAATGTACAAGGTAGATTGACTGGAATGACTTCTGTATACTAATGTGCTGTCGCAAGAGATGGGAATCATAACCAATGGCAGTTTGTGGGTTGCTTTAACAACGCACATCATCTGAACTTTGTATATCAAAAGCCCCAGATTGGGGAACAGTCTTTAGATTTACCAAGCTGGAATGGGCACAGTAAAAGAACAAAATTGTATTTTATTTGCAGAATGGAGTTATCTCCAATAAGAAGCCCATACAAAATCCATTAAGGACTCCATTTCTAACACCTATACTCTCCAACACAGCCATCTGTTGCTTGGGCACTGACATCATGAAAAAAGATAAGGAAAATTCAACAAGCTCAACTAAATTTACAGTGTGATTCCCAGTTAGGTTGGACCCTGTGAGAAGAGCACACTAACTTCTGTGGTCACTTACAAAAGCACTGAGGAGTATGTAAGACATTGAGGCCTGTAATTTGAGGGCGGTAACTTTTTTAGATTAGCAACAGAATTGGTAGAGCTGAACGAGAGCGGGGCAAATTAAAATTAAAGAGGATTGTCCGGACCAATAGTTTAAAAAAAACTCCACAAGATAAGCTACTGATAGCCTTAAACCTTTATCACAACTAAGCATGTAATTTCAGATCAGTTAAGTTTTAACCTCACAGCGACCTCCAGACAGATCAGATCACATTAACCTGAGCCTCTGTCCACCGCTGCTGGGAAATGAAATCCACTATCATCTTTAACAAAGATAACTGTGTCACTGATGCAAAGCACCCGAAACCAGCCTACATATTCAGGTCTACACTATTTTTTCTTGCCCATGTGACTCAGGGAGGTTTTTGAGCGGGTAAAAAAGCAACATTCAGATATCCTCAAGTCAGCTCAATTACAGAATTCAGTTTCTAAACTAAACCTTTTGCATTATAAATAATAATGTGAAAAATTAGATAATTCAAATTCTGTTGTTTGTTCACTATCCAGTATATGGCCCTACATATACAGTACGGGGGGAAGGAGGGGTGTAATATTTATTTGCTGGTTAGAAATGGCTGTCATGAGCACTCATGCATCAAACTGTTAGCAGAATACTCATAACACAGCCATATCAGGAATGCCACACCAATGGTGGGAATGCTGGTGGTGCTGATGGGCTATTTCATAAGCGCAAAGAGTGGACTTTGGGAAAAAACTCTAAGCTGAGAGCATCAGTTCACTGTCTTCAATATAAAGGCCTCAGTGTCAAACCGACACCTTTGATTCTGGAAATAAGGTGCTTTTTAGTAGGGGGTGCACCAAACAATTGGTGGTAACTGACTATAATCAGTTAATATTTAAATTGGTAAACAATGAAAGCAGCATGTCATCCGTGGAAAATTTGATATAGGTCACACTACGGCAGTAGGGAATGCCTTAAATGTGTTGATAATTTGACCATCTACATCATAGATTAGTAATCATGTTGAGTCAAGTGAAAACTTTATTCTCGTTTTGGGGATTTTGATTTAAAGGTTTCAACACTCCTTTTACAAGTTTCGATATTTTTGCAGTCCTTGGTCTAATGCTGTGATGTAGGAGCATGTTTTACTGTCCACTGTTACATTATGTATTATGTTTTAAAGTAAACTTTATCCAAATTTCATTGGCCATCACTCTGATAATAGAAAAAAATGTGCCAGAACACCTGACCAGTACATCATGACTTTTTTGCATCGCTCTCCTGCTCACCTGCACACATCATGTTTACAGACTCAACACAAAATACTTCACTAGAAATGGACTGCGCACTTTCCTTTAGAAAACAGTCAAGGCCATACGCCCATCTGTTATTCATCAGCAGCATAATGGCTGTCGTCATTGTCACCGTGTGGGTTTATACAGCTAAAAAGTCAAATATCCATTTACAACCTTTAAACAGGTGTATGAGCACGAGTATGTGTGGGTTATCTAGTCTCTCCTAACGACAGAAAGCACAGAGACATCGAATAGAAGGTCGATCCAATTCACAGCCACTGACAAAGTTTAACAGCCATGAAATAGTGTGGTCACATTTGATGTCTGAGGAGCTATTTGTGAATCTTTTACAATTTTGTCTTCCCACTATGTCTGACCTGGCTGATGACATACAGAGAGATGTAAAGGCAAAGAAAGCCATGGGGAGACTACTTTCTATATGATCCACAGCCAAGTCACATACCACAGAATAACAGCCATCACAGAGTGCCCATCTCTTTAAATCTCTCTGTTTAGACACTGCACCATCTCCTTGAGAAGCTTGTAATGCAATAAACCATGGTTTATTGTGACCAAGGCAATGTCACTGGTGTCAGCTGACAGGCTGGTACAACAGAAATTGTTTTCTGTTTGGTTAAGCCCTGCCAATGTTACTGAAAGTTAACAAGCTGCTAAGCTTGTTAAGATTCACGTTCCCCATTCATGGATTCCAGCAGTATCCTCATCCTGTAAAAGTCATCCCTTCAGATGGAGCACGAGTTTGCCCTCTTCCTCGGTTTAGGCTCCCCAAAGTCCCTGTCATCGGCCGCACAGTGGCTGAAGGAGCAAATCGTCTGCGAGAGCCTACGCATGCCCAGGCGGAACACACTATTAGACAGGCTGTAGATGACACAGTTGCAAAAGCTGTTGCTAATAGCCAGCCAGGTGGTGATGAAGGAGAGGGCAGGGCTATCAAGCACATGGGAGCTCTCTAGCAGGAAGTAGATTATGTAGGGCAGCCAAAGCATATAGAAAACGCTGGTGATGCGGAACAGCACCATCGCATAGCGCCGATCTGGTCCGTGCCCTCCGTGATGCCCGCCGCCTCCGCCCCCCTCACCAGCCTCCATCTCCTGGCTGGGGAAACGTGCCCGCCGTTCACTGATGTCCCTGTTGTGCTGCTGGCAAATGCGAAAGATATGGTAATAGGTAAAACAAACCACGAGTGCAGCGGGCGCGTAGAGCAAACACACCACAAAGCCCGTAAAGAGGGCAGAGGTGGGCCACGAGTGAGCGCACCACTCAAAAATGTCCCCATGATAGCCTGGTTTACCCCACCCAAAGAAAGAGGGCAAGAAAACCAGGCTAGAGTAGACCCAGATTAGAGTGATGCAGCCTCGTAGCCGGCATGGCGTCACCAGCTGGTTGTAAGACAGTGGTTTAGTTATAGCCAGGTAGCGGTCCACACTGATACAAGCCAAGCAGGCCATTGAAACGCTCTTCAGAACGGAGATGACGTAGCTGAAGACCTGGCATGTGATGGGCTCCTGGACACCTGCTGGGTAGTGGAGTAGAGACAGGGTGGGCACCAGGCAGCTAAGACCCACCAGCAGGTCAGCATAGGCCATGGTCTGGATGAAGTAGCTGGTGGTGTAGTGGTGTAGCAGGGGGGCACAGTGGAACACGAAGATTACCGTCAGGTTCCCTGCAATAATAAGCACTGTCAGAAGTACAATGACAGCAGTCTCCAGGACGCAAGCCTCTAGGCCTTCGTTCAGCCCCCAGCCCAAGGGACACGAGTGGTTGCCGGCCCTGCCAGGAAAGAAGTCTCCATGACTGCTGTTGGCACTGAGCACCGGGTCCGTTGTCAGTTCAGACTGGTTCATTGTTCTGGGTGCTGTCCAGGTGGGTCAGGTTTGTGGTGTGTCACCCATAAGGCAGCTGGCCTGAAACTGGAGAACTGCCTAGCCCCCCCACCCGCTCTACAGCGCGGTGTCTGCAGCCTTCTTCAGTTAACCGAGCTCAATACTCTCTAACACACTCACTCTCTCTTTCACCTTACGCTCACATAGCTGGGTCTCAATCAAATGAACACTGACTGGAGGAAAATCAATACAGCCTCTGGGCGGGTAGGACAACCCGTTTAGCTCTCCTTTTCCAATCACTCATGGTTAGTGAAAGTAGTGGGTGGGTAACAGTCAGGAGTAGAGAGAAAAAAAAACGGCACTGCTTCAGTAAACCAGAGTAGCAGGGTAGCATTAGTGCTTTGGCCAGCATCTATCCCAAAGGCGAGTATCCCTGCTGCTTTGCCTGCCAGTCTGTGGCCTCATCTCCTGATCCTAATGAGGGTTGCCACCGCGAGGCTGAGGGCATAAGCTGTCCGTACAAGGGCAGAGAGCACAGAAGATGCGAGGGAGGACACCATACAAAGAGGTTAAAGCATGAAGCAAAGCACAATGCTCTGCGCTCTTGACAGATCCTCACAGGAGATCAAATAAATAAGCAGCATATGGCTCCCATTTCACTCCAAGAGATCAGTTGAAATTGACTGAGTGCAGTTACCTTTCAAAAGAAAAAAGCTTCTTAGGAGTCTGTCTTGGTGTAAACCAAAGTCTGGAAAAGAAATTACATCCATCTCTGCAAATCAATCCTTCAATTAAATCCAAAGTTTCACTGTGCCATGGGTGCTAGTGTGTTTACAATGTAACAGCAGGCTTCCCTTATTTTGGTGGTCCTCTGGTCAGTGTCTGGAGCCCATGCATGCCCAGCTATTGTCTGAATCAAAACACAGACACAGGCTAGAACAACATGGGGATCTCCGCAGGAGATAATGTCACAGCTCTCTCAGCACACACGGCGCTGGGGGGGAAATGTGTTGACAAGGCATCCCTCGGCAGAATGAGGTAAAAAAAAAAAAAAAATGTGCGTCAAAATGTCTGGATGAGTTTTGCTATTAAAGTGATTTAAAGTTTTAATCCGAATGTGCAAACTTGCCTCTCAGTGTTCTGGACTGCAAGTCGCGAAAGACAAACAAATGTAAAAGTCCAGTAGCTGATGAAAAGTGTTGAATGTAAGACTCCCATGCAGGCAGGTGGAAGGACTCTCCTGGAGCAATGAGAGGCCAGCTGAATAGCTCAGCGCTCCTCTCGCTTTGACTCCTCCGCAATCCTGTGGCAGACACTTGCAGAGAGGGGTGTGGGGATCAACCGGAAATCCATCTATTCATCCCATAAACGTGTTACTTGCATTTTTGTTGTGACATTCGGAAGCATTGGCAGGGGAGGCTTAGCACCTCCTCAAGTGCTTAATGCAACCATAGATTTTCTAACTTGCTTTAGTCCTTTGAAGTATGCGCTGTGTTTAGTTGTAGAGGAATGGGGTCCTACAACTCCTCTCTCAGTATTTATGTCGTCCTGAACAAAACACTGGCAGCGCAACAAAAAGGGAATCCACTCCAGCAGCATTAAAAAAAGACCATGTCCCAGTCAGAGTTCCAGTTTCAAGCACTGTCCTCTGCAAACGTCCCCCTTTTAATTCCGTTAAAACAGGACAACCCACGCTTTTGATAAATAAATCCTTAGATCCTGGCATACAGAAAGAGATGAATGCAATGCATCTGTCAAAAGCAGCAAGTAAAAAGCAAGAAAAAAAAAAAGAGATGACTGCGCTGATGGAAATGAGTTAAATCTGCAGCGAGGGAAGCGAGGGGACGAAGAGTCCCTCAGCCCTGGTGCAGTGAGAAGGAGAGATGCTGTGACTGGCTTACACTTCCCTCCCTCCCTCTCCACACAATCTCTCTAGCTTGCACACTCAACCTCTCTCTCTTTCCACACACACACATGAACCCTCCCTCTTTCTCGCTCTCTCTCCCTCAGCTTCTCCCTCATTGCCCCGCCTCCTCCCATCCCAGCTGCACCTGAGGCTCCCTGCCACATTATTCTGTCTCTCACTCTGGCTTTTTCCCAGAGGTAAATTTGGATACATTTCCTCTTTACATATTACTTATCTCTCTCAGTCGGGTTTTCTATTAACTAAAGCCCCCACAGCCCCCTCCTTTCTTTCCTTCACTGTTTTAGTCTCACTTCTTCCCCTCAATCTCCCTCCTCCATTCATCTACCTAGCCCCAGTATGTAAAAATAAACACCCAGGTCTATTTAATTCCTACATGAAAACAATCAACAGCATTGAAAATATAACATGAGATAAAATATCACAGCAAAAAATAGCAAAATATACATTTCACGACACATGAGTCACCCGTTATGCTGTCTCTACTTTGGGGGAAGAGGGAAAGACGATTGCTGTTAGTGTCAGCCTGAGCTCGCCACTTTCTTAAATACATTAGTATATAATGTTCATGAATAGATGACACTCAACCTCCATAGTCCCATGAAACATCTTGCACAGTTAACCACAGTAAAATGAGTCCTTTCTCTCATCCAGCCCGGCTCCAGGTTCTTCTGGATACTTTATGTATTCTTTATTTTTAACCAAAAGCTTAGCACAGTTATGCCTGCCCCTTAGTTACAGTTGCCGGGCATTTCGGCCAGTCGGGAGCATCCTCTGGCCGGCAGATGATAAAGAGGATCAAGTGACAGCAAATTGGCTAAGCAGAAGGGGCGGATGGAAAGAAACTGTCAAGCAGCGTGGCCGGGCAGGAGAATCTTGCAAAAAGATAATTATCAATATCTTTTTCTTAGTTTTTTAACTATCAGAGCTAATTAGAGGCAACGAGGAGCGGCTGTCTGCAAGTTGGATGGAAAATGGCTACTTTGGAAAACAACACTGCACCTGGCCTCTTCCAGGAAGAGCAGAGGGGTTTGATTGTTTGAAAGGAGCAAACATGACAAGAACTAAATCCCTTCTGGAAAAATATTGACATCCTGTCAACCTCCAAAGTAGACGTATACTGTATACTGCAGATGGACAAAGGAAAACATGGTGATATTCACCTACGTGTCAAATTTGACAAAACTAAATTCTAGAAAAACTCTTGGTCAAATCAAGACAGAAAGCCACATATTAAACCATCAGAGCAAAACCAAATGTGTTATCTGAACAACAACAAGGGAATGTGTTTTCCAGAAGAAGAGCCATTCACACACACACACACACACACACACACAAACACAATGGCTGATCAGACCTGACTGAGTGTCCTTGAGGAAGATGTAATACCATGTAAGAATATTATACAGGAAAAAGGTGGCATGCAGCCAATCCAATCCTTTAACACACCTGTTTATGACAGCATTCAAGCCAATGAAAATGCCTCACACAGACTCGTTGACCTTAAATATGGAGGCAGTAGTAGCCGCTGGAATTTAACTTAAAAGACTGCCTAGATGCATCTTGGTGTAAAGATCATTATTTCACAAAAAATGTTCTTTACTCTCTGTATCTGCAGTTCAGATAACCTCGCTATAAGGGGAAACATTTATCGTATTTTATTCATTTTTATTTTATTCATCAAGAAATATTCTTATTTATTTCTTATTTGCACTATTGTGGGTTTGATGTACATATTTCTCCTTTCTTATTTTTCTTATTTATTTATACTTAGATATTGTAGCATTATGTACATAATTTACATTTTACACACTCCATTATTTCTATTTTTCTTATATTTCTTTATGCTTTTACATAAGAGCAACAGCAACATCTCAATTTCCCTTGGAGACTAAAAAAAGTATTTCTGTTTCTGATTCAGAATACAGGATACTCAAACTTCTATTTTGTGTTTATAGTTTTTCCAGTTTGTCAACAATAATATATTAAACGTTGATTGACATCAATAAAAAATAGTATCACTACATTTTGTAAAATAATAGAAACATTAGTTTTTGTCTCTAGTTTTTGAATAACATATAAATCAAAACATTTGCTGTCTGTGACAATTTGCAGAAGAATAAGTATTACCTCACATCACTGCAGGTGTACATCTAATGATTACTATATTGGGAAGTCATTCCTGACCCACTTTACGGTTCACCGACTTGAAAAATCTAAATAATTCACTGTTGAGACACCGATTCACAAGCATACTAAAAAGTGATTTACAGGTGTTATGCTTGAGATTTATTGTCTGTTAACTAATGTTTATGAGAGATTATTCAATTTAGGTGAAGTGGAATTATCCTTTTAAGGTTTAACACAGTGTGTTTCATACAATGTGATTGTGAACTGGAGTACAAGGTAGTCTGCCATGCAGAAGGACGGCTCTTTCATTGTCATGGAGAGCAGATATTCTTCAGCACCTGTGTTGGTTAATTTGGCCATTCAAGAGAAACAGTGTGATGGAAAAACAGAGAGAGGGGTCAGAAAGAAAGGAAAACTAAAAATAAAGACAGACAAAGTGAAGATTAAAAAAAAAAGTAGACAGTTGTGCTGTCACGATGGAAGGAGCCAGTCAATGGAGATCTCTCAGCACAGTGCTCTTTACCTTTGGAGGTGGACACTGATGAAAAACACGACCAGAAGGCCACCGTTAATAATTCATTCTGCTCCAAAACAAAGCCAGCGGGGCCACTTGGAAACAAAGGTGTAGGCTGATTCACCTTTCACTGCTTCCCAGCATCCCACCCTCCTCCACCCCTGGGCTCCTGCTGATTCCAGTCTCAACAGCAACGTGTTGGTATAAGCAGGGAGTTTACATCTACATTACACGTGTTTAGCTGATGGGCTTATCTACAGCAACTTACAGTACAGAGATAAAGGAAGAAGGAGGTTCACCATCTTGTTCAAGGACATTTTACCAGGACAAGGTGAGTAAGTAATTCAGTGAGTAAAGTTTATATGTGCAGCACCTGTCTAGAGCAAGCATCACAAGTGCTAAATCAATATAAACAAAACAAATGAATAACTTCACACTCAAAGATAACACGAAAAGTTAATCCAAGTCCTGTCTGTACAAATAGGCGATCGGATGTTCTTTAAACAAGCCAGAAAGGTTATTACCAGTGGGCAATCTTCGGGTCTGAAAAGTGAAGCCAATGCGGAAGTGCCTTAAATTTGCATTCTTTCTAATAGCCAGCAGGGGGCGACTCCTCTGGTTGCAAAAAGAAGTCTGATTGTATAGAAGTCTATGAGAAAAAGACCCTACTTCTCACTTGATTTATTACCTCAGTAAACATTGTAAATATGAGTTTATGGTCTCAATCGCTAGTTTCAAGTCTTCTTCAATACAGCATGATGTTCAATTAGTAAATTATGGTCCCATTTAGAGTCAAATAGACCATAAAGCAGGGGATGCTTTAGTGCGTGGCTACCTTGAGATACTAAGATGGCGACGGCCAAAATGCAGAACTTGAGGCTTCAAAACAGCAGTCCGCAAACCAATGGGTGACGTCACAGTGACTACATCCACTTTTTATATACAGTCTATGGTTATTACAGAACCTGGTGGCCATGTAAACTCTTACAGTAGTCAGCCTTGGTCTTGACCGTTGACAAGGGACAGCCAGTATTGTAAGCCCTGGTCTGATGACATTATAAAGTCGTGGCTGTACAAGACCTTCACAGGTTCCTGGATTGAAACTTACAGAGAAGCAGGTAAAAGATAAATGCTCTTTCCTACTTCAAGACTAGCAGGCGCTGCAAAGTTGCAGATGACTGCATTATATATGTAAATATGCGGAATAATGCAAAAGTGAAGCAGTCAGTGATATTATATAATGAAACATTGTTCAGTGATCCAAATGACCAGCGGATGTACAGTATATTGTCACACCAATACAAATTTTAATGCAACCGCTTGTGGGATGTTTGCCAAATTTGTGTCTGAAGTCCCTCCAGTATTTATCAGAGGTCCAAATTTCTTTTAAGGCAAACTAAATTACCCCAGTCCAAAGCTGGTCTCGGTAGAAGAAGCTTGTAATCTCACTGCTTTGCCTTGGTGTGACCAAACTAAAATGACAAGGTGCAAGAACACACATATTCTTCAGATCTTGGGAGGGAGATGCAGACCTGCACTGCTGCTTTCCATTTCCTCTTCTTGTGTTTTGTCCGCATCAGTCATGCTCTGTTTTTGCAAAACTGCCATCCATCTGTACTTTTGTTTTGGTAAGTATTACCGTATTCCCGACACAACCACGGGTACTGAGAATACAGATACAAGTATTGCCTACTCGGCTGAGGCGTAATGTGTTATGCTTAACTACGCAGAATCATGTCATTCTTGATTAATGTTGGATAATGATAATAACGCATTTTTTATGCTACCCATACATTTGGCGATTGCTAATTTCTATATCTAATGAGTGCCTTAGTGGCCATTTTATTAATTCATTGCATAATAAATTTGGTTACAAGAATGACATGCGATGGCAAAAGGGCCTAAAGCCAAAGTATGCAGCCTGTGCTACAACTACTACAAATTATTAATCTCCACTAACTTCAGAAGCACCTCTCAGACTTTACTCTGCAACTAAACTCCATTAGATCGTGATTTATTTTTCTTTGTATGAATGTAGGTGCTTTGTTTATTAGTTGGTTGTCAAGGAATTCCAGGTCATGTAATTTGCCTGAAGGGTAAAATCTGAAATGTAGTGGCTTCTGCAGCTCTGATCACTGACAAACCTCTTGTCCAAGAGTCTAGGGGTTGGAAATATGGAGGGATGGGTGGTTATTGAGGCAGATTAGAGCTGGTTCACTGCCTGAATACAAACATTCGGCGAGCACCACCAACGGACCAACACTAAACCAGCTTAGCAGGCAGAAGCCAGTATTTATTTGTGGGACAAGCTTTGTCTGGATTCAGTTCCCAAGTTGATGGCGCAGAAGAAGCAGCAGAAGCAGCAGAAGAAGCAGCAGAAGAAGAAGAAGAAGAAGTTAGTTTCGTAAGGGGTTGTTCACATGTTGCATCTAAAAACGTGTGGAAAACGCCAGCCGTGCTGCTTTCATACTTTTATCAAAGGTGCTTGGGAGGTTGCGTCCTGTCGTGCTTTCCGTTACTAAGCAACAAAAATCTGCGTGCTGCGATGACGATGATGATGAAGTTGTGGTGATTTAGCAGTTAGCCTAACTGATTAAACTCAACAAAGTCACCGTAAATCCCTCACGGTAGCTTTACTGCTCGATTTTCTCTGTGTCAGGTTGGCTGACCTTTCAAACAGATGTTGTGACGTTCTTGGACGGAAAGGGTGAAGCAAGTGCAACAGTCTGTGGAACAGATCGTAAAAATCTGGGTAGTCCTGCACTAAAATGATTAACATCTCCTCCATAAAGTTACTGTAGACTGGTCAAAGAAAAGATATCCGCTGGGTGTGATTTGTTGTTCTTTAACATGACATGTGGTACGCGTTGCTGTGCTCCAAAAGTTTAACAAGCAACCGTCACACCCTGAAAAATAGGTGCTTGGTAACACCTGCCCGCTACGACGCTTTCGCTTTTGAGCACGCCTTCCGCTACATCTACAACAATGGATTTGAGGGCGCAAAAACCCCAGCATGTGAACGACCATTAAGGCAGCTAAAAAGTTCTAAAATAAATAAAAATAAAAAAGCAGCAAGTTATAATTATTGTTTTAGAAAGTAATAGTTGTGAGGACACGTTCTATTTCTGGTCAATATAAGAGAGAAGATGTATGAAGCAGACACCGTGGGAAGGGGAAAATGTCAAGTGTCAAGATAAGAGCTACTGTAGCTCACAGCATGTGGGAAACAAAGACACAGCTATTATTATCACATTTCACATGACAACAATTTATTCTGAACACCATTAACAGGAAAAAATATCTATATGTTCACCTCCAGCACAATGTCACCATGTTCACTGCGTTCACTGGGATTGCAGCAGTTGGTATGGTAAAGAGGAACTAACGGTCAAAGACAGACAGGCTGCCTACTGAAATCACCATCTATCACCTTCATCTAACCTCACAGCACATGGCAGTGAAGCCCTGTCTGACCACTCAGGTAAGATACTTATATTCATCATTCTGTAGCACCTATTGTCCTTGCACCATGTAGGTCAGGATGTATTTTGCATCTGTAAAGGCTGAGAGTAAACAATAAGTCTTTGTGCCGTTACTTAAAATAGATATTTGTTAAATAAATCACATTGTATAAAATGCAGGTCATGGCTGTATTTTTGCATTTGCATTTTCAACACCACTAACACACAGGCAATACTTTTCTCATAGAGGAAATGTGAAATGCTGAGTGGCCTGTTGTTCTGTATTATCTATGTGCCGCTACGGTATGTTCAGGTACATTCAGTACTATGTTATTGATCATGCTAAATGTATTTTCTTTAAGCTTTTTCTTGCTTAAACTGTAAATAAATCACACTAGTTTTATACCCTTTCAGGACAAATCCTGTCTAACATCACGTACTCGACACCTTGATAAAATTGTTAATGATATTGTTCATGAAGATTCGTGTACATTTATTGAATCAGGAAACACAAGCTAGTGCAACTCTGCGGGGAGGAAGAGGAAGAAGCAGAGCACTACTCTAGCTTTGAGGCTACAGTCGGTATGAGGACTGAGACACAGAAGTGTTGTGACCAGAGAAGACGCTGTAGGCTGGATCTCCTTAATCCGAGCTGTCATATCAGTGTCAGCATGGCTAGGAGGCTATGCTAATACACACATGGTGGATACACTGTATGGCCGCACAGCTACATCTACAACAAACACCTTTACTTATAAAATTATATATCACACCTTTGGCATTGCATGTTAATTTCCATCTACGCAAGAAATTCTACATTAAATGAAACGCTTACATGCACACATAAACACTCAGAATTCATCATAAACCCTGTCTTATAATTACTTCTCACTTAATAAATCAAAATGATTAGACTACAGAAATGACAGATCCAATTTTTGCTTTTCTTTTCCAGATATAGATTTTCCTGAAGCTGTGAGAGACAGGCAGTGTGTCCTACTGGGTTCCTGCTATGGATATGTGAATGGGAGCCGGAGGGCTGCGTTGTGGAGACACACGCAGAGCCGGGATGGGAGGGGTGCTGTGAATAGACCTATATTGTAAGGAGGGGAGAATGAAAGTGGTGTTGCTTGGCTGTGGTGTGGCCATGCAGTGCAGCTGGTCTCTACAGATACTATGAAGCAGGATGGGCTAGTGGGGAGTGTGTGTGTCCGCGTCTTTGTGTGAGAGGCTGTGATTGACAAGACTCTAGACCCTCAAGGGGATTTTTTTTCATCCATGAATGATGGGAGACCTCAAACTGGTGGCAGGGCACACAGCTAAGCCAGAGGAATTATGTTTATGTATGTGCAGGATGTGTGTCTGTGCAGGCATGCATACTGTATTTTCAGCTAGGGGGAGGAAAACTTGTATCTCTAAAATGTCAATGTTTGAAGACCTAAGAAAAACAACTTAGGGCTTCGATCACACTGCATGTTTTTGACTAAACTGATGGATTTCTGTGGTCTGTGAGGTCTGGTAGAGGTGCAAACAACAACATCATCAAAGTTCTATCCTTCAATAGCAATATGCATGTCACAGCCAAACGGCAACCTCCGGTGCTGAGAAATGAAGCCAACGCGGAAGTGACGAAAAAATGCAGTTCTACAAATGGCCATTTGAGACTGGCACCAAAAGCAACACAATTATTGTTAAAAGGCCTACATTTACAGCAGAAATAAACATGTTTACAGTCTGGTACAAAAACGGTTTTGGTCGCTATAGCTAATTTCCCTGTTCATGACAACTGTACGGGGGGTGAATATGTATATAACTCCCCTGTTTAAATTAGATTAAGGCATAAATTGAGTGATAGGTGGGTGCCGTTTTCTCTGCTGCGTCACCCGGCCCGCCTCAGCTCCACCGACAATCCACCTCTTTGCCAATTTTTGGATTAGCCGCGAGTTAGGCTGTGTCGTCACTGCCAGATTTTGCCACCCACTTTGAGCTTCACAACGGTCGTGTTTAGAAGGTAACCCGCATATTGCGAAAACTTGCAGAAATCTCTCGCGAGACTCATTGCCCGACGACCTATCCTAAGCTTAACCATTCAAGGTCAATGCCTATCCTTAACCACTCAAGGTCAATGTATAACCTTAACCATTCAAGGTCAATGCCTAACCTCAACCATTCAAGGACAATGCCTAACCTTAACCATTCAAGGTCAATACCTAACCTCAACCATTCAAGGTCAATACAGTACCTAACCTTAACCATTCAAGGTCAATACAGAACCTAACCTTAACCATTCAAGGTCAATGCCTAACCTTAACCATCTTGCAAGAGTTTCGCAATTTGCGCCTTACCTTCCAGCCACGAACCTTCACAACTGCTCTTCAGAAACCTATTGGTGACGTCACGGAGACTACGTCCATATTTTATACAGCATCTGGTCACGGCACATGAGCACCTACATTGTATATATATCATTGAATCAAATAACTCATATTTTAAACCTTAGCAGAACAAAAAGTAATCCTAACAATGTATTTGAAACATAAAATAACGTAACTATTTTCATGTCATTTTATTTAGAAAAATACATGGTTTTGTGTGATGTCGTCAGTTGAGACGATACATCATTTTCAGTGACTCTAATCGATAGAGAAACAAGCACGCTTCTAGCCATATAATGTTAACGGTCCCTGCGAGTACCAATATGCTCTGCGCTCTCCAGCTCACTAGACAGTAGAGCTTTCAGGTTTTTATTCAAAATTAAAACTATTACTTGCATGTGTACACATACTGTGGTTGCCAGAAGGTTGGGAGTGTGTATTCATAAGTAGCTGGCCACCTACCCAGTTTCCAATTATCCAAATATCAAGCACTTGATGAACTAAGGCAGAAGTTAAGTGACAAGGACGAAAGGAGACACAGAATTGTCATGGAGACAACTTCAAGCAGAGAGAAGTCCATAGACCCTCGCAGTTACCATGGCAGCCTATCTTATGTACATTGTACTCCATGTATTTTTATGTGGGTTATCAGGCGTGGGTGTAGTATTATTCCAGCCTGGCTGCATGGCTGATGCTACCTTTGATTGTACACCGACGTTAAATGTCATCGCTAAGCTGGCGCCTGGCCTCAATATGATTCAGCATCAGAATGTAAAGCCCCTCACAGCCTTGGTCTAATTTGCTCTTCGATTTCATTACATGCTTTGCAAAGAATTAAACCAAGCAGGTTCCGGTCACGGGTGGGAATTCCAGCAAAGTTCAGAAAATAAATGAAAAATGATACAATGAACAAAAAATGTTAACAGCTAAAACAAGTTAACCTTTTAAAACTTTAACCATGCACTCATTTCTATAGCTTGAAATAGCATTTCTCTATCAAATGTAATCATACCGGGGTCACAATATGTCCAAGTAAGCATGGGGCCATTGCACAGCCACAGTGGTGGCACAATACTGCATGTAGGGTTGGTATCAAGAGACTCTTCTGTAGCCCAGATGTTAAGCCTTTTTGGAAAGGAGTAGGCCATTTAGTCTCAGAGATTCTGAACCTGATTTCTCTTTTACCTTTTTGTACGTAAGAAATATTCCTAAAGGTCTCAGTAAAAGCGACGCATACCTTTTGAAGATTTCTATGGCTGCTAGTAAGAAAACTAGTATAAAATGCTGGCTCTGGAGGAACCCTCCCTCCGTTGCCCTTCTTATGAGCATAATCAACTCTATCCGCTCAAAGGAGAAAATTACTTTCACTCTTCGAGTTCAAAAGGAGAAGGGGGACGAATACAGGGAAAAATGGGATTGTTATAACCACTTAGACTCTTAATAATTTTTCTTTTGTCTGAACCCTTTTATATGCATTTTGAACTGTGCCTCTCTTTTTTTTTCTTTTCGCTGATTATTATTATTATATAAAAGTCCTCACCAGTTCTTTGTTCATAAAAAACAAAAAAGAAACATATTAAAAAAAATATATAATAACAAGGATTTATGCAGAAAAATGCTTTTCAGTTCCATTTATCAATTCCTGAGAGCGACATTTGACCTACTGCACCTCTTAATGGCCAGAAACACATGCATCGATCTAAATGTATAGTGTTTCAATATGGTGCTCTAGAAGAATTATAATTTGTATTAATACAATATATACAAAAGCCAGTGCCAATTCTAAGTACAAATTTTCTTACCCTGCTCACTGGTATAAATTTGTTTAGCCAGGGAGAAAAGGGTGGGAGATTGTACAAAAGTATTGAACAGAAAACTTAAAATGGAAAAAATCAATTCCCTTTGAGAAACAATCTCCTTGGAAGACCTTCAGTTTCATACAGTATAAGGCTCCTTACGGCCTGCTGTGGTAAAACCTCTGTTCCAGGCCTCTAATGACAACCGTACAACCTTAGGAGAGATGCTGACCTCTGTTAACACACTGCCTGTGCTGCGAGTGAGAATGGTTGTTGGAAAGGCAGTCCTGGAAATAGCTGGCTGAGCTTTTTTAAGCTGTGGGTTCAAGCGAGGCGGCACACCTTGGGCTTGTTCGGCTCTAGGGAGACGAAAAGGTTGTTCAAATGTCACTAGCAGCCCCCCAACCCCGACCCCGAACACAGTGCTGCGCCTGCCGAGAAAGAAGTTATTTGTGAATGTCTCAGATGCCCTAAGGCCACGGTGTGTGTGACAGAGTGTGTATATGTGACTCTGTGTGTGATGACTGTAAATGAGAGCAGTACAACACTGAACATGACACTAGCGATCTATGATATCAAGCTAGCCGGCCACGGGCCACATGCTGCTAAATGCTCAGTGAGTTAGTCTAACCCAGTGGTTCTCACCTTGGGAACGGACTCCTCAAGAGGTGACAACATCACTTTGGAGGCTCGCAACATGATTTATTTATTTATGTACGGTTTAGCTGTAAAATGAGAAAGTTTGTGACCCAGTACTAGGGATGTCACGATACCAGAAATCTAGTAGTCGATACCAATACCAGGGAATTTTCACGATTCTCGATACCAATTTCGATACAAAAGTAAAAAATACAAAAAATTAAAAGTATGAGATTTTATTCCTCAGGTATAGCTCAATGACCGTAAGGCTGTACACGCACACACACACACTCTCCCTATATATATCCTCAGATTGCAAACATGGTGACAGACCATTAGACCATTCAATATTTATTTAAAATGCTAATGTTATATTTTGATGACAATAAAAAAGCACCACTTTTCAGAGATTTAGCAATAAACAACAAAAGATAGAAATTCAGTTCAGTTCAGTTTTCTCCCCCACGAGTGAATCCTCTTCTCAAACAAATTAATAAAGGATCTCTGAAATAGGTAAACAAACCCAACATCTCGAAGGCGCTGCTGTGTGTGTCAAACTCCGACACACAGAGAGCAGAGGACAGAATCCTTCAGAGAGTTACTCGCTAAACGGAAAATCCACCTGCATTTGGCGCTTGTTAATTTCGGACCCTGATTACAGGCATCGTACGGTACCTTCGGTACTGTAGAAAAAGAGTAATTCCACGTTTTTAGAATTTTGGCAGCGACTTGGTACCGAAGTATCGGTTCTCGTGACATCCCTACCCAGCAACCATGTTGAGATCAGGTTGAGATGGCCTGAAGGAACGCCAAGTACCGGTCACATGACCGGAGCACAGCCAATAGAAACGCTCTCTCTCTGAAATGACCTGTGATCGGTCAAAGTCTCCCGTCACGGGCTAGATTTTCTAAAGCCTGAAAACAGAGTCATGAAGAGGAGCAGAAGTCTAGTTATCTCTCAGAACACTTGAATTACAATATGCTTAAAGGTTATTATGGAATCTTTGCCCAATGATGCCAAAATATTCTGCCTACTGCCACTTTAAGGTATGTAGTTCTCAGGGGAGCTCCCCAGTGAGCAGTTCCGGTCATTGAGTTTCCAGAACTGTTTGGCACGAAAACGGCTTATGAGTAGGCAGTGCCTCATCTTAAGGTATCGCCAAGTAAAACCAAACACCCATCGAAATGAGTCAACCGCAAGGGTGTAGGTCTGTGTGTGCATCTGTGTGTCTATAATGACCAATCCATGTACATTTGTAGTTGAACACTGAACATAACACATTTTTGTGTTCAGGCAGGACAAGAGAAAAACAGTTCTGTCCACACTCTAATCTACAAAAGACCAGTTCACATTTTTGGGTTTAAACTATACAATCATTTGCTGTCATTATAACATTGGTCGTCATAGTAACTGCACGGGCATGCATGTAATAAGCTCACAAACTCAAGATGTCAAAATTAGTAATACAAACGTTTGGCTGTTACTCAGTTCTTCTCAAGGACATGAAATATCTTTATCTGTTCAGACCTCTATATTCTCATGCTGTCTGTCCTCCCAGTTCGTTTAGCGTCAATGTCATGTCACACGGGGTGACAGAAAATCAGATGTGATCTGAATCACATTTTAAAATCACATACATATAGGACTTGTACTGAAAAAAAACATTTAAAGTGTTTGTCTGAACATGGCTCAAACTAAAAAGCTAAGATAGAGTTGATAGGAAATGCTGCAATCGTTTCTCTATTTTCTATCTAAAGTATGTTTTTTGCTGTGTCATTAACATGGACCTGCTACAGTAAATTATATTAGAGAAGAATTGCACAGGATTCATTCCCAAGGGTGAAATACAGAAGGCTGAAGGACATTTCAGTCAGGGTGTCTGATAGTTTCATTAAGATTAACATCTGACTTTTTAAGACCTTTACAATGAGAGAGGGAGCTGCTATAAGACAAGGTTGCCAGTTTTATGCACATATTGAAAAACACACTTTCTGATATTTTTTCACCTTTTTGAATATAGAACCTACTGCATATGCTGCAGCTCATTTTCCACTGGAAAAACAATGCACTGTATAACTAAATCGTTGGATATGGTCTTTCGTTTTTATGACTCTACAACTCAAAAATCACAATTAAAATTAGTTCAATCACCAAGTACAATAAGAAAACAGAAATCTGTTTTGGATATGTAGGTTTAGGACTAGAAACCACACATGGTTTAACACCCATTGGCTGTGGGTCACTAACATAGCGCCTGAACAGCGCTGATTTACGATACCTCTTCCATAAGGACGACAGTCCAATTACTTAAAATTCAATCAGCATTAACGTCGTCACTGAGCCCAGACAACAGACATTAATAAGCTCCACATCGCCCGCGCCGTTGCTGTCATTCGCCTCTCTTCCCTCTTTCCCTCCCTCCTCCATCTCCCCTCAGTTCCATTCATTTGGTGCAGCTATTAATAGCCCGGCCACCCGCCTATCAATACCATCACTACTCCAGCAAGACAGAGGATGTGGGCATGGCCCAGCCACCAGAATGAGAATAAATGAGCTGAACTACAGAAGCTTGGTCTTATGTAAGAAGAGGGGGAAGAAGAGAGGGGGAAGAAGGACAGAGAGAGCGAGGTAGAGAAATGGGATATAAAAGAGCAAAAGAAAAACGGTCCCAATTTACTAGATAAAGATGGTGAGAGAAACTGAAAGATTGAGAAAGACAAAGAGAGAAATTTACTCAGTAGGTGAAAGACAACTAAAGATATGTGACTCAGGAAAGACAGAAATCTGCCAGCTCTCTTGACGTTTACACACAATCCTTTTCTCCAATTCTCCTTCAGTGACTACAACCTCAAATTTATAGGTCCACATTCCTCCCTCTCCCCATTTTTCTTCTTTCCATCGTCCCCCCCCCTCTCTCTCTCTCTGCCTATTGATCAAGGCAGGTAGTTTCCCCCGCTTCTGTGCGGCAAAAAGAAAGACTATGGCATTATCCATAAAAGCTTTGCGTGTTTATATCACCTCCTCCTACTCCTACTGCTGCTGTCTGGTCCAGTGGGGCTTTGTCACTCTACCTACTGGTTTACAAATCTCTCGCTAGAAATCCAAAGACAGGTCACAGACCTTGTTTGCACAACTGCTCAATCACATTTGGAAAGTTTAGTTTTACTAAGATTGAAAACTGTAGAAAACTAGCACAGCAAGAAAACTATAAAAAGATTAAAGCTTCAGTAGGCAGTCTACTTTTGACATCATTGGGCAAAAATTCAATAATAACCTTTCAGCATATTGTAATTCAAGCGCTCTGAGAGATAACTAGAGCTTTGATACCGATAACATGACACTAAGGCATTAATAATGTATTTGTGAAATCATCAATATATCAACATGTCAAGCAAAGTAATAGATATTTACTGGATTAGACAATGATGGATTGTTATCTTTATCATAATCATGCAGTATAACCAACTCAAAGGGGCCTCCATAGGGCAACATTACATAAAGCTATAGTCTCATGCAGTGCAACTCATAATTAACAGCAGTTACTTACTTTATTTGACTAATACAGTGTTTGAAAATGTGTAACAATAAAAGGTCATAACTGTTTAATAGCTTGCTACTCGATTCCATTTCAATATTTATGTCAATGGAAAATTTCCATTTCTGCTCTCTGGCCGTTGAAGCTTTGACCTTTAACCTCAACTATGACCTCCTTACTACTGGTTGCCTATAATATATTGGCATAGGACAATTTGGGTGTTTGTGCCACCCGGTTTGGATGACAGGTTTACTGTTACTTTGCTCTAGCCTAGCCTTGTAAGTCATTTTGGAGAAGGACAAAAAAATGAAAAAATTGTGTATACTGTAAACTGTCAAAGGGTCTGTGTAGGACTGATAATGCAGGATGACAGTTGCCAAAACTCTCCGATCACTGGGCCTCATGCAGCGATATTCTCTTAAAATTCTCTTTTATATTTTCTCCTAATTTTCTGTAAAGAGAAAAAATAAGAGAAGTCGGATGCACCAAATGTTCTTAACTATTCAAATCTGCTCTTACCAGGTGTGCTGAATGATGAATCCCACTTGATCATAAATGTGAGGCGTGTGGCTGATTGTTTATTATTAGCATTGTTATTAGCATAGGTAACGACCCCTAACACTATAAAAGGACAGGTGTTGTGCCGGAGTGTCCAAGAATTGGAGAGATGCCACCAAAACAAAGTCTGTAAGAAGAACTTCAGCAGTAGTGAAATTGAGGTACTGATAAATAAACTTCAACAAAGTAAACATGATTTTTCAGTGCGGCAGCTCTGAGCAGCTGCTTACAGGAAAATCAAATCAAAAAGCGCAATGAAAAAGCAGTATGTAAGCCACGCTGAACGCACGCAATATCATCAATGGGTTTTTATAGTCTTAATTGGGATGAATGGACCAATAGTACTTCTTTAGCCCACAAATTTAATAATCCAATCATTATAATTACTCTAAAACATATAATAATCTAAATCTGATTATATGATAGTCATGCATTTTTTTGTTTCTCAAATTTAAAACTTGTGTTTCCTTGCGTTGGACAAACCATTAGTGGACTATGAATGCAAGATGTTTTTTTCTTATCTTAGTAAGAGTGCTCTCGACCACTCATATCATTTTCTCTTACAGAAAAACAAGAACACATAAGTGAATCCCAGAAATCAATGTGTACAAATGAATAAATGGTGGATGCGAACAAAAATAAAAATTAATTTGTTCTTATTAAATCGCTTCCTGCATGAGGCCCAATGAGTCCTTGTGGTCCTTTGGTCCTCATCCTATGAAACAAACTAACTGTGCGAAAGCAACCATAGTCAGTATCAGTACCAGATCCAAATCCAAATCCAATATTCAGGAAGTGTCGGTGCACCAGAGTTTGATGCTCACCTCTATGACAGCATTTTCACCACCTTAAACTCAACCGAACAAACAGTCAAACTGCACCAAGTAGGTTATATGTGAAGTTGGACGCAGCCTGAAGAACACCCAACAGTTAAATACTAAAGGTCCAAATATCACTTTGAATTCTTACAAGCTCTCTGGGAGGCCAAAGGGCCGACATGAGCTGTAATAGTCCCGAGACAGCACCACGTGCATTTAAATGTCACAGCTAAATGAGAGACGCAAAGTTCAGAGGAACAGCTATGCTGTCGATGATGTTGGCACATCGGTACACACAATATATTATTATATTATTATATTTCCCACTTTATTTTCATCATAGTGACATGATATCATAAAAGAAACACATAATACAGACAGTGATTTGTATTAAAAGTTCCTAAAATAACAGGAAATCTGCTCAAAATTCATCCAAATCGCTCGTTTTATAGAAACTTCCTGCAGTTATTGCGTTCACTATTTGGGTCAATTGTACAGTTCATTGCTTGTTCAGTACCATTATTGTTATGCATTGAATATAATATGAAATATCCATAAAATAGGACTTAAAGGTTGGGAACCACTTATCACACAAGAGAAAGATAAAATATATTCAATAGTTTGTATGCTAAAGATTCATATCTCCAAAGGCAAACAAGTGAAACTAATGGAATGATACACAAATTACCTGTGAGAGCACTTCATATTTCAAATCGACATAGAGTCATGAATACAGAGCAGGAGAAGAGACGATGTCGACTACACATCAGCCTGTTAAGTTAAACCAACTCTTGACTTTTTTTAAAGGAACTCTTTGTAAGAATCAGAAATTGCTTGTTAACAGCGACACCTACGGCCGTTAAGTCAACGAAAGTCAGCGTCCTGTTGCTCGCGCTCACGCTTGTGCTCGCTCTACACAGACATGAATGAGCATTGCTCAAAACAGTGAGGCGACGCACGTCAGCTAAAACCACAATATCACTCTATATTTCACCTGCTTGGTAGAAATGTTAGCTGACCAGACGAAGCAGCCTGCAATGATTTATACGTGTAAGAAGTTACAAACAGTACCTTTAAGCTAATGTTGAGACATGAAATTCAGCGGAAACCAATAACAGCCAGTTGGCCTGTCAGCCCTCAGATCAGGGTATGATAAAAAAACAATTGTTTGGAAATGGAAGTTAAGCAGTCTGCAAACATCCTGCACATGTTTTGCATCACCTCACATACTCACACAAAACAAAATATGAGAAATGCAACTTGTCATAAGCAGTTGTTCCTCCATGGTCTGTGTGTGTGTGTGTGTGTGTGTGTGTGTGTGTGTGTGTGTGTGTGTGTGTGTGTGTTTGTGTGTGGTGTGTGCGCTTACCTTGGTGATGAGGATGCGGTAGTGCTCAAGCATGTCGTGGTTGTCGTGGCAACCTGCCAGCAGCTGCCAGACTTCAGCTCTGAGTGGCTCGGGAATGCCACTGCGAACCAATGAGGGCAAACCCTTCGGACGAGTGGTCAGGTTCCCGTGCCTGATACACAACACGCAGAGGTAATCCATTATGTCATAATCTCACTTAATCCAATTCAGCCAATTTAAATATTAATGTGAAGTGCAGCTGGACAGATTTGATAATTGTTTTTTGTACAGTGACAGTTTGAAGACTAATCGAGTCAATCAAGTGCAGAGTTATACGCCTGTCACACTGAAGTATTCATGTTGTACTAAACATGAACATTACTTTGACTTCATAACAAAGTAGTTATTAATTATAGTATAATAAGATCAGAATGCATTTATGTTTTTTTTCCCTCACTTCTCTGGCCAGGTAGGGCTGAACATCCCATCCCTATTCGTACTGGTCAGGGTTCAACGTTAATGTTTTTTTTCCACTTGCCGGGGTCAGAAATCTACTTGCCATAGATCAATTTGTACTTTCCCCTATACAAATTGTTTTATTAATTAGCGGTTATCAAATACCAAATAAGAGCAAATCTAATTGTCATGTTTAATCTTTATTTAAATAAATTAATCTGGAGTTTAGCCCACATCCTCTAGCGCCACCCAACTAAACACCTGTTTTGGGGATAATTGAAATGATTGCTTGCGCTGCTTCAGCTCATAAACTTTGTCTTTACCTGCCGTCATTTTCTCGCGAGTGCCCGATCGGTGCTCAACATGTGCAACTCTCAACAGAGATGGGAAGGAAGCAAGATGGCTCACTCCTTAGCTACTTCCATTATCAGCTCCGGAAAAAAACTGTGTTTAATTATTTTTTACTTGCTAGATTTACTAGCCCGACGTGGCATTTTACTTGCCGCGGGCAAGCAGGCAATCCTTATTGTTGAGCCCTGCTGGTACAAACGTTTACAATGGGAGCTACCCAGTGCAACAACAGACTCCTGCTATGGTTCTTCTTCATGTCTACTAAAGCAGCTCTAGGATCACTGCCTCATTCAAATACCCTTGAATTACAGTATTAACTTAAGTATTGAGTAAAGGTGTCCGTTAAAGCTGCAGTGGGTAGAAATGGAGTAAATATGATTAAAAAAGTTATTCTTATAAAACGGTCTCTATATCCTGACAATAGTGCATGAGACAGGTAATCTGAAAAAAATCATATGCCACATCTGCAAGATTTCACAGACCGGAGGAAAACAACCAATCAGAGCCGAGCTGGAGTCTGCCGTCTCTGAGCAGCTGTCAATCGCTAGCAAACTCTGAGCAAACGGTCAAACTGGGCAGCGTTGCTAGAATATGAATCAATATTCTGTTACTGTAATGTCTATTTCTCTCCTCAAATGTTTTCAGAAACATCTTGTAGTGTACTGTTTAGCTGTAAGATGAGAAAGTTTGTGACCTGGCAGCCTGCCTACTGCAGAATAGTACTGCAGTAATACCTACCTCATTAAATACCATATTGAGTACAGTATTACTGTATCTACTACACTAACTACAGTGCCAAGTACAATACTGTAGTGTATTAGAGTAAAGTATTCTGCTGTAAGAGTTCTCCCACATGAGGAAATATCTTGCTTGTTTGAAAACACATCGTCAGCTCTTTTTAATGATGCTTGAAATCTCATCATAATGCATTTATTGAGGCCATATGAAAGCAATTTCCCGATAAACTACTTCACTTCATTGTGCTGATGCAACAGCAAGAAAAACAGGCTGTGAAATCAAATGAAAAAGCCAGAAACATCTTTCATCTTTCATCCAGTTAATCATGCCACACCTAAAGCTGTATGCATCAACGCTGGTTGTTGTAAAAGCACAAAGTGTTAGAATGATGACTGTATGTGTTAGAGTAGGTAAATTAATGGCTGTATCTGAAGGGAGCTGTTTTACATACTAAGAGGGATGATAAAACAATCAAGGGACCCCGGCCCTGTGCTGTAAGATTTACAGCCCGATTCACCTTTCAGCATCAACGTGTCATGTTGCAGTGCTTTTGCACAAGATGAAGAGCTAAAATTCATGTTTGACGTGATTACATTTATGACCCTGGTCGTATATTTAAACTGGTTTACGCTCCATTTTCTGTTTACACTCTGTTTTTTTTTGTTGCTGTATCCTGTATGAGAAGTTGCTGCTGCTGTAATTCATTCACAAGTTACTTGCATAAATCATAGATCTTCTTAGGCACTGCTTATGTACAGTACCTCTTAAAGGCTGGATTTTCTGTCGCAGTGAAGGAATTTCCCCTGCGGTGACAATGATTGGCTCAACAGCACGATATGCGATATTATTGCCTTTTTTTTTGCAGATTACTTCATTTATCCTGATTTAAGTGCAATAAAAATAAGCTTTATTGTGAAATAGAACTCAGTATGGCAATGAGGCGCAGCATTTTTGTCAGCTGAGATGCTTTGGTTGTGTCTGGTTGCTATGATACGGAATATCCATAGAAGTACATGTAGGCTACAAGTGCTGGTCTTTTTAGTATTGGTCCTGTTCTTCCTCCATTGTGATTGGACAGGTGGGTAAAAAGTGGAAGTGACGAGCGCAGCGCTTTACCCAGAGTTGAACATTTTTCGACTCTCTGTGACCAGAAAAAAACAGCAAACGTGCAGCGCTCAGTGCAGAATAAACGCTCGGCGCCTCGTCACACTGCTGGCGTTTGAAACACAGCATAAATATGTGGCGCTCCCATTGCAGAGAATTAAAAAAAGAAAAAGACATGAACATAGCGGTTGTGGCGGTTGATTGCCATCCCCTGCTGTTGACTTGTCAATAGCACGGTATTGCAATATTGCGGTTAATGCGACTGCACTAGTTCATGACTGTATTGAATATATATTTTATAATGCTTGATTTTTATCACTATGATTTATGTATGCTCTTTACAACAAATTGCCATATCGTACAGGTTTTTTAAACCAAAATATAGCTTGAGATTTTTTGATACAGCTAAAAACACTCCCCTCCAATCTCTGAAATTAATTTAATTGAGGGTACAGTATTTCCACATTCCCTGCATCTATGGCCATCTCCCTCTATTTCTGAACCATTCACCTCTAAACTCACCATCTCCAGTATTCCCACTTTTTATCTCCAATTCTTCTTGTCTCTCTCTATACCTTCCATTATTTCTTCTTGTAGACGCCACCATCTAATTTAATAAAATTTTAATCATTCTCAACTTCTCAGTTTTTCTGTCTGTTTTACAGCCTTACCATCTAGTGAGGATTCCTCCCCAGGACTCCAGGATTTTCTCAGGACAGTCTTTGGAAACATCTCCTGTCCCACTGGAGATTTCACTGTCGCTATCTGAGGGGAACACAAACACATCCAGATATTAACAGACATTCAGAGCATGAATGGATGAATCCTGGTATCTGTAACCTCTGTCCACATCAACACCTTGTTGACAAGACCTTTTACATCGTCTACTACTGAATGTGTTCAGCTGTCTATGTGCTCAATGACAACAGGACACATTGTTTGGTCTTGAGGATGTTTCATCAGAATCGTGACTATTTTAACCTCATGGAGGAGACATGTGAATCTTTAAGATCAGAGTGGCGGCTATGTGAGAGGGATCAATTCAATCTGTTTTCCAAAACAGAAGGAAAGGTAAGAAGTTAACCCATGTAGTATGATTTATAATATGGAATACATGTCTCTTCCTCATGATTGTAAGTGTTTTATTTTATTTTACAAAGTAGCATAAACTACTGCGGTCCAGGATAAGCCCAGAATGTCCTCAAATCCTATAAATATAAATATCATTTTTACACTTTTCTCTGTCTTAATAATTCAAACAATGACTAAAACACCCTTTCTTCATAGCTGTAGCTGGATGCCCTTTTTCAGGTTAGAGCAACAGCCCCTCAAGATGTCTGTGCACATTTTAAAACCTGTTAATATTGATGGCACACAGTCAAATGGTAGAAGGAGTGCCTGTGCGGTGCCTACACTTTCCATTATAGCTGTTCTTCTGTCTGGTGGTTCGTGAGGCAGACAAGAAGCAATCAGCACAGCGAACCACTTGTGTTTAGATGCAGGAGCACTAATTGACCGTCTGGCCTGCTCGGCTGCTGGAGAGATGAACTGATCCGCACACAGAGGCCACCCACTGGAACAAACTCACACAAACACACACACACTCACACAGTCCACACAGAGATTCACACGGTGCGTCCAGCACATAGCACACAGTAAGAAGGAGACTGCGACTTGAAAAAAAAAAAACAATGGTGGCAACGAACTTTCAGGGCAAGGCCTTAGGTTTCACTGATATCTCAACAACAAATCCAAACAGCAACAGCCCTCAAAGGCATCATTCACTCCCAATGAAGGCTTTACTAAAGCGTTGGCATTAAATAATGACTTAAGACATTTTCTTCCAGAACATGCAGCCGCTATGCTCAATGCACTGCTGCTCCTATACATCCCCACAGCCTCAGCAGGAGCTTTTCAGGTCTTTATAAATGCTTGATGAGCCCTTTCAAACGGTTCAGACCCAGCACAAAGCTGCTGCCTCTGTCCTCAGATTGGCTGAGGCCACGTGGCGAGGAAGCGTGAGTCCAATGCCACTGACAACTTACCAGGTGATGAAAGAAACCGTGAAGACGAGGGCCATTACTGTTACCTTTTAATCTGGAGAGGGGCTGTGGATTCACTGCAGGATTACTTTCAAATAGGATCTCTCTGATGTTGAAGGATCCACTAGTGGATTGGTTTTGTCTACAGTAAAGTGAGCAGAAATTCCCTACTAGTGCCATGAAGATGTCCCCCCTTTAATATGTTACACAATTTTAATGTATTTTTATCCTTTAAATTTGACATTGTTGTCCTTTACTCTGTCTTGCACTTTGTTTTTTGACCTCGTATTTGACAGCAGTGTACTGAATTTATCAAGTTCTTCTTGTCTCTTTGTGTTGTATTTCACAAATACCACCATTCCTGGACTACTATAATAATATCTACACAACAAGAAATAGAACTGCCTGTAACTAATAACCATAACTGCATAGAATTGTTGTAGAATATTTTATTATTTATTTCACCATGTGTTTTTTCTTTTCCTTTTTTAAGTTATATTCTTTATAATATTTGTTATTACTACTACCATTATTATTATTATTATTATTTTATATATAATAGATGTTGGCATACTGTATAATCTACAATGTGTAAAGGTTTGAAAACCCAATAAAAACATATATTTTACCTATTTATTTTACCATTTATTTTTTTTCTTTTCCTTTATTTGTTTTATTCACATTCTTTACAATATTTGTTACTACTACACTATTATTATTATTATTATTATTATTATTATTATTAGTAATAGTAGTAGTAGTAGTATAATAATAATATTAATAATAATAATAATAATTTATTTTATTATTTTTTCTTTCGTTGGCCAGTCTCTCAGGGGGGTGGGATGGGTGGGATGAGGATGTTGGCAAAAAAAAAACAATAAAAACATTTGAATAGCAGTATTATGCAGATACAATATGGTTCCAGTTATAAATGATAAAGCAGAAGGACTGTATGGATATATGCATGTGTGTGAACACAGTCTCATGAACATACAGTTCATACACACAGTGTGTGCCCGCACATGTATATAAGGATGGGTAACAAAAAAACACAATAAGCAACAATCACAAAGCCTGCTGTGAAAGGAAAAGCAAAGAAAACAAAAAAAAAGAGATGTCAGCTTCAGGCCTATTTTCCACATTGCAGCCTCCGAGAAGAAGAAAAAAAAAATCCACATGAATTGAATGTGTGTGCGCTCACAGCGGTGGCATCTACACTGGGAGTGTATTCATTTCTGTACACAATGAGGCTGACCTCCAGCTCCACGGCCCTGAGCGCCTCCAATTTTCAGCTCTGGGGGAGGAGAGGGGCGTTATAGAAAAAGCCCTCTGAATAGCTCCCACAGTGCCAGCTGAAAGCCGTCAGCTCCAGCCTTGGCGGCTAACTCGTGACTTTGGGCGACAATTTTTTGCCTCCCACTCTGTTAACACCTTTTTGTGCTTCAAGATGAAAAAGTAGAAGCGTGTTGACGGTGGCAAAGAAAAGAGAGAAGCCACAGAATGAGATGAAGAGGAGCCTCCAATGTTTGATGTTTCTGTGACTAATTAACCTGAGTAACATCCACCAAGGATATTTCTTTATACTGCCATATATACAGTATAATAAATAATACAGTCATTTAGTAGATTTCCGTGTTTTTCATGCATATTTTGATAATTAAAATATTTCAGTCCATGGGATGATCTCCATTTCAATTAATTTAGCTGCTATGAAACAATATTCCACACACTGTGAAACTTGGAAGGAGAAAATCCACTGAAGTGATACACACACACACACATACACACACACAAGCGCTAAATGAACACAGAAATACGGGCACCTTTATCCAAACCAACATTATGAAGCGTGCAGTCTGAATTGTGGCCAGACCTAATCTGCGACACCTGCACAGCCGAGGCACTGGTCAGGTGGAAATGCCAGTCCTGTTTATATTAGCGGGCTGAAACTGGGTCATGTTTGGAAACCACTGGAGTCTAACAGCCAGTGTTGGTGCTTTTAATGTTATTGCTGTTTTGCCTCCATCCCTCTGGCATACCTGCCATTATTGACGGGAAAATATCTACTCCGCTCTGGCTTGTCACCTAAACTGGTTATGTTTAATGAATTCAGTGTCTTAAGACATAAGACACTTACAGGGAATTGATATCAGGGCTGCAACAAACTATTATTGTCATTGTTGATTAATCTGTTAATTATTTTTTAGATTAATCGATTAGTTGTTTGGTCTATAAAATGTCAGAAAAATGGTGAAAATGTCGATCAGTGTTTCCCAAAGCCCAACATGACATCCTGAAATGTCTTGTTTTGTCCACAACTCAAAGATATTCAGTTTACTGTCATAAAGGAGTAAAGAAACCAAAACATATTCACATTTAAGAAGCTGGAATCAGAGAATTTATTTATAAAAAATACGCCGATTAATCGATTATCAAAATATTTGGTGATTAATCAATAGTTGACATCTAATCGATTAATCGTTGCAGCTCTAATTATCACAAGTAACATGGTTTGATGAGTGACTCTATTCTGATTGATGGTTGTTGGTGCCAAATGTAGTGGTTGAAAAAAAAATTGTAATTGTTTTTTGTTGTTGTTGTACTTTTCTTTCATATTGTCACATTGTTATATTGTTTTATAGGGCTGCATGATTATGGCCAAAATGATAATTACGATTATTTTGATCAATACTGAGATAATGATTATTCATCATTATTATTCATCGAATCTATTCACAATATTTGTATTGCACTTTCACACTTAAATAAACAGAGCACTGCTTTCACTTCCATGTTGTGCTATATTCCTGCTAATGTATAAATATTTACATAATAATAAGACTGGTCCTAATGTACAGTGCATCTGCTCGAAGCATTCAGGAAAGGTTTTCACAAGCTGCCGCTGCATGGTGCGCTCGCAGCAGCATGACAGCTTCCCAAAAGTGAAGCCATAACATCTTGATCACCCCCTGGTGGCTGGCTGATAGTTCAGGGAAGCACCTGATTTATAGCAGCACACATTTTAAATGTCAGTATCTCAGTAGATCATGTTCATTTATTGTGGAAAGCCAAAATCATGATCATGTTAATATTTGATTAATTGTGCAGCCCTAATGTCACATTTAAACACCTGGCACCTTTCGGCTGGTTAGGAAGATCATCGGCCTGCTTGACTGACGAAAGGCGGGTCATTTCCCCCAAAAAGGTTGTGTGGGGGTTGTTTGATGGTAGTTTGACACTGCAGTGCTGTAGTGCTATAAGCCAACAAGCTCTAACAGGATTGGGACCGGCTGGCTCCACACAAAACCACTCACGCTTGACGCACGAGCACACACACACGCACACACACAAGCGTGCATAATCACACAAATAGCTATCAAAACCCCTGAGATTCTGCCTGCAGCCATTGCTGCTCACCATGAAACACACACACACAAAATCTGTTGTAAAACACACAGAAGAGATGCATTTTCTTTCACACATATGCAAACACACACTCAAACTCATTCCCCATAATATATACACATTGCCGTTATCACATGCCTTGCCACACTCACTTACACACGACCCACATAAACACATGTTCAAACACACACATGTACACACAACCCTGCCGATGTTTATGTGCCTAAACAAAATGAAACTTCACAGTTGATTCATGTCAGCCAATGAATAGCACACGTGTGCTTGTGACAAGGCCTTACTATAAAGAAAACACAGAGTAGGTGTGTGTCGGTAAACCTCTATTTTAGACTGAACATCTGGACATATGATCTCACTTAGATGAGGCGTTCAAGCCACCTAGAAAAAAATAAATAAATGCTGGATATGTGGAATGTAAAGCAAATTCTCCCTCCGATAAGCTATTTGTGGTAAAGCAATTATTTTCTTTGTTGGGCCGGTGATGGTTTACAGAAACGTCTCGTTTTTCTCCGATATTAATGGCAGTGGTAGATTTGTACAGCGCTATGCAATGTGAGGTCGCATTTTTCAATCATGCAAGATTTTGAAGACAAATTATGTTATGCCTGTGTGTGTGTGTGTGTGTGTGTGTGTGTATATATATATATATATATGCGTGTGTGTGTGTGTGTGTGTATTTGGGGGGGAAGGTATTCTGATGAAGAATTCTGGCATCTTATCAATGATGTACAGAGACAGAAATCCTCACTGGCTTTTCAAAGATTTAAAGAATTTGCATTATTGGTGATTATGTACTGTGGCATAGTTCGTGTATATTGCATATGATTAACTCAACGAAGAGTACGAGAGATAGAAACCAAGCAACTGACGAGGGAAAGAGGGAGAGTAAAAAAAGAGAGACATCCATACCTTCATCAGCCTCCTCTTCCTCAGGGGCCAGTCCTTCAGTGCTTCTCTCTGCCTCCCTCTGAAGACTCACCACCTCATACACAGCATCGCTCTGACCCACCCTCTCTGGTGCCTGCTGTACACACACACACAAACACACACACAAACACACATGATCAGACCTTATTTTATCCTAAACTGGAATTAATTCCATACATTTCTTTTTGGAAAATTTGAAAAATCATCCTCCTTAAAGAAAAAATACCTCAATGATGCCCAAAAATACTGTATATACAATCTAACATAGATAGGACATCAGATATTACTAGTTAAAGGAACAGTGTGTAGGATTTAGCGACATCTAGCAGTGAGGTTGCAGATTGTTATTAATATTATATTCCATTTCTGCCAATAGATCCCCCTTATTGTTACAAACTGTTCCTTTAACAGCCAACAAGGCACGGCAATTCATTGACAAATTGACTCAAACAACTGGGGTAAATCCGCGCCAGGAGACAGTTGCTACAAAGGCTCGAGAGGCTCAATTGATGCGCAGTGATGAGCTTTAAACACATTTACATATGCAGATGACATATCCCTTCAAGCACAGGAAAGCTAGGAGGAGGAGGAGGAGGATCATCATCTAGTGTGAAAATGTTCGTTTGCAGCATTAAGGACATCCTATAGACCATTTCACAGTAAATTTAAACATTCCAAATGTGTCCCAGTTTATTTCCTGTTTCAGTGTATGTGAATGGCATAAACTGATAGGAAGTAAACATGGACCCAAGCTGTCGCCTAGCAATACAATTCCGTTGAATCCGTCTAAATCATTACAGCCAAAGAAGCAACAGAGTCATTGAATAGCACAGAGTTCCTCCAACCAGCATACCACCGGTTCTCATTTCTCCAGGACAGACAGCAGTCCCAGCTCCGGAGAGAACACCTACACGTATTCTTGTGTCAGTATGAGATTGGCAGTGAGGGTCAATCTCAACAAGGCAATCAGCACGATCACCCGTAGCCCTGACATTGACCAACTGTGTGAATCGATCAAGCAGGTGGTCAGGCCAGAGCTCACTGTCCCATCAGATGACACCGGTATAAGAAAAAGAGCCATGTATGAGGAACTAGAGGGAAAGCACTACCATCAGCAGCAGTTGAGATGGGATGCAGGGGGTTTGCAGACCAGCCCATCAATTGACCCACCTTCTAACCTCTCCGGGTAACGAGTATCACTATTACACGTTGTGTTTGAACCGCTCACTCAAATGAATGAAATAAACAATGAATTACTTAATTATTTTCACTCAGGCGTTGATAAAGTAGGGATAAAACCCAAGCGAATACTTGACTTGCATTCAACAGGTAGCGAGATCTAGGACGACTATACCGTTTCTGCTGGGCAGGTACCGTTGAAAAAGTGTTAGTCATATAAAGTTAGTATATCAATGATCACTGTAACAAGTTTGTTTTGAAATCTAGGGTGTAAAAAATGCTTAATACAGTTTTTAACTACTCCTTAAATCCATAATAAGAGACTGAAGAAATGCACAAGAGGACAAATACACCAGCAGACTTGACCTTGGGTGTCATAATCTACTGACGTTTAGTTCTGGTCTTTTCAATTACTGTAGTGCCGTTGCCTCTCTCCTCCACCTGGTAGAATGGATCAATGAGCTGCATCGATCTGCCCACTCGCATGGCATCTAATGACTAACTCAAGTCAGTGATGAGAGCACAAATTGGGAGAGAATATCAAGCCTGGCCTATTTTTAGAGAAAATCTGAGGAGGCTTAGGTAACACGTTGGCTTTGCTATGGCTCATGGTAAATTGTTAACCCTACGGGATGAATTATTAACACTGACAGAGACAGAAAGAAGAAGGCCCACTGTGCAAACACAGTATCATCTATTGTGGATTTCTAATAAGAGAAAGAAAGAAGTGGGAAAAAAAAGTTTATCCAAAATTGTTGATGCATAAAGAAAGAACAGCTCTCTCTGCTAAATGTTATTCTATGAGATGAATATCATTTTACCTCACAAAATAACAGGACTGCCGTAACAGTTAATGCAAGTCTGTGTAACATCACCAAGCAGTATTTCTCTTACAAAGCATTTTTCAGCTGTTGTCATTAAACAAGGGCTCTTGAAAACCACTGGTATAACTCTCTGCCGTTGGTTCCATTAACCTCTGATGCTGCCTCAAGCTTTTAGTTATCATCTTAAAAGCTTACAAAGTTATAAAGTGTTTTTTCTTTTTTGATTTTCCAGCATTAGATAACCATCACTTGCAGAAACATGTATGTAGCTCCTGCAGGTATTGTATAATTTTGTATTGTATAATAGTTTTGAATTTTCAATTAGTTTTTATTCTATTTTATTACACGGCTTTGTTGAATACTCAATTCTGATTGGTCAGTTACAGCATTCTACAGTCTGTTATTTCTTTATAGCAGGACCCGACACATCGCCCTGTCAGGGTTTATTTCACAACAATGACCGGCTCGCTGTGCATTATTTTTTAAGCTAGTTTTCAGAGCACATTTGTTAGTTTTGGTTTTTCAGAAAAGTTTTTATTATTTTTAGTAGTTATTTTAGTTTTACAGTAGTTTTAGTTTGTTTATGTTACATATAAAAAACATGGTTGGAGACTAGGGGTGTAAGAACATATACAATTTGTATTAGGTTTTGTGATACTGTATTGATTTTTAATTAATAATTTACTGTTTAGTCAATACTTTATTTCATTTACAAAGAGATGTGCCCTCTCAGTGTATGTGCCCTCTGAAAGTAGTGCTATGATGTTGGATTTTATAGGGGCTGTGATAAATGCAAATGCAGATCCCACTGTTCTGATTGCATAAAAAACATTTTATGCATATGGTGGTGTGTTCTTTATTCTATGAAAGTTTTCCTAAAATTAGATAAAAAAACAATCACAATATATCGCCTTACTTACAGTTTCGCAATATATCGCAATATGTTGAATCGTAACCGCTGTATCGCGATACGTATCGTATCGCCAGATTCTTGCCAATACACAGCCCTATTGGAGACTGTGTAGGAATGGCCATATTGTTTTAGGTTTAATATTCGGGCTACTTTATGAAGCAATTGCTGCACAGCGCCATCTCCTGGAATGTCAAGTCCGTTGAATTGAATGGTTCAATATCACGAGAGTTGACGGAAATTCCCGTTGTCTTCTTTTTCGGGAGTGATATATTATAGGTAAAAAACTAAAAACTGAAATGAATTTTGGTTATTTTTTTCATTTGTATTAGTTTTTTGACCAGGCAATATCGTTTCAATTAAGTTTTTCGTAAAGGATATTGTTTTTGTTTAGTTTAAGTTTGCTAAAAATATTTTTTACTGCTTATTTTCATTTGGGTTTCAGTTTTATTTTATTATAATAACCCTGGTCTGGATTTGCCTGGTTAAATGAAGGTTAAATTAAAAAAATGACAGGACTCAATCTTGGAATCAACTTGAACTTGAGACAGGTGATGTAACCTACAGCCCTGTTAGGTCTGTTTCCCAGTAAAGCAGAAAACCGAATACATTTTCCAGTGAAGCAGACACAGAAAACACTCTGAGAAGTTGGCACAGATAATGAATCCCTGGTACTTAATGACGAATGGTTTTGGCAAAATAAGACAATAGGACTACATATTTTGTGTGTGCGTGTGTGTGTGTGTGTATCACTTCTGATTACCATCTTCCACTAAAACCTCCACACAATATTATCTTTTAATTAGCTCTTAACCACAGCACCAGTCCAACATTCTTCCATTCACTGAGGAGATAACTAGAGAGGCAATCAGGCGGACGAGTCAGACCGCCGCTGTTAATTACCCACATGCCAATAATGAGACAGAGCCTCTTATTAGCTCCCTACAATCCAAAGCCTCCCCACACTCCACTGCTTTGCCAGCTCCCCACGGCCTACTAAAGGAGATCTGCTTTTTAACAGGAAAGAGGAAGCTTACAGCTTAACTGTATTGTTTTAAGCACCTGCAGCAACTGCTCAGGCTGGGTGTCCTTGTGTTGGTGGGAGGTAAGTGAATCTGCATTCTTCACTCTCTCTCTCAGCACTTTTTAATCAGACAAGTTGTGAGGAAACTCAAAAGGGCAAACATTTCAGGGTGTGTGATGTTTGTCATTATACACTAACAGTAAGATACAAGAACTTCTACGATATCATTTATTTGGTGCTATCAACAAAACTCATCACGTCAGTTGATTGTGGTGACGATTATTCAGCTGCCAAACATCAGCTCACAAGATAAATGTGATAACCGAGGTGGAGTTTGGCACAAAGTTTACGGCAGTGGTTCCCAACCTCTGAGGTTGTCAAAATTAGATATGCACATTTATAACTAAAATCCTAATAACAGAGTCTGTACATAAAACTATTTAAAAGGATATATTTATTTACTACTTAGTAGTACACATTCTGTTTAAACCCGGTATTTCTGCACAGTTGCAGATAAAGATTGGGGTTATAACTAATATTAATTGTACTATACTATTTGTAGAATATTTCCAAACAAGTCCAAAGTCAAAATGTATTGAAAAACGATCGATGTTATCATTTCCAAAATTCACAACAAATTTTTATCTGATGAAATGTTCTTCTTCAATCCATATTTGTTGACGTTTAGCCTTTCAAAAACAACATTTTCACTGCAGGTATGTAAAAGTATTTGCTCTCCCGCTTGCTGCACACTAAAGGAGGCACACACCTGTATTACAGGGCGGTCTAGCAGCAATCTAACAGCACCATAAATTACATTTATTTAATCACAATAACAAAAATCTATTTTGGCTCTAAAGCTATTATAGTAAATTAATTAAGTGGTTACAAAAAAAGATAATATTATGTATCTGCATTCACTTGGCGAATCAGTCAAGACGTCATCACTTTATTCATGTTTACAAAACTGATGAGTTATATTCATTAAAGAAAGACTAACCCATTTAATACACTGAATCACCTTATTCAAATTGAGGATTTGTAATTTCTTTTTAAGGGTAGTGACGTCAGAAAATATTGGTGGGGGGGCTCAGCATTTCTGCTTAAAAAGAAACTAGATTGGGAACCACTGGCTTAGGGAATAACATGTTGCACATCAATGCACCAGCTTGACAATGGAAGGCAGGCGGACAAAACGAGGGGGCCAAAGTGGGAGATGCACAGTTGGAAAGAGAGAAATTGAAGTCAGCTGACGAGACTTGTGCTGAAAGATTTGCATCTTTCAGCACAGAACTGTAGCTCTCACAACGAGCAAGTGTTTCAGCTCTCTGGGGCACAGCATTTGACTGGTCACTGACACACGGCCACGCCTCCAAACGCCCGCTCTGACCTCCTCCTCCACTCCACACCTCCTTCAAGCTGCCCAGCCACCCGCTCCACTTTTACCCGGTCTTTGTGGAGAGCTCGGGCTGAGTTGGGAAGTGAAGCCGTTGTGGGCTGTAAAGACCTCTGAGACATGATGTTGGACTATATCAATAAACTTGACTTGACTTAAATAACCTTGTGAAAGCAACATGGCTGACACCTTTCTGTGCCGGAGGTCTCTACTCAGACTCCTTCAGTTCATCTATTTACTTTTTTTTTTTACTATTTTGAGTTCTTATTACAATAAGGACAGTGGCTGAGTGCTTTGGGTGAATCATGATAGAATTGATGGATTGGCTCTGTTATATACATTGACAAATAACTGTGCAACTGAAATCAGTAAAGGTGTTAAATGCGAGATCGGGAGCATTTCTATTGCCTCTGCACGACTCTCAACATGGCGACAGCTGAGCCGGCGGTTCGTAGCTAACGGTGCTAACAGTGAAAACAAAGGCAACACTGTTGACAGAGCTATCAGTGTTAACCTGGCGGGGAATTGCAGGGTGGTTGCTAGGCATTCGCGATGGCTGTATCAACTGCCATAATATAAACAGGATAGCAAAATACTTGACGGTTGAGAAATGTCTAAAAATTGTACAGGATAGATTAGCATATTGCCCAATCCTACAACGAATCGATCTACAAATAAACCATGAATTAGCCAATCAACTAGTTCCTAACTACATGTAAAATACCTGTCTGAGTTTGAGGTAGAAGGTCTCACTGAAGGTCTTGCGGCTGAAGTACCAGAAGCGTTCGTTTGATGGATATACCCGGACCAGACTTTCCAGCAGGAAGCGAACTGGTTCCACCACCTCGGTAACGACCAGGTCCACCGCCACTGTCATGTAGACCTGCTTATCTGGAGCAAACCAGAGAGACAGGAAAAAAAGCAAGGTTACTGTGGAGGTATGATGTGAGACTCCTTTGTTACCTCCGCCAAGGTCAAAGGAAGGAAGTTATGTTTTCACTGGTGTTGGTTTGTTGTTTGTTTGTTTGTTTGTTTGTTTGTTTGTTTGTTTGTTTGTTTGTTTGTTTGTTTGTCTGTTTGTTTGTCTGTTAGCAGGATTATTCCAAAAGTCTGTGATGGATTTGATTGACATTTTTTGGAGGGTAGGGGTGTGGCACAATGAACAGTCCATTAGATTTTAGTGCCGATCCGGATCATGATCCGGATTCATGAATATTTTTACGGATTACGATAAGCCACAACATTATGATCACTGGGTATAACACATGCGCAGTGTAACTGATGACACGTTGATGATGCGTGACCCCGCCTCCTTCCTTCTTCGAGCAGAGAGATAAGTGTGTGGATGCGTGGCGAGACATCGAGGTGAGAAAGAAAAAAAGCGGTAGATGACGGGATGAGAGACAACGTAGTGTAACGTTATACAGACATAACAAGACTGCTGAATGAGAGAGGCATCCACCGATACGCTACAGGAAACACACCGTGTTAATAATAAGCCGACCACCTCAAGGTACCGCCAGCTGTGAGCTGTGATCTATTCTTAAAGTCAGGCACCTTGGCGGAGGTCTGCGCTCTCCGAGTGCCATTCTAGTTTCTTTTCTTTTAACTTGATTTCAGTCAGTGAGGCCCATTGACCTATTGTCTACTCTTAAAAATGTTGAATTACAGTGTTAGGTACACATGATAAACAGCTTTAGGTGCACTACAGCTTTCAAAGTGTAACCAGGTTATGAATTGTCCAAAAACTGGTACACATTAGTAAGTCTGCACTGACCTGTGGCAGAAAACCAACCTTTATTTGCGGTACTAATGCTTTTACTATTTTAAAAAATACTCAGAACTAGTAAAACAAACTTTACTATGAATTAGAAATCCATAAATGTAACTGTAAGCTGAAGAGATTCCACTATTTATCTGACTGGCTTCTACTGGGAGGCAGGAAATCCACACATGTATCCTGTGGAGATGCCACACCCCCTAGTGGATAAGGACATAACATTAAAGTCTTGAACTTCACAACTGAAGTCTATACATATATTTATTACGTGAGCCCTGGAACTTAAAATTGTTTTCATAGTACAGAGGTTTTGGTTTATACACAAAGAGATGTGAGCCTCAAACTAATGAATCACTTCATGCCATGTGTGTGTGTTGAAGCTAGTCGGGCTTTCTACTGTCTGACTCCCATGAAGTACACTGCTTTGACAGATCTGCCATCCACCTTCAAGTCAAGCTCTCGAATCCTTCGAGTCAGCAAGTTGCCAAGTGTTCTAATTTATTAGCTGTAATGGATTTGGTGAGGCAAGCTCTCTGCCTGGATACTCTCTGTGGGATCCGGTGCAAACACAAGTAAATTCTTCCCTTTTAAAAAGACAATAAAAATTGTGTCTTCTCAGGTATGTGATGATAAATCAACTCGTTCAACTCCAATATATTTATCTGAACACACTTCCATTTATGAACACACATTTCAATTCTGTTTGAAACTCAAAAAAAGCACTACAATTCACTACAATTTCAATATATTTGTGTATCTAATTCATGAATATTTTATTTGATGTTCTTGTTCAATTCAGGTTCTAGATGTTAATATTCAGAAAAAAGATACAGTATGACCAAACCAATAAATCCTCCCTCCCTCCCTCTCTCTCTAACTTAATAACTACATTTAGAGCATCAGCTGAGTATATTATCATATTATTTGTGTGTGCAATAGAATAATCCTGCAGGCCTATCTTATCAAGTTGTGTCATGAGGAGCCTCATCACACAAAACAAAGAGCCAATAAAAGGAGGAAAGTGTATAAAGCTCAAGACCTGCAGAGCTATAAGAATGTCAGACAAGACTGCAAAGTGAATTGCAAAAGAATAATCTCCTCAAAATGCTGCTTTTAATTCTATTTCTCACACGAGTGAGTGTCCACAGCTCTGTTAGCTCGGCTGCCTGACACGATTCACACTTCAATGTGCGAAAACGTGCCAGGCTTTGACAAGTACTGGGTCACAATTCCACATAAGAGACTATATGTTATGCTAGAGAATGGATGAAGGCAATTGGCTCCAATGCAAGCACTGCATAACTCTCAGACGTGATCGTGAGCTTTGTGCAGTCCCACATCACGTGATGATGATAATGTATGGAAATAATTCCTACTTTATATGTGTGCGAACAACCAGTAAAACACTGGTGGGTTCCACTTCACACAGATCATAACTGCAGCAAAACTCAGTGCACAATTACTTAAAAAAAGACAACCTATCACTGCTACGTGCACTAGAGTTATTACAGAAGGGAATTTTAAATCAATATATTTATATCAATATATCATTTTTCAGACTTTTTTTGGGACATTTTTCCAACTTCTTTTTTTAGACATTTTTTTCAGACATTTTCAGACTGTTCTTGGGACATTTTTCAGACTTCTTTTTTGTTTTTGTTTTTTTACCTTTTTCAGACATTGTTTAGACTTTTTTTCCAACATTTTTCCAACTTTTTTTTAGACTTTTTTTTCCGACATTTTTCCAACTTTTTTTTTCAACATTTTTCAAACTTTTTTATCAGACATTTTCAGACATTTCTTTTACGGTCATTTTTTCAGACTTTTGTTTTCCAACATTTTTCAAACTTTTTTTTTTCAGAGTCTTTTTTTCCATCGTTTTTCAAACTTTTTTCAGACATTTTTCAGATTTTTTTTTTTTCCCAACATTTTTCAGACTTTTTTTTGGGACATTTTTCATCCTTCATCCATTCTCTAGCATAACATATAGTCTCTTATGTGGAATTGTGACCCAGTACTTGTCAAAGCCTGGCACGTTTTCGCACATTGAAGTGTGAATCGTGTCAGGCAGCCGAGCTAACAGAGCTGTGGACACTCACTCGTGACATTTTTCAGTCTTTTTTTCCAGACTTTTTTTTTTTTTTACCTTTTTCAGACATTGTTTAGACTTCTGTTTTCCAACATTTTTCAAACCTTTTTTTCAGATTTTTTTTTCGGACATTTTTTTCGGACATTTTTCAGATCTTTTTTTCCAGATATTTTCCAGACTTTTTTTTTTTTTACCTTTTTCAGACATTGTTTAGACTTTTGTTTTCCAACATTTTTCAAACTTTTTTTTCAGATCTTTTTTTTCGGACATCTTTCAGATCTTTTTTTTCGGACATCTTTCAGATCTTTTTTTTATTTTTTACCTTTTTCAGACTTTAGTTTTCCAACATTTTTCAAAATTATTTTTCAGAATTATTTTTTGGACATTTTTCAGATCTATTTTTCCAGACTTTTTTTTCGGACATTTTTCAGACTTTGTTTTTTACACATTTTTCAGACTTTCCTCGGGACATTTTTCAGACTTTTTTTTTTTTTCAGACATTGGAAACATTTGAACATTATGCATGGTTGTAACGTACTTTAAATGAATTTTGAAGGTTGCTAGCTTTGCTCAGTGACATACAACTGCAAACGTTTAATGTTTCACAGCTACTCTGGATATACTTTAAGTTAAACTGTAAGCTGTATGACGTAACATTTAGGGGGACAGTAACTCGCCTCACCTTTAGGTGTGTCTTCATTCAGCAGCTGGAAGGTCGCCATGTTCGGGTTCCATTTTCCTGTGATCACATAGGCCTTCCCATCAGAGCTTTTCCCCATCGACTCCTGCGTAAGTATTAATGCATGGATCATGTACTTTTAAAAAAACGTATTATCATATAAATTGCAACACATAGAAGGTTTTAGTAAAATTATTAATGGAAAATATCCATACAGGTAAATGTAAAATTTTTGAACAAGCACGTAAGATCAGTTTCAGAAATATAAACTGGGACAAAGAAAGCTGAGAAGAACGCAGGTTAAAGGAGCACTCCAAACCTTAAAATTGTATATCAGTTACTCACTGTGTGTTACCTTGAATTCTTGTAGAAAAGTATTTTTTTCAAAAACTGAGTAAATCCTTGATGAATTGAAAATGGAGGCCAGGGCTGCAATCTAATAGTCTTTTTTGCTTAGCAATTGTAACAGGGAAATGACCCTGAATTATCTAAGTGACAGCCATGATAAGAGCCGGTCGAATTCACTAAATTCTAAAGAAAGGTGCTTCAATGCTTCCTTTATCTCCTTTAGGCTTAGGATACACTGCATAATTAACTGGCCTAGAGTAATTGCAGTCGGATTCTCCGAGCACCGTGGTTGTATTTTCCTCATTACTCATGATTTCTCCTTTCATATTTTTCCTTGACCTCATGATGTCTCCATCAAGATCAAGAAAAAGTGGTTAGGAAAAGACAGGACTTAATTTTTTGGGACTATTCGGCCACAGCACAGGAGGTTTAACAATGGCAAAACTATAACAAAACATCCGTTTACAAACTCTCACACAACTCAAGCAGTATAATCCAAGTCTAATTTCTCCAGTCGTATGCTCAGTACTTCCCAAACACATGCATCTTTGCTAAACCTTACTATTTAAAACACTCTGGACTCTCACAGACTCACTGCGCTTATGCGCAAGCATGAGACAGTAGTGGCGGTGTTTTAAGTGTTTTTAATAGTACGATTTTGGCAAAAATGCATGTGTTTAGGCAATACTGAACTTACAACTGGATAAACAAGACTTGGAATATACAGCACGAGTTGTGTTAGAGTTTTTAAACGGATGTTTTGATGTGATTTTGCTGTCGTTAAAGGTCCAGTGTGTAGGATCTGGCGGTATCAAGCAGTGAGGTGAGGAGATTGCAAACAACTGAAGCCTCTCCCGTGTGCCAAGCAGGTTGGAGAGCTATGGTAGCCAGTTGTTGTAAGACTAGCGTCGGCCATTTGGAGCAGCGCCAGTGCGTAGAGTGTGTATTTACGAGGGAAGTGAGTAGTGAAGCAAGAGGGAGAGCGCGGCGACGATGGGAGCGAGTAACGTTGTCGACTCCGGGCCAAGCAGGAAGAGTTAAAAGTTTGTTTTGTCCGTTCTGGGCTACTGTTGAAACATGGCATTGCAATGTGGCGGACTCTGTGGAGAGGGGACCCACTCCCTATGTAGATATTAACGGTTCATGCTAAGGTAACAAAAACACAACGATTCTTATCAGGTGATTATACACTAATGAAAACATACTTATTAATATTATATTCCATTTCTGCCAAAAGATCCCCCTAATTGTTACACACTGATCCTTTAAACCTGGCCTCCATTTACTTCAATTTATCAAGACTTCTCCAAATTTGGATTCTTCATTCACCAATGGAGGCATGCGAGAAAAACTAAGTTTTCTTCAATAATTCAAGGTTACAAACCTTGAGTAATTGACAAACAAATTGTAATTTTAAGGGTGAAGTATACCTTTAACTACAGTACTTGGCAAAAAATTAAGGTGGATTCTGCTCACCATGTCTAGTAGATGCATGTCACTGTTGCAGACTTTCTGTCCTGGACTCAGCAGCATCCCAAAACACCTGGAAGAGGATACAATCACTAATCAATAATCACTAATTCCACTGCAGAGTTACAGTCTGCATTCACCAGCAGAGTGAATCAAAGCAGTTGTTGGGAGGGAAAGGAAACTGGAATATGGAAACAACTCAAGTGACCAAACTACAGTCAAATATTGTAATGTTAATGCATTATAATCTTTCAGGCATTAAGCGGACACTCTGAAAGGGCTTCAAGAGCCAGTATTTTGCATATACGGACAAAATGCAGAATTTGAGGCTTCAAAACGAGATATACAGTATATACCATATATATATATATATATATATCGTTTTCAATCCTCAAATTCGTTTTGTCCGAGATATATATAGATCTCGTTTGAAGCCTCAAATCGGCATTTTGTCCTTCGCCATCTTGGTTTTTGGCGGTCATGTATAGAAGGTAACCCACAACATCTTGGTTATTTGCAACCAGAATTGACACGAGAGGGTGGAGCTAAGTGCAAACGAACGCTGAATAAGACATTTTTAGGCAACCAAAATGTTATAATTAACTTTCATGACCTGAAAACACACTGTGAAAGGGTTATAGCGGGGCAGTTAAGCACAACAAATGTGCATTTTGAAATAAAAGAAACACATTTGACACAGATGTAAGTGTGGCAGAAAACTGATTTTATGACTCTTGGTGATTTCCAAGGTGTGTTCTAGATCAGATGTCAGAAGATCACAGACATGTTTTTATTTTTTAAGGGTGCTTTTTAAAATCTTTTAACCTGAGAAATAAACCTGACATAACAGAGCATGGGAATGGCCATCACAAACTCATATCACCATGTTCTAAGCCCTGATACACTTTCACAATTATATTTTAATCAATAAATTAATTGATTTATGTATTAATTTGTTTTTATTTATTATTAATGACTAGAACAACTTGACACACAGTGCTGAGGTTCATCTACATTTTTTTCACCTTTTCAATTATTCTGTGGGTTCCCAGTTCAGATGATGTACACCACTTCTATGTGACATAAACTGTTGACTTTTTAATCTAAAATCAATCAGACAGCTGCAGCTGATTCAGAACGCTGCTGCTAGAGTTCTCACTAAGACCAAGAAAGTGGATCACATCAGTCCAGTTCTGAGGTCTCTACACTGTCTCTCAGAGAATTGATTTCAAAATACTGCTGCTGGTTTACAAAGCACTAAATGGTTTAGGGCCAAAATATATTTCTGATCTTCTGCTATGTTATGAACCATCCAGACCTCTCAGGTCATCTGGATCAGGTCTGCTTAGTATCCCCAGAGTCAGAACTAAACATGCAGAAGCAGCGTTCAGTTTTTATGCACCAAATATTTGGAACAAGCTCCCAGAAAACTGCAGGACCAACTCCAACTCTGAGTTCATTTAAATGAAAGCTTAAAACTTTCCTGTTTGCTGCTGCCTTTAATTAAACCAGATAATGATCTGATACTGCAATAGAGCTTTCACTCTTGTGTGTTATATTCTATTTTAGCTTCTATCCTAGCTTTTATTTTTAGCTTGTTTGTATTTTCTAATCTTTAATGTTTTAATGTTTTTTTGTTTTTATAACCGTTTTAATTTTGTCTTGATGTTCTTTAAATGTTTATGTAAAGCCCTGTTGTTGAAATGTGCTGTACATCTTTGGCTTTACTAGATTTTAATGTGGACATCAGTCCCACATGATCAGAATGTGGCCAACTGACAATTTTCTTCTTTTTCTCAATCAATTATTGCTTGTCAAACCAAAATGTTTAATTCACATTAGACTGTTTAAAATAATCATGTTGATTCAACACATTATTTTCCAGTTACAATAATACCAATTTATTGTGTAATGTTAAAGTAATTTCATCATGTAACTCCAACTTGATTTGTTAATGCTGATATTATTCAAAGGTATTGTGTAACTTTAAAACAATTCCAAAATGTTCCTGGTACCTGAGTTAGGTCTGTAAATCTAACTTGATTTGTTAAAGTTAACTCTATCCAAAAGTACTGTAGACATCGGTTCCATGTTCTGATTAAGTGAGTGCAAATACAAAATCATAAATGTAAAAAAGCTGATTTGCATTGACAAGAAAAGGCAGAGTCAGAGTTCTTTACCCAAATTTCACTATATTGAGCCCTGCATCAACAGCAGTGGATTCAAACACAAATACATAATACAAACCACACAACTGTTTGTGGTTTCACTGAAGAGTGGATTCACAATAGAATTTTTTTTAATTCTGCATAGAGTGCAATGGATTCGCAATACATATAATGTAACCTTGCATTAACCGTTTTCACAGTGTATCAATAGGAGCATATACATACTTCAAACGTATCTTCAGAATGGATTAAGAACAGCAAATACAGTTATAAACCCAGTGTAAACTTGTCACAGTAGATTTAAAAGTGCAAATACAAAATACTGCCAACTGTTACCACAAACAGCACATTTTCAAGAGCAAATACAAAACTAGAATAACTATCTCACAAGTAAACTAAACATGGTACAAAGTGAATAAGGCAAAATTAGAGGTGGGGCTTTGTTAAAAACTTTACTCCCAAGGTTAACCCTGCGTAAACCATTTTTCACAGTGCGGACAACAGTATTTTCAAAAGTGGATTTACAAATAAAAAAACAAACAAATATCAACCCTGCGAAAAATAGGTTTTCTCTGAGGAATAAACACAGATATGTAAACCGTGTACAAGCTATTGTCAAAGAGGATTCAAAGTAACAAATTAAAAACAGCTGCTGTATTTTTAAGTTGACTCAGAGCAGCAAGCTAAAATGGTTACAAACCCTCTTTAAACTTTTTTCATAATTGATTCATAAAAGAAAATAGTGTCAACTTACAACAGTGGATTCACAAAAGAAAAAGCAGTCCAAATGGTATAGCAATACCCAAGATGCTTTTGAGGACAATTCAAATGTCCTTTGGTTTTTAGATTTTTTGCTGGCAGTGTCTCTGACCCTTTCACTGAAAGAGCCTGTTTTTTAGAGTGAGTGCTTTGTTAGAAAGTTTACCTCCATCCAGTTCCATGAAAATCTTTTGGACTACCTCAAAGGTGAAGCGGAGGTCAGCAGGGTAGCTGAGGTTCAGGACATACATGAGTCCGAACAGCATAGCAACAGCTAATGCTACATTATCCAGATCTTGCAACACCTTGATGCCTTCAAGGACAATTCCAATGTGCTCAGGTTCATCACTTGAAGCATGTTCTTTAAGAACATAAATCCCAACAGTGGTGTCTTCAATGGCCTCCTGGACGGCATTTTCATCCATGCCCTGTACAAAACAGATAAAGGTAGGTAAATAAAGGAAGGTAAATAAGAACTACTTAACCAAGCCCCTATTTTCAGATGATGTTTAAATCACATGAACGCTGTTGTGGCCACCATACTTCTAGTCAAACTTTGACCATCACATTGGAGACTGACTTTTGTTTTATTATCTTTCAATTGCTTTACTCATGTCAGAGAACCGTGTAGCTGTTTAACAAAATGAAAAGGATGAAACATGAAAGAACGACACATTAAAGAATAAAATAATAGATGAGCAACAAAGAGTGAAGATGTAGACCTAGATCAGGTGAATAGTTACAAAAGTGATGGATTGTAATAGAACAACAGCAGTGGCCAGGACAGAGACAAAAAGAATGGTGACAGAACAGTTATTGAGTGTGTGAAGCTACAAAGGGCTGAAACTACGATTAATTTAACTGATTAATCTTCAGATTTTTTTCCTGATTATTCAAATAACCTGACATTTTCAAATCAATGAAATCAATGATTTAGTTAAAAAAATATCGAAAATAATGATAAATACCCACCACAACTACAGTTTAAGTCATGTCTCAAATTCGCTGTTAGTTTAACCAGCAACCAAGAAACATTGTATTGATTTTATAATGGTATGAAACAATTATCAAAATTATAATCAATACATTTTATATTAATCAATGAATTATTTCAGCCCAAGTGATAAAGTAGGGCAATAAGAGAAGGCTGGAAGATAAAGGGAAAAAGTAAGAACTGATTCATGTTCATACCACATATTCCCGCACAAGGTTCTCTGGATCTTCACCCATGTAGATACAGACTCCCTTAATGATACGCTCTCGTCCAGCATCTACATCATCACACTGACAAGAGATTTTCTTGATTAGCGTCTTCAGCCCATGTGCTTTATTTTAAAGTCAGCTACTGGTGTAAACTGTCATATGGGTATCACTTACATCAGCCATTTGTGCAATGATTGTTTTGAGCCTTGCCCCTAGCTGTCCTCCTCCTCTCTTTTGGAAAAGCCTTGTCAGGTTATCAGAGTAGTGGTCCAGCTGAGACAGGAACTTGGATTGAAGTGGGACGGTGATTCTCTTGAATTCAGCGTTGATCTGAAAACAGATAAAGAGCACAAAGGAATCAGAAAAACGTTAAACATCAAGGAGAAAGCCACCATCACACATACTGCAGACCAGGACAGTCTAGGAGGAAGATAAAGCACAGATGAATAATAAACAATCAGGCATATTAGCAGTTTGCCAGTGTACCCAAGAATTTCCTTTTATCTACAGCAAATCCAAGATGAAAAATCGAGCATGAGATAAGCCTTACCTCACTGACTTCAAACAGAGCAGGCCACATAGCCATGAAATCCTCCACCATTGGTACATCACGAACGACTTCATGTCTTCTGTGTGCGAAAGTCTTTTCCATCTTGAGTTACACAATCTCTCTGTTGTTCCTCTTCTTTACATCTAAGAGTAGAGCTTTCTGCATGGCCTCCAGACTCTCCTCAGTTTCTGCCGATGGGTTTGTCGGGCAAAAATTCACCTCAGCTCTCTTTGCCTTTTTGACACCAACGGCTGCACTGCGCTGTCCTGCAGGTTTGCTTTTTAAAGAGTTCACTGTCACCTCTGGGCAGCCCAGTTTTCTCAGGTGTGTGCGGTAGTTAGATAGTTTATATTTTAAACTGGTCTTTCCATCCGCCACATCCAGTGCAGGACCCTTTCTCAGTTAAACATGAATGCGTCTTGATAAGACTCTGGGCTACCTGTTCCATCTCCTTATCACTGACAGACTTTATACTGCACAATTTCCTGCACTAAACCATCAAGGTTGGATGACTTCAACTTGGGATCTGGAATAAGTACAGTGCCATTTTGAATATAAGCTAATATTGCTTGCTGAAGTTTTAATTCAGCATCGCAGGTGAACTTAGGCACATGGAAAAACAGCAGGCCAAGAGGACCGCGAGCTTGTAGACTCACTCGATGACAGTATATCTGTATCCACAGATCCATTTGACAGGGACGAAGAGTCATTTACAGGGGAAGAAGTGAATGCTTGGGGTCTTAGGACTGGATTGAAAACAGTGGACCTCTCATCATCATGCTGCATAGTGGTGGGCCTTGACATATCATGACTTTAAGAGTACCTTTATCTTCTACTTCTGAAACTGAGGTGAGGTTAAGGAACTCATTTCCAAACAAGGAATCCATAAATTGAAGTCCAAAATTTCCCTGAAGTCCACACTGTTTCTTCACTTCAACGATGAGGTCATTAATGGATGCAGGGAGTCCAGGGGAGAGAGTCAACCTCTGACAGCTGCCATCAGTCAAGATGATCTTAAGGATCACAGCAGTCCCCATCCTCAAAGCCGTTTACTCTGCACAGACACACACAACAATGATTAGACGTCAGACATACATACATTTTAGATTTCAAGTTAAATTTAATACTTTTAAAGACCTTTTTAAAGACAAATGTTAACTACATTTCAGGCTGATTTTTGGCCAAAATCACCTTTTCCCAATTCTAACCATCACTGCAGGTCAGTATAAAGGTCAGTACTGTATATCTGGTCCACGTCAGATGTTGACAAAAATAAATTTAAAAAGTTGATGTTGAAATGAAGACCTCATGAATTCATATAAGACTTTTTAATGACTAAGTCAAGTTTATGTGGAAATTAAGACCTCATGAATTCATATTTAAGACGTTTTAATGAGTTTTTAATGAGCCCAATACTATACAATTGAATTTTAAAAAAAAAAGTAAGGACCTGCAGACACCCTGGAATAGAATTATGAAATAGAGTAGGTTATTATTTATATATATATATATATATATATATATATATATATATATATATATATAACACGTGTAACAAATAAGTGATAGTTACATGCATAAAGTAAGAAGGTGGTGCAGCACCTTCCTGTAACCCTCCCTCCCCCCCCTATAACAGCAAAACACAAAATAAAATAAATGTGACAGCACTTACCAAATTCTGTGCAAATAGGATGATGGACCTGTGAAAGACAATATTTAGAATCAGTGAGGTAAACTCAATTTCTTAAAAGACCACAAACAAATATAATAAAAGCGCAAAGATCCAACCGACATTAACTTTGAAGTATTTTCTGTAATATGACACAATGTTGGACACAATGGCAAGCTGAAAATATTTTTAAATCAAGTTTGAGTCAGACTTTAAGAACGTTACTTAATTCATTTGAACACTTAGCTGATGTATGTGAGGAGAGAGGGGATGAGAGAAACTAACATGATTAACACAGGTTCGACTCAACTGTGTCGCGCGCAAATAACTTGCGTTTACCTTCACACACAAGCTCTCTGTCACACGCACACACACTCTCTGTCTCACGCACACCGTTCTAAACGTCGTATTAACTCATGCGACCCCCACCACCAACAGTATAACCAACCGCATGCTCGTATTCGCCGTTAGTTCGTAAGGTAGTTAGCTAGCTAAAAGGCTAAAAGATAAACACAAACAACTCGATTGACTGTTGTAATTGATACTTAGTGTAACGTAACGTTACGAAAACAACATTCTAGTGGAAATGTCGCCTACTTGAACACGAACATAAATGAATATGATGAACTTACTTGTTCAGTAGTTAGGTCTCTGTTGGAGGAAACATGTTGCTGGAGAATCTTCAACTGTTTACGCGGTTAACGCTTCTTCTTCTTCTTCTTCTTGTATTGCGGCGGTTGAGCCTCCAGCTGATTGGTGCATTAGCGCCACCTCCTGCTCCGGAGTGACCAATGACAGTTGGCCCCGCGCTTTTTAAATATATTCCATTTCCGGTGGTGACAAAACTCAATTACATTGATTTAAATTTTTCAATTCAATCACTTTCTATCAACGCGAGAGAAACTTGTATATTCAACATTTCCCATAAACAACTTAAGTCTACATGATTAAACCATGTTTACACAAGGAATATGAATGAATTGTGTTACATATACTAACTACATTTTTGTAAATTCAAAGACCTGCTATTTCCCTTTTTTTCAGTGCACCGTACCACTCTAAAAAAAAAAAAGAGTACGGAATGGCAAGGGGTTAAGCGATGTGTTGATATGTGTTTTTATGAAACTATGTGTTGCTATGAAGCTATGTGTTTTTATTTAAGCTGTGTGTTGTTATGTGTTTTCATTTAAGCTGTGTGTTGTTATGTGTTTTCATTTAAGCTGTGTGTTGTTATGTGTTTTCATTTAAGCTTTGTGTTGTTATGAAGCTATGTGCTATGTGTTTTTATAAAACTACAGTATGTGTTGCTATGAAGCTAAGTGTTTTAAGTTAAGCTATGTATGGTTATGAATCTCTGTTTTGTTATGTGTTTTTATTAAACCATGTGTTTATATTTAAGCTATGTGTTGTTATGTGTTTATATTTAAGTTGTGTGTTGTTATGTGTTTATATTTAAGTTGTGTGTTGTTATGTGTTTTTATGTGTTCTTATTCAAGCTATGTGTTGTTATGTGTTTATATTTAAGCTATGTGTTGTTGTTGTGTGTTTATACAGTATTTAAGCTATTTTGAAAAATGGCTGCCACAGCCCTCAGGTGCCAAATTTGCAGCGCCCCGATATCTATATCTTTTCATAACATATAAACCTATGTCTGTGCCAAATGTGTTGCTTTTATCTCAAAATGCACAATTGTTATGAATATTTCAGCTTAGCTGCCCCACTATTAAAGTTGTAAGACAAAAACACAGACAACTCCCAGACTGGACAACGCCGTGATAGCGACCTGTCAACCACAAGGTAGCCACCCCCTAAAGCATACCCTGCTTTTTATGGTCTATTAGACTTCAAATGGGACCATAGTTTACTAAATGAACATCATGCTGTATTGAAAAAGACCTGAAACTAGTGATTGAGACCATAATCTCATGTTTACAATGTTTACTGAGGTAATAAATCAAGTGAGAAGTAGGCTCATTTTTCTCATAGACTTCTATACCATCAGACTTATTTTTGCAACCAGAGGAGTCGCCTCCTGCTGGCTATTAGAAAGAATGCAGGTTTAATACACATATCTAAGGTCTTGCACTATACTGAGGCAGCGTCGTTTATGTTGTTTCCAGTCCATCTTCATACCAATCCAACATAATCACTTGTTATATTAAAGTCCCTTCAGCGTTAGGCTGGAGGTGCCATCAAGTGGTCAGTATGGGAATCTTTCAGTTTCAGAAATGCATTATATAAGAATATATTTACAACACTAACCCAGGAGGGGTCATTTTGAGTTTGAAAGATATGGGTCTGCGTGTCTTGCAAAGTCATTTTTTAACAGGATCTATAAGTGTGGATAGAAAGTCTTCCAAACTTTGACTAGACTTGTTTTTTTTGCGTCATTGAGCTCCTCAGGATAAAAACAGAACATAATGTACTGCATCCATACAACACATGATGCAACACCATAGAGCATTTCAAAAGAATTAACCATTAGGCTATTACAATGAATATTAATAAAATTAAGTGTTGTTAAACATTGGCCAAGCACCTCAGAAAGTCTCAGTTCTAAACATGAACACAATAGGTTAGTATGGTTTCCATAGACACTAAAAATAACAGAGAGGGCAGGTGTCTGTCTCCCCCTGATAGCGACAGGAGGTGAGGGAATGAAGAAGAAAAGAGGCGGGTGATAAAGATGACCTACTTCTGTGGTGCTGATAGGGCATGTAAACACATAGAAATGAGAGATTTCAGGTGGTCGAAAGTGATTTAAGTACACCAGTATATTTATATATGCTCTATTTGGGTGGCTTGACTCATTTCACTTTTTTTGTTCTTCTTATTGCCTTCCTTCTGCAATATTTTGACCACTGAGTGTGCACTGTCCTTCTGAAAACAAGACAGTCTGGTGCTTTAATCTGTAAAGTCATTGTATAATTTACCATTATGAAGTTTATAACAATGCTATATTTTTTTCAATGCTGTTTAGAGCAGTGTTTTGAGCTCTACGTCATGACCTCCTTTAGTTCAGCTCATTTGTCCTGCTGAGACAGCTGCCTTACAAACTCTGGTGGATAAAGCACCAAGATACAGTAGTTGAAAAGGCAAGTCTCTTTTCAAAGTATAGTAAATTAAGCCGATGATGTAAAAAAAAAAAAACAAGTGGAAGGAAGGATAGATGTAAAGACCCCAACAAAGACCCCCAGTGGAAGGTTACTGGGATGTTGTCATGCATCATCTCTTTTTACAGTGATCCTCCTCACCTCTCGATGCCCAGCTCCTTGTTGCACATTTGCTGAACTGAAACCACGACCTTCTTCTGAACACCCTGTCGCAGCTTGAAGTAGAATTTATCTCTGTCCTTAGGCACTGGACTGTGGAGGGGAAGAACGGGGGGGTTATTATACATAACCTTAGGGACTTCGATGTGATTCAATTTTGAAGTACTGTGGTGTTCTTTAATGTAATTTTAAGTGTATTTTTGAAATGTTTTATGTTACTGTTCTGTCTTAATGCAAGTTTCTTTGCTCGATCTTCATTACCTTAGTATGAATAGCTCTGTTAAAGATAAAATACGACATCTCTTTCCTCAAGTCTTCTGAGTGTATTATATTTTACGAGTGTCTGCTGTGCTTTCAGAATGGCTATCAGGCCATTTTATTTCAGAGGAGAACAGAAAATGAAAATCCATCACTAAAGTACTCGATATATGATGGCCTGTGAAAATGGAAAATTGTCTTACTGTGCCGATAAGCTTTATGCTCTTTACGGATGAACAATAACAGTCAGATAAAGCAGCATTGCGGCAGCATATTAAAGCTTTTTACAACTATCAACATATCTGTGATACCAACGGCCCTGAGCTGATAAGAAACACATACTATATGTGTTTATGTATGTGTGTAATTCACATGTATCACAGGGCTTTCCTCAAAAAACAGGATAATGGCACCACATGATCATACTATAATGTAGCACCATCATTCTTCTTCCATAAAAGGGTGTTTAATTCTCGTGAAATGTCCACATATAATGTAAAAGATATGAAGATAACATACTTTTTGTGAATTTAAAAAATTTTACTCAGAGACACCTATAGAGCCAGTTGTAAATGCAAACATCCCAAATGTGTCCTAGTTTATTTCCTGTTGCAGTGTATGTGAATGACAGGAAGTACACATGGACCCAAACTGTTGCATGTTGCTATTGAAATGGTCTATATGTGTACTTGTTTTTAAAGCTCTTAATGGTTTGGGACCAGTCTACATTGCAGTCTATCTGTCATTTTATAAGCCTTCACAAGCTCTCAGATCTTCTACTGCTGGATTTTTAAATACACACAATTATAGGCACAAGAAAACAGGCAGCACAGCTTTTTTTGAACTGTGGAATACCCTACCAAAAGCTATAAGAGATGCAGGCTCTGTGAACATTTTTAAACAATTTGGTTTATACTTAATGATACTCAAATCATTATTATTTTATTGGGTTTTTTTGTTTGTTTTTTTACTAATTCTCTAATTTTTATTATTCTTAATGTGCTCTGTTGTTAATTTCACTTACATATTTTAGCATCTACTGTCCTCTTATTGTCTAATTTTACGGTCAATCTGCCCTTGTTTGAATGTGTTGCATTTTTCTTTTCTTTTGTAAAGTACATTGAGCTACATCTCTTGTATGAAAATGCTCCATAAATAAAGTTATCATTATTATTATTATTATTATATCATTTAATTGTAGTGTGTATCTGCATGTGTGTGTATGGGTGTGCGGACTAAGTACCTGTAGTTGCCCTTGCCATCATCCTCTTTGATCTCCAGTGAGACAGTGAAGGTGTAGAGGTCGCCGTCCGGTGGACCGGACAGCGCGGTGTCCCTGATGTCTGCCGTCCGTGAAGAACGCCGAAAGGCTGTCGAGAAACTGTACAAGATACGACTGACCTGCATGGAAGAGGAAAAGAAAAACAGAAGCTTTAAAGGCAGAAAGACAAGGAAGAAGGAAAGGTTAGGAAAGATAAATTATTAAAAAAAGAATAAAATCGAAATAAACACTTATTTAAGAGCAAGCTGAAAATATAAAGTAACATGAATCAATGCATGCAAATAGAAATTAACACAACATGACAATTAAAGGAGAATAATAAAGACGAGTAGAATAGAACTGGACATTATTGAGAAAATACAATAGAAGACAACAGTGCCCTCTGCTGGTTTACCAGTGACAGTACTTATAGGACTGTAGTGAATCTCTACCATTTTTACATCAGCATACAGTGAGCATACTGGAAATGTCTGTTCTTTAAGTAACGACAGAAGTGGGTATTATGTTTCTAAAAGTGTAGAGGCAGTAGTCAGCTTCACAATTCTGCCACCTGAGAATAATTCACTACAGACAAGTACACACTGTTTATGGAGGTGTACTGTATTCATCACAGTTAGTGGATGGATGATCTTGTAGACTCCACTCTTCTGGTACAGTATATCATGATGGCTTTAAAATATATCTGAAGTAACGTCACTTACTTAACGTGACATCTAACATTATTAAAAGGAAACCAGAGGCAGATGTTATGGAGTCTGTGGAGATAAACATTTTGATTAGCTACTCCAAATCTTATTTTAACCAAAATACTTTTGAATACTTTTTTTTCCTGTTCAAAACAGTTCTCTTAATATCTTCTATTTGTTAGTCTACACAACACCAAGTCTTACACCACTGAACATCCAGTCATCTAGTGGCGTTCTGGTTCACACAGCCTGGATTAACTTAAGCATGTTGACAAAATCAACTCTCCTTTAAAGCTAACTTGTTATGGGATTGAACCATGTTGAGCTGTAGTTTATAAGGTGGTATGTATGTATGTAGGTAACTCACGGCCTCTTTGATGTGGCAGGAGAAGACGTGAATCTGGAAGTCCTCAGAGCTCCGGTAACTCTCGGTGAAGGAGAAACAGTCACTTTCCACTGAACCCTCATTTCCACGAGCACAGAACAAAACCTTGTAGATGGGAAATGAGGCGATCTCTGTACCGGAGGCCTGGTCCACAATCCTGGGGAGAGTTATTTTATTTTACACGTGAAAATGATGCTTTGGTTCAGACTTACAATCAGTGTAACAGTAGATTAAAGATAATAAATTTCAATGTGTAAATATTAAACTTTATATTCAACCAAGCATCCATGTCACTCTTGTCTAGCAGAGCGGAAATTAAAATAAAATTTCAGCGTGGTCCTAAAAACACATATCTCATTTCCTCTTTAGTGTATATAAACATTTCATGTTCCCTTTCATGACCTCAGGATGTTTGAAAAGTTCCTCTCAACACATGCAATATCCACTTAATCTGTAACTTCACTTCTTCTGCTGGCTAACAGGCTTCAGAGGCGATGGGTGCCTGGGCTGTATATACAGGAAGTTAAGTTCTGCTTTACCAAACCAGTAGTGATGTAGTGGTCAGATTTAAGAGTTTAAGTTAATAAGTTTAACAACAGTATATCTACTTTGCTTTAATCACAGCCCATTTTATAACGACCCACGTGTCAACATACACCCGCTCTGTCTCAATGTGTGGCTGACCTGACGGAGCCGTCTGGTCCACAGGGGACGTGCAGGGTTATGGGGATGGGGATGGCGCTTTCGGCCCGCAGGGTGGCCATGGCCCTCTGTGCCTCTGCCTCGTTGCGAGGGGCTTTGACCCAAGTACAGCCGAGGTAGGACAGCTTGTTGAACTGGACACTGTCCTCCTCCAGCACTGTGGGGCTGGATGGTACTGGACATGTTTCTGTGGACAGACAGAAAGGTTGTGATATTGTTAATTTTTCTGAAAAGTTGGAACGTGTATTTCGTTTTTTTTGTCCGTATTCTAAGCTAAACTGACGTCTGCTTCTCTACTGTCTAGTAACATTTTAATTAGCTTTCAACAACAACATATCCCTTTCTCGCATCATGAGAAAATGTTCAACAGCTCTACAGCTGACCAGACAAAACACAACTGAGAAGAAGTAAAGATAAGCAGAAGATGAGAGAGAACTACACAGGAAATTTGGGGGTCTTCTCTGAAATTAACTTTGACTTGGTACTTTCACATTTTGCAAACAGGAAGCAGAACAATGAGAGCAGCAGCTGGACTTCCACTGCTGACTGGCTATTATTCTACACATCGCTAACCACTTCCTCTTTGTTCACTCTGCAGTAGTAAAGCACAAAACACTGACCCCGCTGCGAAAAAATGAAGTAACTACTAGTAAATAAATAAAGATGTGTTGACCTAAGGTAGGGTACATTTTTATGGGATTGAACAAAGTGTGTCCATACAGGAAGAGTTGGTAACAACTGACACACAGTACCTAAGGCATATATGACATCAATCCAACAGTTTCTCCTGTTGTTAGACCGTATATAATATGTTTTAAAATAATGGCATAGTACTATGAAAAGGTTTTGACACACCTTGATTTTTTGGAGTTTGTTGTGCTACAAACTTCATGGTTAACAACGTTGCTAATTCCACTGTAGGTTTGGAGAGAGAAAGAGAAACATGTGCTTCCTTTCTCTGTGAAACATGGTATCACTTGCTGTTTCATTTCACCTGAAAGTGAGCAGCTACACCGGAAAACCAGCTTCACTGGTGCCGTGATAGATGGCAGCCTGTTGCAGCAGCTCCTGTTCAATAATTTCCCAATTTGGGACCAATAAAGTACATCTATCTGTCTGCTTGTCTGTCTATCTATCTATCTATCTATCTCTTTTCATTTGACTTTATCTTCTCAGATCCGGGGCATTACAGGTATCTTTGTGAAGTGTTTGAAGAGCTGAAGCTGCTGGTCTCTAATGAAAGAGTGAGTTTAAATCACTCTCCAGACAAGAACATTTGATGTTTGTGGGTACTACCATAGACTGTTTATAAGAAGTGGACGTAGTCACCGTGACATCACCCATTGGTTTGTGGACTTCCGTTTTGAAGCCTCGAGTTCAGAATTTCGGTTTTTGGTCGCCGCATCTTGTTTTTTTGCAACCAGAAGTGACACAAGAGGGTTTAGCTAAGTACAGCCAAATGCTGAACAAGACTTGAAACTAGCTATTGAGACAATAAAGTCATGTTTACTGAGGTAATAAATCAAGAGAGAAGTAGAGTCATTTATCATAGAGTTCTATACAATCAGACTTTTTGCAACCAGAGGAGTCGCCCCCTGCTGGCTGTTAGAAAGAATGCAAGTTTAAGGCGCTTCTGCATTGGCTTTACTAATTTAGACCCAGAGGTTGCACACTGGGTACTAGATATTTTGGACTCCAAAACCAGCACCGGGACTGAACAGGGATGGAAATGAAACCAAAACATAGAGACGCTCATAATGCAACCATACAATTTCCCAGAGGGATTGGAACATGCAAGTTGTAACCCTGGTAGTGCTAATGCCTTGCACCAGCAGCTGAGCTAAACAGCGCAGCATATCGTTGACGACTGTTAGTATGTTGTCTTTGCACTAATGTTTGTTGAGCTGTCAGGGCCAGCCTGTCCTTGCTGATATACAGAACCAAGAGCCAATGTCAGAGAGTTCAGATACCAGCTATGCTAATCTGATGGGGGGGGGCTCCTCTGGTCACTGGCGGGACTGCCGTGGCCAGAGCGATCCCCGCCTCTGTTCTGTCTGCACGCAGCGTCGACGTACCTCAAGTCACATTCGCGGGCCCTCTCCCGCTCAACGGCGGCGTTTTGAGGCTGATGTCTCCACGCATTACACACCGCCTCTCCAGCAATGCCCAGCTGCAAGCCTTAACTTGTGTCTTTTGGATTAATTAAAGGCATTTATTTTTAAGGATTCTGTTATTCTACAATATTGTTATTTGTATTGTTATTTGTTATTGAATATAAAAAACATTTCCAAAAGGTTCGGCGTGTTTTAAACAAGTTTGTAATCCCGAGGGGTTAAAAAAACAAACAAAACAAAACAACAACGAATATCTGAATCCCAAAATTGAAAATCAAATAACTACCCAATGAAAGACAATCTGATTAGTATCTGATTTAACTAGTTAAATTAGAAAAAGAAATTGGGAAATTTCAAGGTGAAGTGTGTACGGTGCCAAACAGCAAGACTCACAAATCTATCAGCTGCCTTTTGACGGTAATATCTTGCAGAAAAAGGAAGGAACATGTTTGCACTAAGAACAATATAGTTGATATTTTAGTTTTGATGCCTGGTGAATGAAAGAACAGCTGACAGGCAGATTGTAAAGTAGACACAATGACTGTAAATGGACCTGTAACTGCAGGTGGGGTTTCCAGGATTTGGCTCTCTGGTTCCCTGTGCTTCTCTGGGTCCCTGTGCTTCTCCATCTTTTCAACATTGCTCTTCTCCACCTTCACCTCATCGTCATCATCCAACACCTCCTCCATAGCTTTCTCCAGCTGCTCATTACCATTCACATTCATCTGAGGGAGAGAGGGAAAGAGAGAAAAATTGTGGATGAGGACGAACGAGAAACAAGGAGAGATAAAACAGGGTGAGGATAAGGACACATAAAGATAGATGAAGACTGAGTGGAGCTTCCTGGGCTGAGTCAGCGCTTTGGCAAAAGCTGGTTGATCACCTTGTTTCCATTTGCTGCCAATTTGCTTTCTTGGGTCGTAATCTCACCACAATGATACATGAAATCAAAGTACAAACACATCTTTGGATGATGTAATCAGCCACACCAGCTCACATTTGGTTGAGTTAACAAAATGACTATAATGACAATAACATACATTTTCCGCAACTATTTCAGGGACAATATATTGTCCAATAAAAGTAGTTATCGTGAAAGGCCTATCCAGGAAGAGGGTGATGGGGTAAAAGGTGTTTTCGCTGCTGTGTTTGACCTTTTGTAAATCTGACCAGCAGCCTTCCAGATGCTCCATGTGTGTTGTATTGGGGAATGAATATTATATATTGCACCATTCAAGTCGGGTGTAAAAGTCTGTCCATGTGTGGTTCTGACCTTGAGTCTTGGTTTGCCCTCAGAGCCTTGCGGTGACCCAGCGGCACTGGTCTGTACGAGAACAAACTCCTCACTGGTGACGGTGGCCACGGACTCGGTGGAGCTGCTGACTTTTCCAAGTGAGGAGCGGTCATCCATGGCTGGCTGGTTTACTCAGGGTCGGCTGGGGAGACCAGGGTTAAAGCTCTCCCCTTCCCTCTCCTCTCCGCCCAGCTCTGTGGGAAGACAAACGAATCCTATTAGACCAGGGGTAGGCAACCTCAGGCAAGCTTAACCAATGGCACAATAGCAATAAGTGTGCAAGAGAGTTTTTTTAAATGCTCAAATGCTCTCTCATATGCATGCCAGGCCTGTTATTTATGGTAGTTTGATTAATTTTTTTTCCTCACCCTCATTCTCTAACCGGCTAGTACTCGTTGCGTTCTTTGCAGAATTTGTTAAGGTTATTGCTGATGAACAAGACTGGTGGAAGGTTGGTCAGGTTAATGATTTCAATGATGATTTCAGCCTTCTTGTATGGCGCTCTCATACAATGTCCTAATAATGGGGGGAAATGTTTATTTTAAATATTGCTTAGCACATTGCCTGAATGTAAGGAATAAAATTACAGATCCGTTAGAGATCTAAATTATATGCATGTGTGATGTCCTTTAAACTTCTCAACAACTCGTAATATAAAGCTATCATAAGGACAGTGCAAAATACACAGGGAGAGCGCAATATGTTTAGACAACAAAATACTGTAGGTGACATAAGTGCAATATAAAGGAGGTGCAATAAGTGACAAAAAGCCATAGAGCAATGTGTTATACAGGGACAATGCAATTAGTTAGGACAGTGCAATAGTTAGACAGTGCAATGTGTTAGGAAATTGCAATGTGTGAAATAGGGACAGTGCAATATGTTGCCTCTCTGTAATATTGGGCTATTGTCTGTGCAATAGGGGGAAGACAGTAGATGGTACGTGCCTTTATGTACGTGGACTGTGTATGTGTTGAAACATCTGTTTCTGTGAAACTGCTTCTATGTCTTATGTGGATCATTTATCATTCTTGTTGTTGTTGTTTTCATTTAGTGTTTGTAACTGCAGTTGGACAATAAAAGCAGGGCTCTAGACTAACTTTTCCACTGGTAGCACTTGTGCTACCAACTTTTTCATCATCGGTGGTGTCTGAGTCGGCACCTCTGTTAGACTCTCCCTCACCACCAGCTTCCTCCTTTCTCTCCTCATTTGTTTTTTTAAATAATCAACGATAGACTGCTTCATTTTGGTGAACAGCGAAACTTTGGCGCCCTGCAGTGTGTGATGTGCGTGAGCAGGGTCTGAAATTAACTTTTTTCCATTAGCTGTGGTTTGTTATTACCATCTGTAGTGGTTATTTGCATTAAAAACATAATTATTAATTGTGATTATTTAAATATAATATGTATAATCATAATTCCCTTTCTATTATCTATTTTATATTGCTGTGAAAAAAAAATAGCATTTGGTCGAAAAACAAGATTTTGCATAGGGCCCCCAAAAAGTTATGACCGGCCCTGCTAGCTGCTCCTAAAGTTAGAGGTGAGGAGAGACGCAGCATGTTGGTACGGACAGAATTCATTCATAGCAGCCTTATTACCCAAAGGAGACGAAGAGAGGAGTAAGTAAATAAGTGGTTAACATTAGTAACATGATTTGAGCTGTGGTTTTGACTCCTCGTAGTTAACGTAACGTTATCGTCAACTGTGATTGCAAACGTCGGCTGCCGGCTCGTTAGTGAGCGTTAACTGGTAACGTTACCGTTAACATCCAACAGTCTAACGTTAGCTAACTGTAACGTTACTGGTAACTACTAGAAAGTTTAACTCACTGACTTGAGATTAATTCCCCGTTGCAGCTGCAGCTCCTGAGATCAGAGGCCGGCGGTATATGTTGTATGTGTCTGTGTGTGTGCGTGTGTGCGTGTATGTGTGTGTATGTACGTGCGGGACGGATCAGGCGCATACAGTGTGTATGTGTGTGTGTTTATGTTGTCACGGAAGTTTAATAATAACGGTGCGCTACACAAAACGTGCAGTCATTTCCATCATAGAAGGTTTAAACAGAACAGAGGAGAGTGCAGGAGAGGAGAGAGAGGCTGCGCCAGTGAGGAACAAAAAGCACCGCTTTCATCTGCAATATCCAACACTCTTACCTTGTTACCAAAATAGTAACGATCACTCATTCCCACTTGCAAAATGTGACTCGGTAAAAATTTTACTCGCACACTCCCAAAAAAAGGTTGCATATGCGATCATTTTGGTCGCAGTCTAGAGCCCTGAAAAGTATATCTTATCTTATCTTATCTTATCTGTCTAGGACCTATTAAAAGAATAAAAGAAAGTTTATTAGATCACAGTTAAAGCTGAAGTAGGCGAGATTGGACACCTCCGGTGTTCTCCGGTGCTCCTAACAGCATTTGCAAGATTTCACAGACCGGAGGAAAACAAGCAGTAAGAGCTGACCTGAGATCTGCTCTCCATCTGCTGTCTATGAGAGCCAGTCGTCAATCACTCGCGAACTCCGACCAAACGGTAAAACTAGGCAGTGCATATTAAATATGAATCAATATTATGTTACGTTAATGTCTATTTCTCGCCTCAAATGTTTTCAGAATCATCTTGTAGTGCACGGTTTAGCTGTAAAATGAGAGTTTGTGACCCAGCAGCCATGTTGAGATCAGGTTGAGATGGCCTGAAGGAACGTCAAGTACCGGTCATATGACCAGAGCACAGCCAATAGGAACGCTTTCTCTCTCTGAAATGACCTGTGATTGGCCAAAGTCTCCCGTCACGGGCTAGATTTTTTAAAGCCTGAAACCAGAGCCATGAGGAGGTGTAGATGTCTAGTTTTCTCTCAGAACACTTGAATTACAATATGCTGAAAGGTTATTATGGAATTTTTGCCCAATGATGCCAAACATATTCTGCCTACTGCCACTTTAAGGTACTGTGTGCAGTGTTCAGTACTTAGACACAGCAAGGACATCCCAAGCACTGGCCAAACAACTCCCTGGTTTTGTAGGCCACATGTTTAGATTGTGAGCCCGAACCAGTTATTCTATGCCCCGTCATCTTTGAGTTAATGATACCAGCCCAGAAGTGAGCACAATTTGTAAACCTACTGTAACCACTAATCTGCTGTTCCGCAATTCCTAAAATTGTTTTCAGTGCTTAGGGTTAGTCATTAGTGTCTTCCAGATCACACTGGCATTTAGTTCCCTGTCACAGTGTCTGGCAGGCCCAAGCTGGCAGTCAGGTTTCTGTATGGTTTCATTTTCAACATTCAAGCATTTGATATTGGACTTTATGAGCATTTAAGAAATTTGATATGTAGTATTCTGCCAGTTGAACATACTGTTGCTAGTAGCAACCACTATACATTTCTAAGCAGTTTAACTGACATTGTTACATCCACAGATCTGTGACCAAACACATATTACCAAGCATCTTTTATCTACTCTTGAAATGTCCTTGTTGGACTATTATCTACTAAGTACTCTTTTATTAAATTTGTTTTGTGATTCTGCACATTTAATTTTTTCTGTGATCAGTTTACTGCTAACTAAGCTAGCAATTATACTAGCAGTCTGAGGCTAATGTGTTGCTGACACAACTCTAACTATTGGGCGAGGCGTTAATTGTCATGTATTTAACTCTTTATTTCTTTTACTCTTGTGGACTATACGTGTATGTTTGTTAGCACAACAGCACCAAAAGACAAGCACAGACACAGTCTGTCTGCACATCTGTATCAGCCCATTGCCTCTACATGTTACATCCTGCTGGCTCATTCATTTTGCCATGAGCCGGACTACACCACAAACAAACATGTCTTCATGCAAAGCTGGCTGAAACCCGGCTGTAAGTAAGCATAGATAAATAAAACACACATATAATTAAGGAAGTGTTTTGTACCAGTTCTAAAGTACGGTTTAATTAAAGGATAACTTCCGTATATTTCAACCTGTATCTTATTTTCCCATGGTTTTGTGTCTAAATGACTAATGGGGACAACACTTTTTGAAATTGGTCCAGTATTGAAGGATAATGCTGCAGCCGCCAGCCGATAAACGAGCTGCAATGTAATCATTTAGGGCAACCTGGTACCATCAGTTTATGTCCACTAAAAGTGCTTGTTTTTGACACTGACTGGCTCAGATTGTTATTATAAGTGTCTGACAACATTATGGAAAGGACCCTACGGAGAAATAAAACCTTTTTCTTAGCTTTCGCTTGATTCAGTTTGTTTGTCATTGTGTCATGTGACTTGTTGCCGGAAGAGACAACGGTGGAAACGTGAGTGAGAGTGGAGAGAGGAGTGACACTGGACACCGGTGTTGTCAGAGTTTGTTGTGTTGAAGTACAGAAATGAGAATCATTTTCACAATGTGGAGGCGACGCGAGGTGTCACAACGAGATTTCTCCACAATAACAAACAGACGTTGTGAAAGTGAAAGGTAAGAAAAACGTAAAATGTTCCTGTATGGTTCATTCCATAATGTTGACACTTATAATAACTAGAATAGCATTCGGAGAGCACAGACCTCCGCCAAGCTGCCCGAGTACGATTGCTCCCCCTCTCCGTTCAGCTTGCGCCATCATCCACGTGTATTTTTGTTTATGATGACATCAGCTGTACGTAGTGGAGCATCGTAAAACACTTCAATCAAACTGGACAGAAACTAAATAAAACTCACCTAAACCGTCGAAGTTACTCTTTCCAACAATCACCAAGTGTGCTTTGGTCGAACTCAACTGTAATTTCACCGAGTATAATGTGAAAAAACGCAGAATCTACAGGTTGAAAAATACCTAAGTTATCCTCAAGGACAGACAAATTAAGTGAAACCTGGCGGACCTATTGCTTCGGTTTTCAGGAGCAATATTAACCTCATGCTAAACACATTTCCAAATGTACTATAACCAGAGATTAGTTGATCGAAAAATAAATAAACAGCCAATTATCTTAGAAATCAAGATCTCATTTGAATCATTTTTGTAGCAAAATGGCCAAAATTGAATTGGTTCATACTTTGCATATGTGAGGATTTGCTGCTTTTCTCAGTTTCATATCATTGTAAACTGAATATCTTTGGGTTTGGACTGCTGGTCGTAGGACAAAACAAGAGATTTGAAGATGTCACTTCAGGCTTTAAGAAATTATTTATAAAATATTATATAATTTTTTTCTATTTTCAGACATTTTATAGACCAAACGATTAATCGCTTAACATTTGAGCGGTTTATGATGATAACGTAGAGGAGCACGCACACATTCACACGCATACACTAACACAAGCAAACACACATAGTTGAGAACAAAAGCATGAAGGGGGCATTCATTCACACACAGTGACATGATTACATGTATACAGAAGGCATTCATGCTTGCTTAACCCTGCTAAAATTATACACAAATGTGCACACCCACATTGACATACATGAGGAAAGCGACGGGGTCATGTGCTCCAATCACACTTATTCAATTACAGAGAGCAGCGTGAAGCAGAAACCGACCACTGATTCGCTTAGTGTGGAAGAAGCTGTAGGAACATTATGTAATTTTAGAGCAAAACGTATGCATTGGCTCTGTTGGATCACATGTCTCTTCTTCTAAGTCAGACTGAAGCATGTGTTAAACACACTCCAGACATACTGAACTGGCTATTAATCATAATTACTTAATGTTGACAGTGCAAGTACAGAACATCCCATAATCTCCTTCTAAATATGTTGTGACACAGCATTTTGTAAAATGAAAAAGGTTAACTACAACTGCATGTGATCAAATGTATTTCTACCAGCAAAAGTAAATAAGAAACAAACAGACTGCAACAAATGCTTTTGAATTATGTCAAAACAATAAAATGTGGTAGGTGGCTTTGACTGATTTATCCATACATTTTACTGCCATGTGGTCATTTCAAACCTGGTTATTATATACATAAAACAGTATTTATCCAGATTACACTGTTTCTAACCTTCCTCTCACTCTTGCTGCTGCCCTTGTGAGGCCGGCCTGTCGCATCAACTTTGGCTGTAACTCAAACTGTAAACTCAGCAGCAAGTTTGCACCCAGTCATTACCAGCCTGCTCCACCAGTACAGTCCCAGTTGGCAGCCTTGCTACCCAACCACTGGCTTGTATGGAAACTGTGAGTGGCCAGTGGTGGAGACAGGCTGAACAACACCCACAGGCACTGGGCTAACCAGACATATTACGTCTGTGAGGGTGTGTGCGCGCTTTATTAGTCAACTTGCCCTGCTCTTTTGTTACAGACACAACAGTGTCAACAGACACACATGAATACTGTATTCAGTATGGATGGACGGCATTGACACCAGGAAAGTTGACTGAAATAACACAAAATCTATCATCACATTGTGACATATGTATTCATGACCCTGTGTACAAGAAGCATTGGTGCAAAATCTATGACACTTCACAGGAGGGCTGGGGCAAACTCTTCAGCCGGTGATAGCCAATGTATTTGGCTTGGCGTCTCTTTTGGTTGTAGATAATGATGGCTACATGTAGGGCTGCACATGTAGGGCTAATCAAATATTAATCGCAATCACGATTTTGGTTTCCCACAATTAAATGAACATGATCGACAGCGATGTTAACGTTTAAAATGCATGCTCCACTCATAGAAAACTCTGCTGCATATCAAATAAAAAGCTTCCTAAACTATCAGCCAGCCACCAGGGGGGGATCAAGATGTTTTGGTTTCACTTTTGGGGAGCTGTCATGCCGCTGTGAATTAGCAGGAATGTGAAAGTGAAGTGTGCTCTGTTGGTTTAATTTTGGGTAAAAAGTTTGGGTACCACTTTATTATGCTTCTAGGAGATGCACTGTGAATGAGGACCTGTCTTATTTTGATGCAAAGATTCGTGCATTAGCAGGAATGTAGCACAACATGAAAGTGAAAGCTGTTTATTTAATGTGAAAGAGCAATGAAAATATTTTGTCAAGAAAATTGCTGAATAATCGTGATAAATAATAGAGATCTCAATATTAATCAAAATAATGGTGACTATCATTTTGGCCATAGTCTTGCAGCCCTAGCTACATGTCTGAGTTGTGCCTCAATCTAACTCCATCTGCTTTGTGACTCTGCTGACCTACCAATAAGGAACACAGCTAAAGACTGCCCAACCTGCTGACTGCACCTGAATGATAATGGTGCATAAGCACACTGAACCGACCGGTCATTGCTGCATGGTAAACCGGTTCAATGTGCAGCCTACAAAGGATAATAGCATTGTTAAGGTTTTAAGACAGTATTAACTTGAAAAGTATCGTATGTATGTCTTTGGTCTTGTTTGTTTTCAGATTTTGTCCCAGTCTGTCGTCCACTGCACACTATCTCTGTAGATACTGGTAATCTGTTACAATGAGTAACTCCTTACTGTAGGTTGTGACATTAGCACTGTCAGGGTTGGGAGTTAATTTCCCTGTTCTCATTAATGTTCCTGGAAACCTTTCTGTGCAAAAGCATCCATTGCACGCCTTGTTAAAAGTAACCTCAGTCAGTCTGAACATGTGAATAAGATTGAGTCAGGTGACTCACTCTCCACACAGCCCCACAGAGAGAAACCGTTCAGCCTCCTCTGTAGCTGGGACTGAAACCTGCTTTGAGGCTTGTTGGGGAACATTATAGTGTCTGCTTTCTAATGACACCTTACACCTGTCATTGAATCACTTCCCGTTAGGTCTGATGCTAAAGCCATCCCAGTTATTTTCATAGTCAAATACATGGTCTCATCTGTTTGGTCTGTCTATTGTAGATTGAAAAGTCTTACTACAGCTGTAAATGAAGTACACTGTTTTGACCTGAAGTACAATGTCGTGACAACCTGTATTACTGCATACAAAGCTATTAGGAAAAAAATGTGGAATGTAAGCTAATTAATTCTTGATATACTGGTTAGTTTTCCGGCTGGCTGTGTAATGCTACTCCTTAATAGTAAAAGTATTTCCTTCATGACAAAGAAGCAAAACACACAACAAAAGACCACTTACGCCCACTGCTAAAGCCTGGCTCACATCAAACTAGTAGTACCTGTTTATTCACGCTTGTTCAAACATCCACAATCTACTACCGGTCAAGAAGCTCCATAGTTGTTAAATTATGACCAGTATGTATCCATGTCAGTCTACACAGCCAAGCCATGTGTGAAACTATTAATTTCATCTCCTAAAACATCAACTTATTCATTAAAATATCCACCCCAGTTTCTCCAAGTCCAAGGGCATGTCTTCAAATGTCCAGAGTCCAATAGTAAACCCAAATATAACCCAAATGTAAAACACAGAAAAGTAGAATATCTTCATATTTGAGGGGCTGAAAACAGCAATTGTTTTTGATTGAAAAATGATTCATCATTATCAAAATAGTTGTGATTAACAACTAATTGTTGCAGCTCTATATCTGCTACATTACTGTACTTTACTTTGAAAATATTGCCAATATCAACCGGAGCAGCTTGAGCATTTCAAAACTAAGTCCAACCCCTAATTAATGGATAGTTGCTTGCCAAAGGGCTAAAGAAGCAAGCCAACTTACCAGCCAGACTCTGATAATAAGAAAATATGCAAATCCCTATGAACAATGCAGGACTTCAAATCACAATGTTGTGGAACTCAATTTAGTGCAACAATACTTCTGTCCTTGTTTGGAGTAACTCTACTCTGAATTTACATCAAATTAACTTTCAATTATCCATATCAATATCATAAACACATTGATATGTTTGCTAATAGTCCTGCTTCAGTTATGGCTTGTGAATTTCTCTCAACTTTCTCAAGTCTCTCCTTCAGGTAAACAGCAAAGACACAGACTGTGGTTACTGATGTCATCCAGAGACACATCCTGGAGCTGATCCAAACACAAATGCCATGACAACATGACAGCAGCCACAGTGATGTCAGCCTGCTGAGGTATGAGTACGTTTTCTACAACACACCTGGAAGCCCTCCAGTAGAATAAAACTCAACTGGGTGGAATATGTTAAAGGTCCCATATCATGCTCATTCTCAGGTTCATACTTGTATTTTGTGTTTCTACTAGAACATGTTTACATGTTGTAATATTCCCAAAAAACTTTATTTTCCTCATACTGTCTTCCTGAATATGCCTGTATTCACCCTCTGTCCGAAACGTTCTGTTTTAGCACATTTCGATGGAATTGCGACGAAATTGCAACAGAATTGCGTTGCTAGGCAACAGCTTGGGTCCATGTTTACTTCCTGTTAGCTGATGTCATTCACACACATTGCAAACAGGAAATAAACTGGGACACATTTAGAATGTTTACGTTTAAAATTGTGTCAAGGCAGAGCTAAACTGTCACAAATGGACAGAAATCCTGACAGCTTGTTTCAAATGCAGAGTTTCTGAATACGGGCTGTGTGTATTTCCCTGTGGGTTGACCGTTTCGACAGGCCATCAGACTTTTAAATAGATAATTCATACGACACCTTCTCACACAAAAATATATATCTTATACTGTATATACTGTATATGTTCTTAATATGCCCTTGTACAAAGTATTTCCTTTTATAATTGTAATATAACTTATTATTTTTAATGGAGCTTCCCAGCAAAAAGCATTTCACACGATTGTACCTGTATAACCGGCGTGACAACAAACATCTTGAATCTTGAACTTAAGTCTGCTTTTATATTAAAAACAAAAAACATGAAAATCTCACTTTTTTTATAATATGGGACCTTTAAATAAAATCTGATTAAGACACTAATACTGTGTAAATTGTTCATTTCCAAAGAGTCAACTGATGGAACCATTAATACAGATGTTTATGATTTTTTTTTTTTCCAACTGAGGAGACAGGTGTTTTTAGATAATAACTTTCTCGTCCAAAACTCATTGAAATGTTGTCTTATTCTGTGTTAGAGTAGATTTCCTCACTAATTACTGCAGTAGACTGTTACTGCTGCTCTCATTGGTGTCTGCAGGCCTGGATGGATGGATGGAGCACATCCACAGTCTCACAGCATCAGCAGCAGCAGGCTATAGCTTTTTACATGACAGCTTTTCTCTTTTCAACAAGGACATTTAGAAAGGATAGATGAAACTGGCAAGGTGCTGGTTGAGCTGACAGACTCATCTCACAGCAGCTAGCTCATAAACAACAACACACACAGACAGGCAAGGAAAAGCTAGCTAGGAAGCTAACTTCTCCTTGCAGTTACCACAGCCTTTTCATAATAAGACAGAGATAACGTGTGTTTGTCACAAGCAGACCTGTAGACGAGGAGCTAGCTGCCAGGACAGGTGAGTGCAGGCTAAAGAGGAAGTGCCTATATGTGTGCCAGGCTAAAGCTAAGTGAGGCTAACTAATGCTAACCAGCTCGAAGTCCACAACACTTGGACCACTGTTATCTGGAGGATATAGACACCACCGCCCAGCTCAGGAGGGAAACGACGAGAGAGCAGGAGGTAAACAACGTTTCTCTTCTCTCTGGGACACTGAAGCGGACAGAGGTTGTTGGTAGAAGAGCTGTCAACTTACTAGTTCGAAGCGTAGAGGAGTTGCTGCTCTGCTCTGCTAGCTGTCAGAAGAGTTGCAACGAAGATCGTATATGTGTAAGAAGATGAATCACTCGGGAGTTTACTGACACGCCTTCCGGTTTGGAATGTCGCGCATGCGCTGTGCTCACACACACCTCTTACAGTCACAGGATGATCATTTCTACATAGGAATTTTTTCCATATAGGTGTACACATGTGCTCACAAAAATGTATTTTTTTACATAAAAAATATATATTATTGTGCTTTTGAAGTCGTGTCAAGACATAAATGTTGCGCATGCTCACACACCTCTTACATTCACAGGACAATCATTTCTATATAGGAATTTGGGATTTTTACCACTGTTTTCCAAATAAGTGTACACATATGCTCACAAAAAAATATTTTTTTTACATAAAAAAGATATATTATTGTGCTTTTGAAGTCGTGTCAAGACATAAATGTTGCACATGCTCACACACCTCTTAACATTCACAGGATGATTATTTCTATTTAGGAATTTGGGATTTTTTTTCCTTATAAGTGTACACCTATGCTCACAAAAATGTATTTTTTGACATAAAAAAAGATATATTATTGTGCTTTTGAAGTCATGTCAAGACAAATGTTGCGCATGCTCACACACCTCTTAACATTCACAGGATGATAATTTCTATATAGGAATTTGGGATTTTTTTTACCACCGTTTTCCATATAGGTGTACACATATGCTCACAAAAATGTATATTTTTACATAAAAAAGATATATTATTGTGCTTTTAAAGTCATGTCAAGACATAAATGTTGCGTATGCACTGTGCTCACACACCTCTTACATTCACAGGAAAATTATTTCTACATAGGAATTTGGGATTTTTACCACTGTTTTCCATATAGGTGTACACATATGCTCACAAAAATGTATTTCTTTTTACATAAAAAAGATATATTATTGTGCTTTTGAAGTCATGTCAAGACATAAATGTTGCGCTTGCACACACCTCTTAACATTCACAGGATGATAATTTCTATATAGGAATTTGGGATTTTCTTTTCCATATAGGTGTACACATATGCTCACAAAAATGTATTTTTTGACATAAAAAAATATATATTATTGTGCTTTTGAAGTCATGTCAAGACATAAATGTTGTGCATACTCACACACCTCTTAACATTCACATAATTATTTCTATATAGGATTTTGGGATTTTTTTTACCACCGTTTTCCATATAGGTGTACACATATGCTCACAAAAATGTATATTTTTACATAAAAAAGATATATTATTGTGCTTTTAAAGTCATGTCAAGACATAAATGTTGCATATGCACTGTGCTCACACACCTCTTACATTCACAGGACGATCATTTCTATATAGGAATTGGGATTTTTACCACCGTTTTCAAAATAAGTGTACACATATGCTCACAAAAAAATGTATTTTTTTTACATAAAAAAATATATATTATTGTGCTTTTGAATATTTATTGATATTTAATGAAGATATTTAGGTGTGTGTATATATTTATTAAGAGGATTTATATTTGGGAAATGGTTTTATGTACATAGATTTGTATATTTTTGTATATTTGTGTGTGGTATTGGATATGGGAAATGGTATGTGCCAATTGAAGGGAGTATATAATGCTGGTGAATTTCAGTCCATTTGGGGAATACTAAGGTGGAGGCTAACATGTGTGACGGGTGTGGTAAAATAAAAATTAAATGCTTCTATGCTGAAATGCCATCCAGTTGTGGACTGATCCTCATTTCCTCCTTGACCGCTCGGGCAATCTAACATACATACTACATTTATCTATTGACGGACTGCACACACTTTGTTCACCCATTCACTCTATATCTTTTATATCTCTATTTATAGTTTTTATAGTTTTTGTATACCTTTACCTCTCCTGTGTTTCACTCTGTTTGCTTATGTTTGCTGATGTTGCTGCTTTGACACCTGAATTTCCCTCCGGGGATTAATAAAGGTTCATCTTATTTATTTCTTATTTCAACATCTCGTGTTTCTTGTTGGTAGATCAAATTGGGAAAATATTAAAAAAAGTATGACAGCTATAAAGGCTTTTGTTTTACACAAAAGGGCATTTTTTTAGGGAACAACATAAGCTAAAATGAATGCTTTATTCTGAAAATTAATTTCAGTGTCTGATAGTGGTCACTTGCCTCATGACAACCATTAGCTGGAGGTCAAAGTTCATGCGACTTTCTGAGCTCATGATTAGATACAATTATTAGATTTAGTTTCTCCTTTCATCTTTAACATTTTGATGGAACTCAAATGAATACAATGTGAAAATAATATTTCAAATTGAATAGGCATAATTTGTGTCCGTGTGTGTGTAGTATTGTCAATCATTACACAAAGAGCCATTTCAAGCTGTTACAAATCTTTATTGTCAAAAGTTAACACTGTCAAATATTACTGTTTTTGTATTTGTCAGGTACGATATCTGTTTTGACCACATTTCTAAAAATCTTTTTTTTTCTCTGTTTTCAAAGATAACTGGTTAAGTAAGTAGTAAAATATATATAGTTAATATTAATACAATGCCTAAATAAATGAACGATGACTATGAATCCTTATCTGTGGTGCTGGACGACAACATGGAGACACACTGATTTTATTTCACTGAATCCTCTTCGGAGATTCAAGACATTTCTGGCCAGATTTCACCAGTTTTCCAAAAATCAAACCTGTCAACCTTTAGTGATGAACTTTCATTTTGACAGCCCTCTGTACATTAACTTGCCCTTTTAAGTTAAACACAATTCTGGTGTAAAACGGTCTTGAGAAGTGTCAAGGTGTATAGTGTAATGGCACTGCAGATGGCATCTATTTAATCTTAATGAAAACGTATTTGAGAGATAATGAAGTAGCTGCTGATCAATAGATGCTAATTATGTTATATGCACTGTTGTTTAATGCCTGAAAGTCTTGCAAAATGACCCAACATTATCACACCATGCAAGTCCTTAAGGTTTCTTGCATTGCTTATTCGGCCTCACTGAATCCTGCTGTACACATACATATAAAGACACATATCACAGGAAATATTATTGTGTATGACAAGCAATGCTGGGTAAGTGTTATGTAGAAAATGAGCACTGTGAAACAATTTTCAATCACATAAATGTGTATTCTGACTTCCTCACAATATGAAAAAAACATGAAAAGAAATGACATGGTTATTTGCATTTCGAAGATTCAACATGAGAGTAGTACGGGAGTATAGGAGGAGTGTGTACACAAAATAGCACAAACTAGTAAATCACACCCCCTCATTCAAAATACATCATGTTCAAATCCCATCTCGTGTTCGTCAAGAAGAACACGGTGGAATCAAGAGACGCACGTTCATTGCTTTCCAATTAATATTTACATATCAAACTTTTTGCATCACTGTCAAAGGAGAAATTCACTCCGTTCATTTCAAGCTCGCCACTGTTGCGTTCAATGGCTCCTCGCCCATTCACAGGTTTACACCTTAGTGGAGAAAGTGGCAGTTCAGTGTGGATCTGGCAACCCAAGAGAACAACAGTACCATCCATGATCCAGTTTTATATGCTTGTATGTCTATCTACATGTGCAGCATCGTCATATCTTACTGGGTGTGCACCGTGCTTACAATATTCCTCCAATAAAGTTACATGATGAGTCAAAAAGGAGATGACTGGAGATGAAGAGCTGCAGTTGCATAGAGAAAGCACCAGTCGTCCGCCCTCTTCCACCTTTCCTGTAACTCGAGCATGCTTCCAGAGATGCAGAAAACTGCAGAGGGGATGTTGACTTCTCCTTCTTCCAACTTTTTCAAATGTATCTCCAAAATGTATCTCCATTATGCTTATTATGACAAAATTGCTTCATATTTACTTCATTACACTCATTTTTTGTCTTTTTGGCAGTCATTAGGAAAATGTGTAGTTGGGGGAAATCATAAATTATCTAAGATAGCCCTCAGTCAGTAAAGACACAGTAACAGTCAACATGTTTACAATCATACCCTTCATGTGGGAGCACAAAGAGACATTTTCCTACAAGAAACCTACAGTTTTACTACCATCAATTACAGAATTACTATCTTAGTGAACATGAAAACTTAAAATTTAAGGGTATAAAGTGAGGAACTAGGTTTGGAAGTGATCCCACACACTTTAGTCTTCAAAACATGTCTTAGACAATCCTCACTTAAATAAATGGTATAACCTCCACTAACAGTGGGCCTTTATCCAGCAGATCCTCACTGGCAGCTGCAGCAGGTGTCAAAAGTATGTGTTTGATCTTGTTAGTGGTGGTGCTGGTGTGTGTGTAAGTGAAGAGAGTGGTGTGTGTATGTGTTTGTATGGGTGGTGTTGGGAGAGGGAGGGTCACACCTCGGTGCTGATGGCTCGGGTGTTGGTGTAGAAATCGGGAGGCCGGCCTCTCTGAGTCTCCCTCAGCAGGGAGCCTCGGATGGCGGGCAGCGGCATCGCCAGCGCCTGGTTCTCATAGTGTGTGGGCATGTAGGTGATGCGCTCGCCGCCGTTTCGCATCTCATCAGTGGTGCGGATATAGAAGGGCGAGTCGTAGGGTGAGCAGGTGGGGCAGTAACCGCGTCGCCCCCCTGTGGGTTTGGTGGGGTCGGAGGATGCGGGGGGCTCTGGTGGTGACATGGACAGCGGCGTGACGATCGACCCGTCCAGGCCAGAGACGCTGCAGGCGTTGCAGGCAAAGTGTTGCTGAGAGATGGAGCCGCTGTCAGACCCATTTTTCTTACAGCAGTAGTACTGCAGAGAGAGAGAGAGAGAGAGAAGTCCATTACATGTCAAACAATACAGATTTGTGACATAAACTGGCTGCTCTTCAGTCTACAACATTGAGTTTGTTATTGAGTCTTATTTTCTTAAAGGTCCCATATCGTGCTCATTGTCAGGATCATACTTGTGTTTTGTGTTTCTACTAGAACATGTTTACATGCTGTAATGTTAAAAAAAAACTTTATTTTCCTCATACTGTCTTCCTGAATATACCTGTATTTACCCTCTGTCCGAAACGCTCCGTTTTAGCACATTTCGACGGAATTGTGACGAAATTGCAACAGAATTGTGTTGCTAGGCAACAGCTTGGGTCCATGTGTACTTCCTGTCAGCTGATGACATTCACATACACTGAAACCAGGAATAAACTGGGACACGTTTAGAAGGTTTACGTTTAAAACTGCGTAAAGGGTCTAAATATTGTACATTTGTGACATCACAAATGGACAGAAATCCTGACACCTTGTTTCAAATGCAGAGTTTCTGAATACGGGCTGTGTGTATTTCCCTGTGGATTGAGTGTTTTGATACTTTCACAGTGTTTAAGCCTGCTTTATAATAAAAAAAAAACATGAAAATTTCGCTTTTTTTATAATATGGGACCTTTAAAACAAATGAAGAAATCTGCAAATAGAATGAGATCAATTCACTTTTTCCAATATAATCAACATGCTTCAAGAATGTAGCATATTCAAATGCTGTTTTCTTGATACAAAAGAAGTGTCTTGTTTTACTTTGTCTTTTTTTTAAGGTAGCTACTAGCACCCACTTCTACAATACTCCTACAACCAGACACACTGCACTGAGAACTCAGATGTTGTTGTTGAAACAAAAGTAAGTTTTCAAAGCTTATTATAGATAGAGATAAAGATAGAGGCTTTTAGTTTACTAAGCTGAAGCCAATATAATGTTGTTTAAACTGTCTAAAGCAGTCAATCCCAAAGACAGGTGAGTCGCAGGAGATGTTATTAGGGTCGCCAGATACATTTGCAGAATTTCTTCCATAGTCTTTTAACATATATATCTGCTGTACACCTTTGTGCCACATGAGGGAGCCTGAATATCCGTATTGTAATATACTATCAATGATAATTGCAGCCTACTTATAACATTGAATCTAATATGAAAGACTAGCGTATATTCTGTTTTACTGATGAGAGGAAAAAACTGAGGGCCTATTAACTCCGCCTAAATGCATTTATTTGGTCTAATTTATAAAGTATTTAACGTGTAGATGTTTTTAATATCGTGCATAAAACAAATGTATGATTTATCTAACATATATCTCTTTCAAAATGACTGGTTTACCTCTCCAAGATAGTATGATGTGTATGATGTGGAAATAGCAGTAAAATGTTAATTTATGCACAGATTCGCTGGTGTCACGATTTATAGATAAGGCCTATTGTGAATTGGGTTGCAATGTTTTGTCATTTTTAAAGTTGGTGCCCAGAAAAAAAAAGTTCGGGAAACACTGATCGAAAGCACTGTGAACTACAAACTCTTACTGAACTTTCTAAATACAATTTCCATATAATTCCATATATACTGTATATATATACTGAGAACCACTTGTGGCAGAAGGATTACGGTTTGACACTTAATGAGACGTACCTGGAGTCTACAGTAACAGAGCACTGCTATGATACACAGAAGTATCACTGTGGCCAGTATTCCTCCGGTTATGACAACAGTTCCAGCTGTCATCCGACCAGCTCTCCATCAAACTCTGACACACAGGGTACAGGAAGTGACATCATTAGCAAGTTAACATTACAGTTTGGTCTCAGTCGCTTTGGCTCATTTTGTGAAACGGTCTTAACATTCTCTAAACTGTAAGTACAATCATCACAACTGTTTGAAGGGACATCATAACTCTATTGCATGTCTGCAAAAGGTAGTAACTCAACCAAAACACTTCATTCTTACTTCAAAACCTAGTTACAGTATTGTGTCAGTAAGTAGGTCAATGCCACTAAAATGAAAAGTTGTTTTGTCATCGTGTGAGCCGTACTGGTCAAAATGTTTTTTCACCATGACAGTCAACCCGGGAAATGTTTCTTACTTGCAAATATCTGTTTTGTTCTACTGACTGCTTACCGTACTATACTATAAATCAGTTTTGTCTATTGAATGCTGTTGTGTATCGCACTGAGCGGTTTACCCATTTTAACAGCAGGTCAAAATCTACTGGGAAAAGTACTGTAGAATACTGTAGTAGTTACACAGAAACAGGATATGCACGTTTGTATGTATACAGTAAATGTCTTTGTGTGGCAATATGTAACATGTAGCCTACTGTAAACAGGAAATTAACCTTTGGTCTTTCATGTAAAGTCATATACAGTGAACAGAACATTTTCCACAAAATGACATCTATGCCAAAAGTAAGTAAAGTAAAAAACACCTTGTCATAGATATGTATGGAATATATACTGTATGTATGTGTGAGAGATTTTGATAATTGAATAGATCATTTTTCATGTGATGGCTCAAACAATGAATGTTTAGAAGTTGTGAAGAGGATGACAATCTCACTGAGAATCAACTCATCAGTTCTGATCAGCAACACACGTGTACGTGGTTATTGTGCAAATTGTACTGACTCTTTTGCACACATGTGCCAAAATGTGCAATTTAAAATTCTAATCTGTTGTGAACAACAATCTAATTTTTCAGAGATTTGAACTCATTGTTTTGAAAAAAATAATTCTTATTCAAGAATTGAGCCAAAGCGAATGAGAAAATCTGTAACCACTGCACAGCAAATATGAAGCTTAATCAAATCACGCAAAGGTCAACATCACAGTAAACACAGATGCAATGTGCTGGAATATATTTTCTATGTAAGTATGTTAATAGAGCAAACACTAAAGGTCATTCTATAATTATATGGAGAGAATTGGTAGAAAATGTGTTTAGTGTAAATGACTTAAATACAAGCATGCATTATGAGAGTTAGTACAGCTGAAATCTATCAACATCCAACACAGTGTCAACTCTTCTACCTGCAGAAAAGGACTCCCATCATAAAGACACTTTAATATATATTTTGTATTATTTCAAACTTAAATTTATTTTTTTTAACAACCTTTTTAATACCTCAATCAACAAACTGCACCTCATTTTTTTTGCAGCTGAAATTACCACATTATGTTTATTGTAACTTGTGTGAATATAAACATATAGAGAGCTTTATTTTGAAGATGTTTTGTTTTATCAAGTATTTACTTTAATGTAACTGAAAAACAAATTTTGAAAAACAAATTTTAAACAGAACAGAAATCAAACATTTTCAAAATTCATATAAAAATGCCATTCTGCTACAATAACCACTAGCACGTCTTGCTGATCCAAACTGATGAGTTGATTCTCAGTGAAATTGTTGTCCTTTACACAACTTCTAAAAATTCTATCATTCGTTTGAGCCATCACATGCAAAATGATCCATTTATTTATCAAAATTTGTCAGACATGCATGTATATTCCATAAATATCTATGACGAGGAGGTACAATTAGTCGTGTTTGAACTGAGCTACTGCAGGTTTTTTCATTGTTGCAGGGTTGTTGTTGTTTTTTTGGAATAGATGTCATTTTGTGGCAAAATTTCTGTTCACTGTCTATGACTTTATATGAAAGATCAAGAGATAATTTTCACATTGCTACACAATACGTTTACTGTAAAAGTGCATATCCTTTTTCTGTGTAACTACTACAGTATTGACTTTTCCCAGTAGATTTTGACCTACTGTTGAAATGGGGAATCTAAACACACAACAGCATTCAGCTGAACAAAACTGACATCCTGGTATAGAACAGCAAGCAGTCAGTGTGAACAAAAAGTAGAATAAAACAGAAATTGATTTATATAATTTAATTTAATTTTAATTTATGTAATTAAATAAGAAACATTTCCAGGGTTGACTTCTATGGTGAAAAAACATGTAAACATTTTGACCAGTACGGCTCACACGATGACAACTTTTCATTTTGGTGCCATTGGCCAACTTACTGACACAATAACTAGGTTTTGAAACATGAATGAAATGGTTTGGTGAGTTACTACCTTTTACAAAGATGCAATAGAGTTGTGATGTCCCATCAAACAGTTGTGACAGTTGTACTTACAGTTTAGAGAAAGTTAAGACAAATGAGCCGAAGCGATGGAGAAAAACTGTAACAAAGCAATATTAAAATTAATTTGCCACGTGGCATAAGTCCTATAGAGTAAACCTGGTTGTGATTATGGTTGTTATATACTCACGTTCAGCAAAGTTGCTTAACACCTGAAAGCAGAGAAACAACAGAGGTCATATATTAAATGTCATATAGAAAGATAGACAGACAGACAGACAGACAGACAGACAGACAGACTTACATCAGAAGAGTGTTTGAAGGTTGTAAGGGTGAAGAGAAATCAAATCAGAGGTCAAAGGTGAGAGGTCACACCGCTGGATAGCCACACTGTATGAACATCTCTAAGGAGAGAGCAAATGGAAGAAATGGGAAGTATAACAGTTGAATTGAAGAAGCTTTACACATTTTTCTCCACTAGGTGGCACAGAGAGAGCAGAAAGATATCATTCACAGACACAAACATACAGTACTGACACTAGATGATGACCAGGAATGCAGAAGAAGGGAAGAAAGGAAGTAAGGAAACTAGCAAAGAAGTAAGTAAGGAAAGAGAAGGCAGGAAGGGAGGAAGGAAGGAAAAAGGGAAGCAAGGTCAGAAAGTCATGTCTGTAACACAGTAAATGGACACAAGGCTTAAACATGCACACACACACAAACTAATGTCGCATTACAGTACACACAGAGGGTGGACAAAATAATAGCAACACCTGTTCCTATAGTGTAATGCAATTCAGTATTTTGTCCGCTACAATGTGTAGCGGCAATCTTCTCTCTGTCCAGTAATCTACATTACCACTACTGTTACCGTTTGTATATTGGCAATAAGCCTGACGCAAAATGTATCTTCAGAGACAGAAACTCTGTTTTAAAAGTTTACTAAGAACAAAACTAAAGTTAAGATTCACTCTGTGCTCAACTTGACACACCGGTTAAAAAACTGTCTTGCTCCACAGACTGATTACCCTTAACTGCGAGCTATTGGCTATGACGTAGTCAGTAACATAATTAAAGGAGAACTTCAACATTTTTACTACTAAGTCATTGAACACACCTTATCAACTCTTAACACAGCTCTTACACCATGAACAATTTAATTTACTACCACAACACAGCTTCAAATATCACAGAGTTGAATCTACTTGTCTCTGACCAGCGCAGTCGCACGACAAGGCGTATGAATGACATGATAATACGCAAGGCAAAAGCGTGCAATTCTTGCATTTGGCATGTCATTTGTATGCCATGTAGTCTATACTGACTGAAATGTAAATGCATCCGTGTAACTACGCTACGCTCAGAGCTAGTGGGGTAGAATAAAAAGTGAGAAAGGCCGGGAGGGGAGGTGGATGGGTCCAACAAACACACGACTTTCAACCAGGAGATCGGTGTTCGAGATCAGTGTTTTGTTTTGTAAGTTACGATAGTGATATTTATGACGTGTTTTCTATACTTATGTTACGTTGTTTTCGTACATATTTTACTTCTTTTAAGCCCAACCATGATGTTTTTCCTAAACCTAAGTGAGTGGTTTTGTTGCCTAAACCTAACTGTGGACATTACTGTAGTTTTGTTGCATGGCTTACAAATGACACGCGAAAATGCTAAAATGCATCCTCATGACACGCGGAATGTCTTTGTAATGTCGTGATATTTATATGCCGTCCCATGAGATCGGGTTGCTCTGACACATTCACAACAATAAAGTAATGACATCACATTATTACAACATTCTCTACAACATATTTATTTAGGGGGTGCTAGGTTGTGATCGACTGGTGTTATAATTGTGTCCACCAGCTGTAAATAAACAGCATTGTCATTATATTCAATGCATGCATGTGATGTTTCCTTCTTGGATTTCTGTTGATGAAGTTTGATTTTTATTTTTTTCACCGTCTACTCCATCGCAGTAGTTTTAGATCTCCTCAAAACAAATTTTCAGTTTGGCTACAAATAACCAGTGTAACAGAAACTCGTAGGTCAGATCACTGCTCAGAGGAAAGAAACTGAGAATCATGGTATTTAGAAAGAGATTAAAATCCTCAAATGTATTCTTGAGCAATATCGCTTCATCTCATCACACTCAAATACACACACACACACACACACACACACACATGCATGCAGCATTACGGCAGAGCAGCAGTAAAAGTGATTTAGCTGCGAGGGGCTCTGTTGTTGAGGGGTTTTAATCTGCACGCTGAGGCTTGTCTAGGTGAAGGGAAATCTATCACTGCTGATAAAAACATGCCAAAACCATGATTGGGGTGGAGGGCATTTCAGTGAAAGGATGAAAAAAAAGGAGGGGGGATAAAGGATTGAGAAGGTAATGTATGTAAGGAAGAAGGAAAGAGGAAGTAAGAAACTACAAGACGATAAAGGAATGAATTAAGGAAGTAGCACTATGGGTACAGATGTGTATGGATGTTGACACACATTCACACCGTTCTGCATGAGCACACAGGGCTTATTTCTCAGCCTGTCACTTATGATTCCTGCTGTTTGATGTCTGAGTGTGTGTGTGTGTGTGTGTGTGTGTGTGTGTGTGTGTGTGTTTGTGTGTGTGTGTGTGTGTGTGTGTGTGTGTGTGTGTGTGTGTGTTTGTAGCAGCATGTGAGCAGTTTGTGTTGTACATGTGATGTGATAGATGAAGTCTGTCAGTCCATCATTGTACAAAGTGTCGATGAAATCCAGATTTAATCAGAGACCAGTTTAGTGAGATCTGGGCTCCTCACTAGATAGTCAGTCTTCTCCCCTTTAAAGTTAATGCGTGTAGGATTTCTCCTCCCTTTCAAAATTGGAGTGCAAAACCGTGGTAATGGTGTTCACCTCGCTCAGAGGGCATCCTTACCATAATAACGCTATTTTAGGAGCAACGCAAGTCAGACGGCGGCTGACGGTACCACGTTTTTTCACTCTGCGGCTCACGTTACCGCAGTTTCACAAGCGTGACGGAGAACTACTGTGGCCTTCAGGTAATGTAAAAACGTGAAAGTCTCGCTCTAGAGCCAGTGTTTGGTTTGTTCGTTCTGGGCTACTGTAGAAACATGGCAGAGCAACATGGTGGACTCTGTGAAGAGGACCCGCTCCCCTATGTAGATATGAAGGGCTCATTCTAAGCTAATGAAAACACAGCGATTCTTAGTTTCAGGTGATTATACACTAATGAAAACATAGGTCTGAATATTATATTCCATTTCTGCTAATAGATCCCCCGAAATGTTACACCATGCTCCTCTTAGAGAAATGGACTCCATGCCCTGTTCGCTCCAGTAATTTTTCCCGAGACAAACTGAAATGTTTGTGATGCTATAAAAACAATTCATGGTGCATGGTGCGTGGTGCGTGGTGCGTGGTGCGTGGTGCGTGGTGCATGGTGCATGGTGCATGGTGCATGGGGGAGAAAGCCCTTTTGGGACAAAGGGCATCACATCACCTGTGATGTTAAAATCACCTAACAGCGTAATCATTCCACTTAGTCTGACTGACAGTACGCTAGGTTGCTGAATGAAAGCCATCCATTCTCCCTGTGTGCTGATTTTTCATGTAGTTCTGACAAAACATTTCCAATAATTACATTTTTTTTTTAAACATTTCAGAAAGCTACCTAAAGGAAATATGTACATATTGAGCAACAACTCTGGGAAAATAATATTTTGTTTGATATGCACCCCTATCAATATTTTCCCATGTTTGTCTTTTCTCTGTTCATCGATGTGGGATGATTGTGTCCATTGTCATGAATGGATGGATCAAAAATGGATCAATGTTAGTGTGCATATTTGTATTTTAAAGCATATAAGAGTGACTACATTATATATTGTAGTCCAAACACAGAATTACTTCATACTTTCTATGACATGTCGATACAGGGACTAACTGTAGAAGCAGTTGAGGCAGGTTGAGGTCAGCAAAAGACCAAACCGCATCATACAACAGCTCCTGAGACATGTTGAACATCTGAAACTGATGATATGTACCGGTGTTAAGAGAAGCTGAATGGGTTTCTTCATTAAAAGCACACCGAGCTGGAAGTGCTGTCAGACTCTTCACTGAAGAAAAGAAAAGGAGGCGGTGCTGCTCCCAGAGGCCGCGGTCTGAACCGCTACACTGGCTCCGAGCTCATAAACCATGTTTCCGTCACAAAGTACACTAGCCTTCAATTATTTGTGGAGACCAAACGGGATGGCAGCTGACAGATTCCTCTTAACATCATTCATCAGAACTCTCTCCACTGTGCGCAATCTCAGACTCCAAACTATTTTTCATAATTAATGCCAGCGCGGTGACTTGTTCAGCGTGGAGGAAATGGAAACGGAGTCACCGCTGTCACCACGTCATCCTTTACTCAGACACACAATAACAGATTTGTTTTTCTCCCTGTTTACATGTTGCTTTGCAAGCACTTTCAGGCAAAACTCGTTGGTTAGATTAATTTGAGTTCACTTTGTTTGACAAACTATAGAGAGAAATGAGATATCTGCATCAGCACACACACACACACTCACACACTCATGCTGAGCACAGACAGAAAGAGAGCTGGATCAGTCACCGTTGGGTCCAGATTAGAGTGGCCTTCAATCCCCAGTACTGCCTGAAGAGCCCTGTATACTGATAAGACTCTCACACACACATACAGAACCCACTCAGGCAAACATGTACTCATGCATTACCAAATAAATCAGGACATCCTAATAAAACATCCATTAGAACAGACACAGAGTCTTCATGGCACTTAGCTGCGGTCAGTGCACAAAAAGCACAAGTGTTTCATTTACTAAATTACACCACTATACCTCAACACTCACCACAAATGTCCAATCGAAAAGTTGATACTGCAGTATAATACACATTAAGTCTGATTCATTTCAGTATGTTTAAAGCAGCGGAACTCATGTCGTTTGCAGCAGCGGATAGTGCTGTACATACATAACACATTAATAAAGTCAGCAGCTCAGGTCTTCATGGATTCACAGGTTTAACGGGAGGTTTTAGCCGATTTATAGTCATACAGTTACAGTCATATAGACAAAAATACACTGAAAGAGCAACAAGTATATACATATATCCATCAAAGTTGTCAGCATAGGCTAATAATATTAAATTTAGGTGTGTCTCAGGTAAACCGTACCCTGTGCAGTGTTGCCAGATTGGGCTGGTTTCCGCCCAACTTGGCTACTTTTGAATAAGCTGGGCTGGCAAACAAGCTGTCATTTTATGGTCAAAAACACAGATACAGAATTCAGTAAACTTTGTTGTGTCCACTCACTCATTTCATTTGAGAAATATTTCCCTGACACGACTTGTATTCAATCGCTGCAGGGATAAGAGAGGACCTTGACGTCATCATCATTGACATTCAAATGGGAATTTGTGTATTTGGTTGTCTGACTGCACTCTTTGTGGGTTGCGATAGCCTATTTATCTAACATTTTATCATTGGTTATTTGACGCAGATATGAAATTTTGTATGCGTCTGATGTGTTTTCTATTGCACATGTAATGCTTTTACACAGGTTTTTACCAAGGTTATGATTTTATTGAATTGGATGTGTTTTAAGTTGTGATTGGACTTGAAACTGTCAGTCTGATCTGGCAACACTGGCCCTGTGGATGATGAAATCCTCCCAGAATCCATTCGGTGTGTCACTTTGTTGAGTTGGAGCTGCACTGCACTCTGGTGCTCAGCACATTTCAGTTTTGGACAAGCTGTTATTTTTCTTTAAAGCTTGAATCTGCAACATTTTAGCCTGAGGCAGAAAATACATTTTTCTCTCCCACCACCATGCTGACACATGTCAGTCATCTCGGTTGGGTTATGTGTATCCTGAGGCTGTAAGTAATGCTGATGTTTGTAAATGGTGATATCTTATATTACATTTTGTTACACTACACTAACAGCATGTTGTGTTACATTGTGGTACGATCCAGTATATGTAGGGCTCATTAATTTTATTTTTTATCTGTATTTATTTTGTAAATAAAAGAAACTGAGGAAAATACATAATAAAACCACATTTTGCAGCTAAAAAAAAAACTGTTTAACTGTCTCCTTTTGTTGGTTTGTTTTTGTCACTTTTAATTACTTGGAAGCAGCCTGTTTCCTGACCTAAATCATTGCCCACATCTTTAATTTGTTCAGCAGCTCAAATAGGTCTGGTGTTGTGCTAATTGATGACTGCTTTCCTAAGGTGAAGAAACAATCAGACCAATCAGAGCTTCAATAAGAGTGGAGACGCCTTCCTACATAACTACCTAGCCTTTAAAAAACCTTTAAGCCTTTAAAAATAGCAACAAAAAAATGGCACAAAAATGTCAACATGTGTGGATGATGTCTTCGCAGATGCACAGGTTCTTGTATGCGTAAAGGTCATCGATTTTCATTTGAGTTTTGATTGGTTACCAACCTCAGAGGACAGACAGTAAAAGTAAAAAGAGTACTGAAATGTTTTGGTTTAGTTTCTGTCTGCATGTATTTGTTAAGCTAAATGAACTGAAGCCAACGCTGAGCTCCGTGCACGTTTAGCAACACGAGACAAGGATCGGAGCGAGCTGGCCCTACCACACTGAGAATGCGAGGGATGCTGTTGAAGAGCATGGATGTATAATAAGACCAGGATACAGCGCTGCTGCTCAGCCTTGCTTCCCATTTTTTCCAGTGGCGACTTGCGATATTGCAACGGAAAATCCCCCCACGGCCCAAAAAGCATTTCCCCCATAGATCACCATTGTAAAAGAAACATCTGTAAAACTGTTGACCGGACACCTCGAACTGCAAACAAGGTGGATTAAGGTTTGCTCCATGGAGGTTTTATATTTGTAAAACTTCCCTCGAGCCGAGAAAAGCGATTTAAACATCTGTGACGTCATCACAATGTAAAGTCTATGGTCCGAGCGGGAACTCGCCGGCGGGGAAAGCTTGAGAAACACTACTGTACAACGGAAGTAAACACAGAAGCTAGAAAACATTTTTGTCATATGCTCCAGGCGAGCAGTTGTCATTGGACTGAATAGGCGCCATCTTGGAGTCTGGTATTAATTTCTTATGATACATGCTTGGGGAAGAGTGGAGCGACTGCCTGAAGCAGGCAGAGCTTTCTGGGTTCAGGGATCCTTTTCTTGTAGTTGGTCATCAAGGCATTCAGTTTATGTTGTGACCTGTTTGCAGCCTTTAGGCTTAGAGGAAAAAAAGATCTCCCAACAAATTGTACTACCTGTGCTGTGGCATAAGTCAGATTACAGAAAGAAAAACTACTGCAGCTTCCATGTGAACTGAAAATGACGTTGGCTTGGCAGACTCATGGTTAGGGCAAAACAAAGTGTCCCTCTCTTTGTTATGATATACTGTAAAGTGTATGCTGTAAACACTCCATCACACACCTTAACGTTAGATTATGTCATGGTATGATACAATGCACTACACTAGACTATATTGATGTTAGAAGTTTGTACACCTGTAATTATTGGTCTTTTATATTTGGTGGGTTTTATCAGCTTGTTGGCACTATATTGGTTCCATTTCCGTTGTTGCTTTCCATTGTCCTGTAAGTTATTTGGTTTGTAGGATAAATACCCTTCATGCTGTAAAACTGCAGGTTTCCCATATGCTTTCTTTGGCAAATGAGAGTAATGAGAATATCTCATGAGCGACCTCCCTCCTCTCTCTCTCTGATGGAGTGTTCCCTCTGGAGTCTCGGCCATCAGTCTTCAGGAGCAGCTGAAGGACCTCGACTGCCCTGGAGGATTTTTACGAGATTGATTCTTCGGATCTTAAATTGCTCCGGCCAGCAGCCGGCCAGTGTCAGTCTCTCCTCCCCCAAAACACACTACAAACACAATCCATGCTTGTAACATAAATGCCACAGGTTCGATCCCCACAGTGTGTCCTGCCAAACAGATTGTTTGTGCAAGGCACCAAGCAATTTTGTAATTTCACATGAAGGATTATTAACTTTCAATATGTAAATCCCCATCAAACCCACTGGATACTAAAAAAAATGCATTGTAGTGAAACTAATAGGAAGACTAGTTTTACTGCTGACATTTTGGAGATTTTGAAAAGGGTTTCACCAAAGAACGGTGTCCCAAACCTGTAACTACCAAGAAATCTCCAAATCATCCCATTTTCAGAAATGAATGTACTTATGCCTATGTAGCTCTGAAAACATGCAGCTGAACTTTACACTATACTTCCTGTTAACGTAGGAGCAGCAAGAGTCTAAAGGTTACAGAAGTGAGCTTGTGACAAAGCCTTGCAAAGTCAGACTGCATCATGAAGGTCATGTTTTAGGGTTGGGCATCGTTTAGATTTTAGCGATCTGATTCTGACAATTGATTTTGGTTCCTGTTCATATTTTATACACTTGTGCTGATGAATGGGCAATGTAGATTAAATCATAGTACAAATGATGCTACCAGAAATCAATAAGCAGAATTAAAAAAAGCATATTCTTATTGAATCCTTGTTGTAGTTCAGAACTGGTTCTCAATATCCAACCCTTGTTTGCAATACATGGTTTAAGTCTAATGCTAGGTTCATACTACAAGCGACAAAAAGAACAAAACCGCCAGCGCGCCCAGCTACATTGTCGGCGAGTTGCTGTTGCTTAAACGCTTGTTGACGTAGTTATGTACGTGCTGGGAACTAGCTAACAGCATTTCGTTAGATAGAACGGAACAGGGTGAAAGAAAAACATATGATTGATTGACGCCTCACAGCCTCATTGGAGTGCTGAAGAAAAGTTGATGGATCCGTCCTTTCCACGCTTCATTCATTATATCATTATCATTCATTGTCTATGTGAGCAGCCATGCAATGCATTATGGTTGTGTAGCGTTGCGTTTGTAGAGTCGGACCATCACGTTGGCCGCTCCTCATTTGCATAAAGTTGGGCTATTTTATGCAAAATCAGGGGCGTCCAGTTCGACTCGTCGTTTCTGGAAATTCCCGAAAAACGAACAGTTGTCAATCTAAAATGACGACAGATTAAGCAACTGTATTGCTTATTTCTCGTTTTCAGAAACACCTTTCGGTGAACTATTATTCGTGATATAAGAGTTTCCAAACGAGCCGCCATGTCCGGTTTGAAAGCTGTGAGCAGCAGCCCACGACGGAAAGCATTTGTCTAATCAGGTACTTTGTGTCTAGTGGCAGCCCATCAAGTATCCAATGCTGGGAAGCGAGGCGATCTCTCACATCCAAAAACATCCATGTGGACACGTACCATGAGACCAGCACAACTTTATTTGTAGCACGTCATGGCCGCCACGCAGCAAAGTGTCGGGCGTCAGTTTGTGGCTTTTTGTCACCGGCTTCCATTGAAAATGACTTGTAGCCTGTTGCTGTGTCGCTCGTAGTGTGAACACAGTTTAAGAAATGTCCATTGAGAATAAATTGTGCAAACCAGGTACCAGATTAGTGAACGCTAGGGAGTGTTTAGATGATGATACTGACTCTGACCACTTATTGGTGAAAGAAACAATTATATATATGAATATAAAATGGAAATGATTCAGCAACTGTATGATCTGTTTCTCACATCAGTGTTATTTAGAAAATAATTCTGTCAACAGTTTAAAGAACTAAAACTGGAAGCGAAGACCAAAGACAGCTCAGCACTCGATGTGTGTGTCACATGAGTTGTAGTAAGTGTTCACTGTCAGCCATCGACTGTACTTTCATCCACGGCCTTGTCAGAGCAAAATGACAGAAGTGAAAATTGTGGGCTGCCTTTGCAAGGTTAATTTCACCTGAGTCCCCAAAAATGTGGAAGACTGACAATCTTCCCACCATCAACGTCAGTCCAAGCCCTGAACCCAGGACTGTTTTTTTTAAACTCCCTGTTAAACTCTTTTCTACTCCTGACAACTTCAGGTGTTGGTCTGTGCAGCAGCAGCAGCAGCAGCAGCAGCAGCAGCAGCAGCAGCAGCAGCAGCAGCAGCAGCAGCAGCAGCAGCAGCAGCAGCAGCAGCAGCAGCACAGACCCAGAGCCAATCCACCCAGGCATTAATTCATGCAAAATTTCACCACACATTATTTTGGAAAACCACCATTTTGTCATCTAAACTCCACGGCTCTACGGCTGGCGTTGTAGGCGGAGAGAAAACAAGTCGCACATCCAAACGGGATTCATGGTCACAGCTGAAATGTAATTTGTCTAATCCTGTTATCTGGCGTTCCAAAGGCTTTCCTCTATCTGTTTCCTCTCTCTATCGTCTCCGTTGCGGCCCAGCGTGGGCGTCTGATTGTGTGTTTGCATGTGTGTGTGTGCATGTTTGTTTGTTTGCATGCGTGGGTGTGCGAAGTAAACACAATTTACGGGTTCAGTTTAGAAATTGTGGGATTTTTTTTAATTAAGTTTATTCACCGTAAAAGTAGAATCATGAGGAAAATGTCAAAACAAAAAAAAACAAATCTGTTAAAGCTGCACTGGAAAACTTCACCCGGTGGCAGCTCAAAATTCAATTAAAGGAAGTGTTTGGATCATTTGATTTTAGTTAATGTTGTAAGGTGACAACAGCAGTTTGTACACTGTAACTGTAAACTGTAAAAGTACAGTTATTATTTAGTGTATTTCACTGGAAACATATGACAAGCTGGAAAACACCAGGTGACCTATACTCCACTGTAAAGGAATATGCGCTGTCCTTGGTGCTGAAGTGATGTTACTGGAAGTTTTTTCCTGTCCTACTGTGTGTACATGTAGTTTTATCCATGTTGTTAAACCCAATAAATGGATTAAACTGTGAGGCCGGGTGTATTGAGCTTTATGGCAGGTTACTGTTTGGACTATTGCTTTGGTTTGGCGACAGACATACAGTTTATGTGTTGTTCTTGCTGCTGAAACGCTGGTGAAACACTTCCATACGCACTGTTCCCTCTTCCTACACACATTTGAAAATCAACCAAAGTGCCAAAGTGTGGTAGTGAGGGATTGGGGATTCGTGGGGTGAAGAATAGCAATAGAAGGTCCATTGGGCTTTCTTATACTATCGAGAGTGACATGGAGAGATGACCACTTGGGTCAGATTATCTAAAAATCTTCAGGGTAAAATCATCTGGTTTATTACTGTTGTCATGATTATTATTATTGTTTATCATATATTATTATTAGTAATAGTTATATACAGTATATATTGATCTTATTATTCAGAATGTATTTATTTTCCTTCATTTATTATGTATGTATGTATTTATTTATTTATTTATTTATTTATTTATTTATTTTCATATTTTTGAAGAGTGTTCTTCTTGTGACTTTTGTTTATATATATATATGGAAAAGGAGTGTGACAATACTATGTTTTGCTATCTTGGAAAAATAATGCTTCACAATAAAAACATTTAAAACAGGAGAGAAAGAGCATTTCGAGTTTTTAGCTGCATTGCTGACAACCATTTATACCATTGATACCCTTCCTATGTGCACTGTACTTATATGAATGTTTGTGTTGTGTTACTTCACTAGTAAGTAGTAATAGGACATATGTATGCATATTTTGCATTCTGTCCATTATTAATTTCATTTAATTTAATTTCAAAATTTATTTTGAACATGTAGAATACAAAAAAGAATAAAAGAAAAAATAAAGAAAAAGAGAATGATCATACTAACAAGTGGACAGTCAGAAACAAGTAGTATTTACATACAATGAAAAGCATAAGAAAAATAAATTGTCCACACTTGATGTCTTGATTTACATATTCAAAAGTTAAATAGGTTAGTTAAGTTAAGATAAATCGAAAAAGTATTACCTATTAAATTAAATACCACATATTGTGTAGCTTTTGGTTAAGAGGCTGTCCTGTTGATCGATCCATGCCCATAATGGAAAATGGAACAGATAAGTGAAAAGGGAATGACTGATCTGAATATCAGCTGTTCACTGATCTATAAAAACGAAGGACAAGAAGGAGCCACTGAATGCAGAAAAATTAGAGCATTCATGAACTCAATATGTGCACAAATACAGGCACTTAATGGCACAAAGAAGACAAAAAGGCTCAGACTGGCTGCTACTCTGCATTGTAATACAAGCAACCCTTTCTTCATTGTAGCATGTGACAATATCTGTTAAAAGTGTATTTTTATTTCATTTTTGCACTTTGTTATACACTATGAATTTAAAAAGAAAATGTTATTTGGTAATGCTTTATATTGGTTCATGTAATAAGCATTAGTTGATAGGTAATAAGGCCCTTATAAGAACTTGTATAAGATGCTTTTTAACATTATTATGTGTTAATAAGACTATATAAGTGTTGATAATAGCATCATTATAACACATCTATAAGCACTTATAAGAAACGTGTTAGCAGTTTATAGACTGCTTAAGAATGTTAATAAAAGCCTTATTGCTATAAGGACTTATAAGGGCCTTATTACCTATTAATGTTTATTATAAAGACCTTAATATAAAGCGTTTTTTATTCAATGAGTGTGAAACAAGCAAACAAAGTTAAATGGAAAAGATGAAACAACCAAGGAACTAACTTTCCACAGCACTGAAATTTACTACAGAATAACAAACAGTCTTTCAGTATTTTACGACTATATGTTTGTGATGTAAGAATGCTCCTAATGAAACGTAAATTAACTTCCCGGATGCAAACACTTACATGTGACCTTGAAAGCCTTCTTCATGTACTGAGACACCTACAGGAGCTCAACCAACCGTTATCCCATCTTCCCTCTTAAGCTGTCGCAGCAGTTACAGCCCAGTAAGCAGAGATTGATGGCACCGAACATTTTAGTTCAATTACTTGATTTTGCTCGAGGTCATTTGGGGCGAAGAATGCAATGGACGTGAAGAACCACTCCCCAGAATGATCCTCTTGGCCCTATAAAAGCACATGATCAATACAGGCGGTAAAAATGCCTTCGTCCCCGTGAAGATGAAGGGAGATAGGACGACAGAGAGTTGGAACACAGTTTCAGTCTTTTTTCTCCGTCCAATCTGGACCATGTTGTGATGCCGTATACGCTGCTGGCAGATTTATAACTGGTGTACATTATGCAGCTCTCCAGGCCACTGTGCCCCAGCCTGCCAGCTCCTGATTCAGCCTTTCTACACACTCACTGTGACTAAAGATGTGGTGAATACCTTCACTCACATGGCAAGCAAAAGATTCATTACTCACAGTTCATCTGGAATTTTATACACATGCCAAATTCAACTTCCTCCCTTTCAATCAAAGCCAATCAGCAGACATCCAGACCAGTGGGATGGCTATGGGCGACTTCTAACCTCTATGGTTCTACTGCACTTTTACCACTACTACGACTACTCAACCACGACTACTACTGCTGCTGCTCATACCTCATACTCCTACTACTACTGTGACTAATACTGCAAACTTCTATGATCCAAACTACTACTACTAGACCTTTTCAGATCTTTTTTTTCGGACATTTTTCAGATCTTTTTTTTCAGATTTTTTTTTCGGACATTTTTTCAGACTTTTTTTTCAGACTTTTTTTGTCCGACATTTTTCAGATCGTTTTTTGTCCGACATTTTTCAGATCTTTTTTTTAGACTTTTTTTCTCCGACATTTTTCAGATCTTCTTTTTCAGATCTTTTTTTTACTAGACTTTTAGGCTTAAAATTGGACTTTGTCCTGCAATTTAAAAACGGAAATTTTTTAATAATTAAAAGCGTATCTAAAAAAAAAAAAGATATTTTCTGTTGTGTAATGGTGTACCTACAGTAAAAAACAATACACTTTCTATTATTTAATGGTGTATCTATAGTTAAAAAAACAAAAAACAAGCAATTTGCTATTATTTAAGAGTGTATCAACAGTAAAAAAAACAATAACGAACATTTTCTATTATTTAATGGTGCTCCTATAGTGCAAATACAAAACACTTTCTGTTATTTAATGGTATACCATAATGAGTAATATACTGTATACTCTATAACTACTGCTGCCACTGTTCAAAGTTTAGAGATGCTTTGTGGATAATGTTTGTAAATTTTTCATTCCTTCGAATAACTAAAGGCAGCCGGAGTTTTCTTTTTGACACGCCAATGTTGTAGACACATCTAACTACCGCAAACTCAGTTTCTGTTGCCATTTCTCTTTTCTCATATATCTCTATATCTTATTAACCTTGCTTTAACAGTTTGATTACTATTAGAGTACATCGTTTGTCTCTGTATCAACTATTCTCTTATTTTGAAGTGTATTATTTCAATAAAGTTATAATTTGACCCTGTGTGTTGAAGAAAATATTTTAATCGTATTTGTTAATAGAAAACAAATGTGTAGAAATTGATGGATACCAGCACAGGGCGGCTATAACTACCTGTATGACAACAGCTAGTAGCAGCTGACTGAAAGGCTGTTGGTAACAGAATGGGGTCACACGACGCATAATTATTTCACATTTTCTCAAAATCCATCAGCTCATATCACATCAGTGACAAAGCTACCGGTGTCTTGGGGAGCTTTCTGGTGAGTCCATTAAAAACCACAACGGGCACCAAGCCTGCAGCAGGGAGCTCATAATTTATTGCATGATGGATATTTTGCTCAAACATGGTTCACTTAATAACAGTCATGATTAGATCTGATGAGGAGCCTGTCACAAACTCTGACTGTGAAAGTCACTGAGTAAAACCCTCCTGTAATGCAACAAAGCTGTTGGAGTGCCCTTAGGCCAGGCATTGTATGCTACTAACTGCTGTAGATGGAGCCATCAGTAGCAGATTGTGAGCTCTCAGGTTTGAATGTGTGGACCTGTACAAATGTAGAGCAGGACGGTGTTAGAAACGAGCATGGAGCTCAGCCCATCTCCCCACGATAAACATCCCAAACACATTTAGACATTAAGCAGATGTGGACACAGCAGCCTGCAGCAACGCTCAGCAAACAGCGGAGGTAAAGCTGCACTAGCGGTCGTCCACAGCTGCTGACTGTTTGTTTTGTTTAAACAGGGCCCTTTATATATATTTGATATTGACTGATTTATTTTTTACCATGCCATAAAATTATATTAGGAGTATTTTGTGCTGATTTGGGTTTAAACTGTTCTGAACATCCTGTACATCCCCGTCCTTTAAATGCTTACTGAATGGGGTTATTAAAAAAATAAAAATCCAGAAGCATGACTGTTGTGAAGAACGCAAAGAACGGAAAGAAGAGGAGATGTGAGAAGGACACTGCATATCTATGACAGTATCGCTTTCAGCTACACAAAACCTTGCTGAAGGCTTTTATGCAGCCCAAAATGGTTGCAACAGTGGAGACAATTCATATATAATCAACGTTAAGAATAATATAATACAATGATGTCCGAGGTCAAACCCACAGAGACATGAAAGTGAATACGGTTTGTGTTATTGATCATCATTTTTCATACTCTTTGTTCTTAACACTTCTCTTATCATTTTTTGATTGGAAGACTTAATCAATCATAAAACTAGCCTCACAGTTGTACATCTCTCCCAACCAGTCAAGTTGCAATTTACATCCACGTCTGTCCAAAATCTCATCACTTCATCATCTTAACCTGTTAGACATTTGTGTGAAATTGTCATAATTAGCATTTGAATTCTTGAGTTATGGCCAAAAAACGTGTTTTGTAAGGTCACAGTGGTCTTGACCTATGACCACCAAAATCGAATTAGTCGCCGGCGCGGAGGCAAAGAAAGGAAACAACCTAGACCGATTTGGGTCAGTCACAGAATGAACATGCCGACAAACAAACATACAACCACGACCACGACCACAGCTTGTTAAAGAGTAACTTAACACCCCCTGGAAATCTTCTCTTTGCTGACCTCAAGTGGGTTAAGTTCTCAGCTTGGTGTAGTGATGTACAGGTGTACTCTAAAGGCCTTTTCACACCGTGACAATACAGAAAACCAAAACGAACATATGGAATATTCGCTGATGATTTTTTGCGTTCAAACTTTTCACACCAACACAAAAATTCTCTCTCCGTGAATTCCACTGAAAATGTATTAAAATCGATTCATCGTTGTTTTTACTAAAATAAACCCACACTCCTTAACTAAATGGTTTTGTTGCCTAAACCTAAAAAAGTTTTAGTTACTTTCATTTTTAATACTTTCATTTTTACAATGTAATAGACCCATATCTATGAGGCTTATAACGACTAATAAAGCACATTTAGTGAGCTGATAACAGTCAAATCGGGCGACTCTGCACACTGGAGAGAGGCGCGATATTCCAAGTGTGCAGTAAAAAAGCTACAATGTGGTCGCATTTCCTATGGGTGGCGCGTGTGTAAATGCTGAGCTACATTGCACCGGTTCTCATCATTCATGACTTGACTGAACAGAGTCTCAATGTGTTCATATCATATGTGATACATGGCCTTTAATTCAATGGTTAGTTTGTAATGGTCAACTTACAATACCTCCGGGGCTCCGGCAATTTCTGAGACAGTGAGCTCATATGCTTCCATTGCTGGTAATCAAAATAATAATATAAAAGCGTAATTGATATTGTTTATAGTCAGGTTTTATAGTATACCTTTTACAACGACTACATGTCATTTCTGACACAAATAATGTCCATAGCAAAACATCAGCTAAAGGCACGCGATGGCGCACGTGTGACTGTGACTTAAGGCACTAGGAAATGAATGATTCTCTATACGTTACCTTGACAGCGAAGTATGTTTACCCCTCTTTTGTAGGTTACTCACCATCACAAGTAAGTTCAACTGCTATACTTTCCCAAATGTTGTTTTTATGTTTGTTGTCTTTATAATCTTTACTATGTGTGTCAAAGAGAGATAAGACAGTGAAACAGATTTCAGCCTGGTATGAAGTTACTCTTTAAGATTCTTCAAAAACAATCTGAACCAACAGCCTCTGGCTTTGAGGGGACAATTTTAACCATTGACTCGCTCACACTTCAAACTGGAATGCTTGGATTGATTTTCTAGTTCATTTATGTCCAGATTCACAGTGAATAACTTCTGCAGGAGAAGGGACCTGACGTTAAACATGCACACAGCTCTGCGTCTGCTTGCTTTACGAGGTTTGCAGAGGTTTTTTCATTATAGCTGCTCAGCTCCTCCTCTGCTGTCCTGCGATATGCCAGCTTCCCTTTCACACTTGGCAGCAGAGCAGCACTGAACGCACACCCAGTATAGGGCAGCGGGCAGCCGGGGAAGCTGTAATTACTGTACCTCCATTCTGCTGGTCAGCACGGCAGTCTCATAAAAGGAAATGAAATGGTCCAGCTTCTATCTTTGAGGGAGTAATGTACCACGGATATTACATTAGCATACATTCACATGGACACTTCATCTGTGACAGTTAATAAAATGAGGGAGCACAGTCACAGATGGCAGGGCGAGGAGGATGAATGAAGGCAGGTGCCTTGCTCAGGAGCAGAAAAGCAGCAGTAAAAGTTAGGATGTAATGAGTTGTCAGCTTTCGCTAAGGACCTGTAGATATCCTTGTTTTGCCATGAGGGATTAAACCATCAGCCTTAGAATTAGCCATTTGCCTGTGGACTGATGCGTGAGAACATTTTCACAGCTCATTTAAATACATATTACTGATGGTCGTTAACTTTTGAGCATTATACAAAATATATGACACTAACGACATGTTATCAATAGATAGTCATGTCTATAGACGACATGTTATCAATAGATAGTCATGTCTATAGACGACATGTTATCAATAGATAGTCATGTCTATAGACGACATGTTATCAATAGATAGTCATGTCTATAGACGACATGTTATCAATAGATAGTCATGTCTATAGACGACATGTTATCAATAGATAGTCATGTCTATAGACGACATGTTATCAATAGATAGTCATGTCTATAGACGACATGTTATCAATAGATAGTCGGACAATGGCGGAGGATTTGGTGTCGAAGCGAAAAGCAAACGCGCCTATTTGGCTATATTTCAGATTTAATCCCAATACTATGAGAGAACCATAACGTTAATGAGGTAATCGCCGCGAGTAGGACGGAGCGGTCACAGCTGGAGTGCACGGTGCAGCGGTGCCAGGTAAACCCCTTTCGCCCCTACAGCAAAAGCTCTAACGGAGAGGCCAGACACACAGCCACCCAACGGTAAAAATCAATGTTACACATACTGACCGTCATATTTTCTTGTAAAACGTCCGGTGTAATCGGTAACACCGATGTTGTCACAAGTTTATTAACCGGTGGGAAATATTCCTCACCATCACATCCCTAATTGAGATCCGATCGCTCGGACCACATTCGGACGTGATCTGGGCCGCATATGGCCACATTCTTTTAGCAGTGTGTACGTGAATGTGTCCTGAGCCACATTGATGAACCGCCTACTCAACTGACGACCTCTGCATAAGCAGAAGTAGGCCTATGTACACATTCAACTTTGTCCACGACCTCTAAAATTTTCGAAAAGTCCATAGAGATATTACGAGTGCATCAAACATCTTGGGCGATTTGGTTTACTTGGAACATTCCAAAGAATAGACCATAGAATATAATAATAATAATAATAATAATAATAATAATAATAATATAATAATAATAATAATAATAATAATAATAATAATAATATAATAATAATAACTTTATGTATATAGCACCTTTCAAAACAATGGAATGGAAGTGCATTGCTGCTTAAACATCAACACATTTGGTCTTTGCAAGATGCATGTGCGTGTCACTATATCCTGACAGCAGTGCATGAGACAGGTAAAGTTTGTGACCCGGCAGCCATGTTATGATCAGTTGTAGAAACACCAAGCACCGCCCACCAGCCAGAGCAGACTTTCTCATTTTACAGCTAAACAGTACACTACAAGATGTTTCTGAAAACATTTGAGGAGAGAAATAGGCATTACAGTAACACAATATCGATTAATATTTGATCAGCACTGCCTAGTTTGACCGTTTGGTTGGAGTTCGCGAGTGATTGACAGCTGCCTCCGTTGAATGAACAGCCAATAGGAATGCTCTCTCTCTCTCTGAAATGACCTCTGATTGGCCAAAGTAGATTTTTGAAAGCCTGAAAACAGAGCCATGAGGAGGTGCAGAAGTCTAGTTTTCTCTCAGAACACTTGAATTACAATATGCTGAAAGGTTATTATGGAATTTTTGCCCAATGATGCCAAAAACTCTCTACCTACTGCAGGTTTAAAGCTCTCCACTTTTGATGGGATCACCCAAGAGATATGCTAATGACAGGTCTGAACAGGGCCTTACTGTACTTCCACTTTTACGTTTCCAATCCTATCCTTAACTGTAAATATAAAACATTGCCACCTTGAACAGTGACAGTCTGTCAACAGAGTCTGTAAAGCCGTCACACCACCAGACAGGTCTTTGTCAACTTTCGAGCTTTTCCCACAACTGTCGAAACGGATAAATTAGAAATAAACCTGCCTGAACACCACATGCTTTGCTGTCAGCCTGAATGAGTAGGTGTGAATTTGAGAGCGCTGTTCGTGTTCAAGGCCATCTCAACACATTGCTGTGCAAAAAAAACACTGAACCTGTGACCTTCAGCTGACAGGATGGTAACTGAATCCACTGTGTCATCCTGCTAACAGCTGGGCAGACACGCAGGAGGAGAAACACTTCCAGGACAAACACTGACTCTCCTCTCAGCTCTCGGCATTAGTTAGTTAGGTTAGTTAATTAGGTTATTGTTCTCATATTTGTAACTGTAATGACCCACTGTTATCAAAAAAGAAAATACACACCAGTAAAGCTCAGGAGGTAATTTAAGGAATCTCACAGAGGTTTTGAAGACACGCCCATAATCAAACTCTTTTCTATTATGCAGTGAGTAAACTATTAACCTGTTGCACCAGTAGGCTTGTAGCGGTAGTCAGTGTTACAGGTGTTACACGGTGGTCGGGCACAGACCGATTACACTACGTACCCACCGCCCACATCGTCGTTTTGCTTTTTTTTAAAGAAATAAAACCCATTTGGTTAATTTTGGCGTAACAGCTGCATTTTATCATTAGATAGTCGGAAGACGGATGCTGCAAACTGAACATGAATGCATCTGCTCCATACGGTGTGTCAACTCAGAGTAGCAGGTGTCATTATTTGGTAGACCCCTGCAGCCCCGCAGTGAAGCCGGACCGGAGAGGCCAGACACACAACCGTCCCGACGGTAAAGATCAAAATAAGCACCCTACACATATTGACCGTCATCTTATACGCTTTCAAAAGCGGTGCTGCTAAAAATATCCCCGAACGCAATTTGGCCCGCCACTGCAAAAAAACAGGTCGTCTAGTTTGATGACTGCGAGAAATGCAATGAGAGGAAGAGGGAGTGAGACGGCGCCTGGATGAGAGATGTGACCAGATTATTATAGTTAATAAAAATGCAGCAGTGATGATACTGATGTTTCATACACCAGACGTACTGTATATAACACAGACCTGTCGATGAGCATTCAACCCGCACTGGACCCGTTCATTTGAGTCAGCTGTCACTCTGTTTGTCCATGTTAGTAGAAACTTCACCCTGCAGTGTATTTAGGCTACTTCACTGAAACACCTGAGAACTGTACAGCAACATTAGGCTTCATGATCAAAGACAGTTTTTGTATAACGTCTACACTTCTGTCCTCTCTCTGTCTCTCTCTCTCCTCAATGTTGTCGTGCGCAATAGCGTCTGCCTCACAAGGAATAATGGACTAATGAATATGATGATAAACAGATAAAAAAACAATCCTCTTTCCCGCCACAAATAGCCTCCTTGTGTACTACACATCCTGCCTGTACTGTATCCCAGGAAGAAAGGGGAAAACACTAACAGTAAGTAGAAACGTCTGTAGCAAATATCAGATCAAATTCAAGGTTTATGAACGTTAGACTGTAATGGTCCTCAAACCTAAATTATGCATTGATTAGTTTAATGTTAGAAGATACATCAATATTGTTTATAGATGATTTCTGTCCATCCTAACGCATTAATAACTATATTAGCATTGGAAAGGCACTATTGCCGATTATGGTCTTGAACAGGACTCGATTTGCTCAGGACTCGGTCTTGATTAGGTCTCGACTGCCTTAGGACTTGTTCTTGACTCAGACTCGACTGGACCTAGACTTGGACTTGATTGGACTCAATTAAGTTGGATTTGACTACAGCCCTGACCTGGTATGTCACCATCCTTTGACCCAAACAAAGATGGCAACTGGAAAGCAGTTATTGTTTTCACATCTTTGTTTGGGTCAAAGGATGGAGACACGATTTGGGAAATGGTTAAATCTCTAACATAATGTTAGCCAGAGGGAATAGATAAGAGATAACATACTCAGCTCCTCATACACCTATTTCATCTTGACAAAATCAGTACCTTTATACGCACAGCAGCAATGGGATTCATCATCTTATATTCAGATTAAAGGTTTACATGGTTTGAAGTAATGTGATATCTCTAATATTTTGTTTTACATGGACTCATTTAAAAATCTGTTTGTATGTGCTTCACCATGAGGTGACCTCTCAGACATACCTAATGAGGCATGTGTAGGGCATTCAATGAAAACTTATCACATGAAAGTGCTGTTTATATTTTAAAATGAAAATGTATTCTGTCTTATAATAACTGAAGTTAAAGTAATAGTGACGGTTGAATGAGAAGGATTGTGGATGTGAAAACTGGTAAGAGGTGCAGAGTAGAGTGAATGAATACCATCATATAACGTTATGAAGAAACTTATAGTTTTCACTTGAAAGTCTTGACATCAGCAGTATTACAATACATTTCAGCTGTGTGGCATGTTTTATTCATACTGAATATATATATGTTTTAGCACATATTTCTTCCATGTTCACCTCAGGTCACAGGAATATTATTTGTCCTGTGACCTCCGACCTTTTTCCCTCCTTACTATTCATTCCATGTGCATGTTGGTGATGTAGTACTGAACTGTGAACTGTATTGCAGATCGCTCCCGGTAAGAGAATCTAAAAAACTGCTAATTGCAAGTGTAAATGTTTGATTGAAACTTCAAGCAATGCTTGATGCATAAGAAGGCTGCTACATGAACAGTTCTATATTTCAAAAAATTATGAATAGAACAAAGTTAGGGAGCTGGTGGGTAGTTACGACAAAGGGCAGATGTTTTATGACAGATGTTATAGGACAAACATGAGGAGATCATTGCATGAACAGTGAGAGGAAAGGGTTTTCACTGGGATATGGACAGGTTTAGGCTAAATACAGGAGGTATTTTGAAGCTGAAATAGGTGTTCAAAGTAAAGGGTGTGAAGGTTATGGGGGGGTAGAAAGGAGTAGAAGTGGATCTTTACCTGTAGATGTGGATCTTTACCTCAAATGTCCCTTGTTCAATTCAAAACTCAAGTTTTTTTACTATGAGTGAAGATTTTTTTTTTTTAAAGAAGGTGCTAAATACGAGATTTGGAGCATTTTTATTGCCTCTCGACGGTTCTCAACATGACGACGGTGAGCCGCAGCTCACAGCTAACGATGCTAACAGCGCTAAACATTGCAAACAATGGTGAAAGTGCTGACAGAGTGTTAACTTGAGAGGGAACCGGAGGGTGGGTGCTATGCAACCGTCGGTCAGGACGGCGTTATCAGCTGTAACCGCCGTACGACAGCAGTGCAGAGCATTCGCCATGAGCTAGCCAGTGGGGCACGCTCACATGCACGAACATGCACTAAAAGTACACGATGCTGGCCCGGTGATGTCAACAAAGCAAGGAGAAGCTCAGATTACAACACACACAGAGGGAGAGTGACTTCATTCTCTGCTTAGGTAGACATTACTCCGATATATCTTTACATAACAAATAGTTGTTTGATGCTATAATGATGCTCTGGATATCGAATTTAGCACCTTTAAAAAGGACAAAAAGTGTTGACATTTCCAAATTGTATTCTTCCACATAATCTTATTATCAATCTCTATTACAGGAAATCAAAGTTAAGTCGTTTCACAAAAATTCCATGTGACTTGATTTGGATGAAATGTCACTCTGACTTCAAGTCCCAAAACACAAAGAGTGTGTATATAGTATGTGTTTACGTTTGTCATAATGCTCATGTGTGTTTTTGTAAGAATTCAGGATTGTATTTGTCTGTGTGCATGTCTCAAGGTGCCTATCTAACTGTGTGTGAGTATGTAAATGTCAAATAGTATTGTGTCATTTTAAGGGTGTGCACGCTTATGTTTGTCAGTCTGATTAAGTCAGGGAGTTTCTCCATAAGTGTGCATGTCTGTATGTGTGTGTTTTTGATGAGTCACCACAGATACAGCAGCCAGCAGCAGTAGAGCAACGTTAGCAGATAACAGCATTTCTGTTCCAGAGGCCTCCGGCTCTGCCAACAAGCCTTCCTCTCACTGGCCTCATCCTCACCCAGCCTGCCTGCCTGCCTGGCTGCGCTTCCGAACTGCATTCACATCAACTCGCACAGATCACCTCGCACAACGACACAGTAAGAGTCACAAGCTGTGATCCAAGTCACCTAAGCAACTGAAAACAAATAATACCTGCTCAGGCCCACCTGATGCTGGCAGTGGTCGATGATGTAGTGGCCTGTTAGTAGCTATTATAGTCACAAGGCGTAGTGCTGATTAACTCCCCTCAACAACAACAAATCCTTTCTCCAGAACAATTTTAACCATTAGGTTTAAAGGGATAGTTCTGGTGTTTTGAAGTGGGGTTGAATGAGGTTCTTATCCATAGTCAGAGTATTACCTACAGTAGATGACTGTCGGCACGCCTCCAGTTTGGAGAAGCAGACAGGAGTTAATTTATGGAACCAACGGTATGTACTGCTGTGGACGGACAACAAAACATATTTTAACCACCTAAAAGAAAGGCCCACCTAAAAGAAATCAACATCAGTTTACATGTTCGCTATATTTAGATCATTTTCACCACTTTACCTTTGCCGTCAGACAGCCCTTTTCAACAGGAAACTGAAGCCGTTGTATCGTCTATGCTCTTACCAAAGCCACCAGACTCCATTGAAAAAAACTGTAATTTTTCCATCAGGACACAGGGTTTGCTGGTCTATCGTTGCCTCAGTCGGTTAGTTTGTTTGTGTTATTGTGTGACTTCGGTGAATCTGAACTACAGTAACTAAAGTCACACACTAAACTAATCGAACGAGGCAGTGGTAGACCAGCAACTCCCGTGTTCTACAAGGGTGTCCGGTGGCTTTGGAGAGAGCATAGATGGATACAATACTTCAGTTCCTCATTGGAAAGGCCTGTCTGAGGGCAAGGGAAAGCGCAGAAAATATTCTAAATATAGCGCACACTTTAACTGATATTGATTGTTTTTAGGTGGACCTTTCTTTTAGGTGGCTAAAATATGTTTTGCTGCTGGCCCCGTCCACAGCTGTACATTGCTTTGGTTCCGTGCTGGTACTCCTGTCTGTTTCTCCAAACTGGGGCCGTGCCGATTGTCATCATTGGCTGTACAGTAGGTAAAACACTGACTATGAACAAGTACCTCATACAACCCCACTTCAACACCCAAACTATCCCTTTAATGTCCAGTATTTTTCAAAGCTGCATCAAGAGCCACACATACCAACATATTATCTTGGTATCATTCACATCAAGCAATCTGCCAGGCTACACTAAAGTGAAATTGTTATGTGCATCTGAGTTGGAAGTGGGAGACTTTTTGTATGTGCTGGGTGGATTCCTCATTCTTTGTTTAACACATCCATGAGTAAAAGTGGCTAGTAAAACATCTTTCTCTCTCTGACACTTCTGCCAGAAACCAGCCGTCAACTGGAGATTCAAATCTATATAGCTAGTTGGTCATGACCTTAAGGCGAGCTGGAGTGACTGACTGACTGATTGAAGCTGGGAGCAGACCCTGGAGTTAAGTTTCCTGTCCTGCTAATGCTGCAGTGCAGTTTGGACACATCTCGTCTCACCTTTAAAGTGTAACTACAGTACACTCTACTTGCGACTCTATGGCAAGAAATACCGATACGGCAGCCAGAAAAACCTTGAGGGCTTTTCAATAATTCACACACACCACTCCTGAAACACGGAAACACTTTCCGTGGGTAGCTCCCCACCCACCCCAACCTCAAACCAACAAACACACACACATATACAGTACATCACTGCCACATCTTAAAAACACTCTTCTATGCATGTTGTCCCAGAAAGTACATTGAGTGGATTGTCAGCAGGAGGAAGCGAGACATGACTTTAAAACCAAAGGTAGGCTGAGTACAGTAGTCCGCCTCCAGAAAGCAAGACACACTAAATCTATTCCTACAGTAACAGTGTCTCTACTTTGATTTTTAAAAAATGGCTCATTTAAATTCCGCATAACCCAGAGCAGATTTGAGTCTGAGCCCGCCAACCTTCAGATGTTCCTGCCAATCTTGTGTAGACATGATGCAAGATAGTGGGGTCACACTTAAAAGCAAAATCCACCCACACGTGCTCAACTAAGATGACTTGACTTTGACCAGCCAGCCTTGCTCTTCATTCTGAGGTTCTTTAATGTATTTTTTAGTTGCCCGACCATGACTCAGAAACTTCAAAATGTTGGAGGAACATGAAGACTATAAAACTTTTAAAATACAGACGGTTATATGAGGCCAGTGTCTGCATAAAGACAGAGATTAGGATTGCAGAATCACGGTGGCAACTTTTCCAGTACTTAAATGTGCTAAATTCAATATCCAGAGCATTTATATAGCATCAAACAACTATATGATATGTAAAGATATAGCGGCGTAATATCTACCTGAGCAGAGAAGTCGCTCTTCCCTCTATGTATGTTGTAATCCATTGTGGAAGCGTAGCACCCATCCTCCGGTTCCCCCCAGGTTAACACTGTTAGCTATGTCAGCACTTTTGCCGTTGTTTACACTGTTTAGCACTGATAGCACCTTTAATAACGTACAACATCTGCAGGCTGGTAAGGACGTATGTGACCAACATATACATCACCGTTTTTGGATGAAATCACAACAGCAGACAGTCAGTTTGTCCAACAAGGTCAAATAATCACAGTCTTTCTTTAAAGGTCCAATATGTAGGATCCGGTGGCATCTAACAGTAAGGTTGCAGATTGCAACCAACTGAAGCTTCTCCCATGTGCCAAGCGTGTACGAGAACTACGGTGGCAAATGCAAAAACGTGAAAATGCAAATGGTGTTCCGCATTGGCTGGAGCCAGTGTTTAGTTTGTCAATTCTGGGCTATAGAAACATGGCGGACTCTGTGAAGATATGTAGATATAAACGGCTCATTCTAAGGTAACAAAAACACAACAATTCTTATTTTCAGGTGATTATACACTAAAGAAAACATACTCCATTTCTGCCAATAAATCCCCCTGAATGCAACACACTGGTCCTTTAAGGGAAGCAAAAAGGTAAAAATCATGCACCATGAGGATTTGTCAGGGTTAATAAGGCAGCTTGGGTTAACTGTTTCTTAAATTAACCAGGGTCAATCAAATATTTAGTTTCCCAGCCAGAGAGGCTGTTACAGAACAACTTTGCACTGGCAGACTAAATGTTGCTAGCAGCTGGTTGTAATTTCCCGTCAGTGTTTTGAACTGTTGGCACAGCACACCATTATACAACCTGTGTATTAAATACATTTTGTCTGTTGCTGCTGTGTTAGCTGTGACGGGCCCTGACTGCAGACTCCTCTGGGAAATCAGCCCACTTCCTGTTGTATCACAGCCACTGGAGGTGGAGGAATTACGAAGTGTGTGTGCATGTGTGTGTGAGTCTGTGTGTGTGTGTGTGTGTGTGTGTGTGTGTGTGTGTGTGTTTGGGGCGAGGTGGAGACAGGAGGATATAGAGAGGCTGCTCTACAGTTATTTAGTCAAGCTGTATTTTCCTGTAGCTTCCTCTGTGAGAAATGGGTCAGAGCAGCACAGCACCTGCTGATGGCTGATGATGTGGAAGATCAATACTCTTCACATGCTGTACGTTAGCTGCCATGTGCACAGAGTGAAGGAACATTCTACTTTGCAGTGAACATTTTGTTTATATGTTTATTATGAACATAATATTTGAGATCGAGACAAGCAGATGCAGTGACACCCTCACATACAGCTTCAAATGCACAGATCATTGCAGGCAATCAGGGAGTTTTTTTTTTGCTCTTTTTGCCTTTATTGATAGTGCAGATGAAGACAGGAAAGGGGAGAGAGAGAGAGGGGGGATGACATGCACGTCTTAATTAAATTGCTCATTTACAACAAAAATAAAACTCAAGATTAGAGATTTTTTTCTTTCATCTATTGCAGGATGTCCACTGTATCTATAAAAATAGCATACTGCTAACAATATAAGTGCCCAATATACAGTATTTGTACAATCCAAACAGTAGCAGCTGGGTTACATGTTGACATATCATTATTGTAAAGTGGGACTGGAGATTTGTCTTCGTTTTTTAAATGATATAAATGTATGAACTGTAGAGTTTTATAACTGAGTGAAATGACCGTTAAATGTTGTTCCTCTTTTTTATAGTTAACATCATATACTGTATAAGCAATCCAGAGGTATTCAATGTAAAATATAGGAAATTACTTTCAACTAGGGCTGCAACTAACGGATTATCTTCATTGTTAAGATCGATTAATCGATTAGTTTGATCTATGAAATGTCAGAAAATGGCGAAAAATGTCGATCAGTGTTTCCCAAAGCCCAAGATGACGTCCTCAAATGTCTTGTTGTCTTGTATTCAGTCTGAGTCATAGAGGAGTAAAGAAAGCAGAAAATATTCACTTTTAAGAAGCTGGAATTGGAGATGAAAAAAATGACTCAAACTGATAATCGATTATCAAAATAGTTGGTGACTAATTTAATAGTTGAATCGGTTAATCGTTGCAGCTCTTCTTTCAACAGGAGTGGCCTCAGTGGGAATTGAACCAGCAGTGGGAGTGATGTGCTCAACTCAGGACCTTCACCTGTGCCCTCTTTCTCTCCAAAATGCCTCATGATTGAACATCATTTAAATACAGGTGACCCAAGTGGGTATTGAAACCCTATATCCATGGCAGTCACCGCGCCTTACTTTGCTCTTCATCTTCTTCAATTAGAAACAATGCAATCTCTTTAAAAACCCAATGCCAGCAGCAGCAGCAGCAGCAGCAGCAGGCCACCCAGACCAGACTGAACCAGTGTGAAAGAAGATCACAGCAGCAGCAAAATGGCAAAACCCCAAGACTCCAGCTCCGGCTGAGCTGCTCCACTGTCACTTCCTCTCTTTCTGGCTGCCTTAAAGGCACAATTCCACGTTGAATTGTATTGAAGTCACACATATCTATGCTGCTCAGCAATGTGAACCTTTTTACATTTCACAACTGAATGGGGGGCGACTCCTTCACACCAAGGGTCCGAGTCAGAGAGAAAAGTATCTGCCACCTCTTTTTTTATCTTTATCTTTTATTGGGATCTCCATTAGCTGTGGCTGAAGCCCAGCTATTCTTCCTGGTGTCCACTTAAATCACTTTGAACTGTTAGGCTATACATTTCAGTACATAATCACATTACAATCTTTTACCAACAATGACTACAACATCAAAAGCGACAGCGGCAATATTCAAGACACAACCCAACACACAACAAAGGACCTATAGGTTCAAGTTAATACTAATCACAGAGTACAGAGGTAAATATGACTCATTAGTGGTTGGACCATATAGCATATTATGTCAAAATACAAAACTCTGACATTTGAATCCAGAGCCAAATTCCTCATAATATATAACAAACATATGATGTGACACACACATCTCCCCATTTTCATCATGCACATACCTGATCTGGTTACATGGTCCGTTTGTTCAACTCAGGCTAATCCTGTTGGAGTTTGACCGTGTAAAGCCGCCAGCATCCTTATCGCAGCAGGAGGAGGAGGAGGAGGAGAGGAGAGGATGGAGGAGAGGATGGAGGAGAGACGCGCGGTGCATGGGACTGCGGCGGAACTTCTCCAAAGGATGAGCCGGAGTCCAGAGCGCACAACACCGCCAGGAAAACCCTATACACTCCCGCTGCGGGACCAGCAAACTAAAGGTCAGAGAGACGGCTGCAGAGACAGCCACGACCAGCAGCCACTGGAGTACGGAGCATAGTCACGGTATACGCAAACAAACAAACCAAACAGGTACAAGGCTTCAGGATGAGCGCCTTTTACGCGGATGAAACGTGTGAAAACGCGTTAACCTTCACGCACAGCAGCAGTAGCAGCAGTCTGGACTCTGAGAGGACAAACAACCAGCAGGAAGAGTGAAATCACAGGAAACGGACACATCCAACAAGTGAGGGACGAGGAGGCGAAATGATGGAGAGGGAGTCCGCTGCTGGGCGGACTGAGAGGAGGAGGAGGAGGAGGAGAGAGGAGGAGGAGGAGGAGGAGGAGGAGTGAGAGGAGAGGAGAGGAGAGGAGAGGAGAGGAGAGGAGAGGAGGAGGAGGAGGAGGAGTAAGAGGAGAGGAGAGGAGGAGAGGAGGAGAGGAGGAGAGGAGAGGAGAGGAGAGGAGAGGAGAGAGAGGAGGAGGGGAGAGAGGAGAGGAGAGGAGAGGAGAGGAGAGAGGTGGAGAGGAGAGGGGAGAGGAGAGGAGAGGAGAGGAGAGAGGTGGAGAGGAGGAGAGGAGAGGAGAGGAGAGGAGAGGAGAGGAGAGGAGAGGAGGAGGAGGAGGAGGAGGAGGAGGAGTAAGAGGAGAGGAGAGGAGGGAGAGGAGGAGAGGAGGAGAGGAGAGGAGAGGAGAGGAGAGGAGAGGAGAGGAGAGGAGAGAAGAGGAGGAGGGGAGAGAGGAGAGGAGAGGAGAGGAGAGAGGTGGAGAGGAGAGGGGAGAGGAGAGGAGAGGAGAGGAGAGAGGTGGAGAGGAGAGGAGAGGAGAGAGGAGAGGAGAGGAGAGGAGAGAGAGGGAGGAGGAGAGGAGAGGAGAGGAGAGAGAGGAGAGAGAGGAGAGGAGAGAAGAGGAGAGGAGAGGAGGGGAGAGAGGAGAGGAGATGAGAGGAGAGAGGTGGAGAGGAGAGGGGAGGAGAAGAGATGAGAGGAGAGAGGAGAGAAAGGAGAGGAGAGGAGGAGGAAAGAGGAGAGGAGAGGACAGGAGAGGAGAGGAGAGGAGAGGAGAGGAGAGGAGAGGAGAGGAGAGGAGAGGAGAGGAGAGGAGAAGAGAGGAGGAGAGGAGGAGGCGGTGGGAGGAGAGGAGAGGAGAGGAGAGGAGAGGAGAGGAGAGGAGGCGGTGGGAGGAGGAGAGTAGAGGAGAGGAGAGGAGACGAGAGGAGGAGAGGAGGAGAGGAGGAGGAGGTGGTGGGAGGAGGAGAGGAGCCGCCCAGCATTACTCTACTCTACCTCCCTGGAAAAGGTCCTGATGTGCTTCAGAGGATTACTACTATCAAAAAATCTGTGTGGAAACAAAAGGTTGTTATTAGAGGAGATATGTCTCTAAGGTACAATAGGAAGTAGGCTGCAGTCAGATCACGGTTTGTTTCACTTCACTGTATAGAAGCAGCTGGCAGAATATGATCAGACTATATAAGAGCACAAATATAAATCATAGAGGACAGTGTGACCTAGTTAGTGCGAGTATTATTGAAACATTTATATCAATAAGAGAGGAAGAATATATATTATACAATACATTACCTGAATATTACAAACTATAAGTTTATAGGTGTAGGGTTGGGCAAAATTTGATATTGATATTGTGATATGAGATATGGTCTTAGATTTTGGATATGGTGATATGGCAGTGTGTAAGTGAAAGTGTTGTCTTTTCTGCATTACAGTAAAGTGATGTAATTTTCTGAACTTACCAGACTGTTCTAGTTGCTAATATTATAATATACACATACGTTCCTATATGATCATAACCTGAATATCATAATGATGGTTTGTTCAGGATGTTCCCATTAGAAAAGGAGGTTGGGTAATATGGCTGTGCCCTGCACACAGTAAATAAATGCTACAGTAAGCCCCCCCGAACACAGACCACTGAGCTACAGTAATTGATTTGCCCTCAATCATTGGTCCCTTAATCTACTTACTGTTGCAACCAAGTCAACGCAAATATCGACAGAGAGGGAAAGCCAGGCGGACCAGACAGTGCTGCACCACAAAACTGAGACACGTATAGATTCATATACTACTGAGTCACAGGACCAACTGGGAAGATGAGGGGGGTGGATGTCAGGGAATCTGTTTGGGGCTAACATGTAGTATTTACAAAAAGCTTCAACAAACAGGTTGAGGGAGGTAAGAGAGCAAACAAACTTTAATGAGTCATGTTGCAAAATAAGAGCTCAAAAGAAGAGTAATAGCACTGAAGATGACCTGATTGGCTGAAACCAGGAACCCTGTGCCAACTGGGCTTTCTGATGTCTTTTGAAACTGTTGGCTAATAAATAAACCAATGTGCAGTTTCTCTACGAAAGTCAAAGCACAGCAAGTATTTCAGTGAGTTCATTTACATGCATACTAATAATATAGCACTCATTTTCACACTTGAAAGTGCTATAAATGTAACATATTTTACTATGAAATAAGCCAAAAATCAAAGCTCATGTTGTGTGTCTGTCCGATTTAAAAATGTCTGACAGTGTATCGTTTGTCTTGCTCCTCAAATTCCTGCCTAAACATCTGCCATTAAACGTAGTGAGCTGTCATCTGTTCTGGGGCTGATGTTGAGCTGATCAGCGCATTGTTTCCTTCCTGCTCATTTCTGCTGGGACTTCTTTCTCTCCACTAGCCTCACATTCAGCCACACCCATCCGACCATCAGCCTGAGAGACACTACCACAGTAGAGCTAAAAGGCTAATATTGCAATAAAGTTACAGAATGAAGATCAAACTTTCCCTGAAACAGCAGCTTCTGTTGACAATAGTTTGCAGCAGAGCTAAAGCTGCAGGGAGTGCTGGTTGTAGCTCCGTACTTCATCTGTGTTCATTCAGCTAGAAAACTGCCTTCACTGCTGCAGAAAGTCATTTTACCCTCAGCTGCCCAAAATACAGACAGAGATCGGGTTGATGGGAAATAGTAGGCTTTGTTGTTATCAAAATGAATCACTGGTACAAATATTAAAGCAGCTGTATACATCTAGGTAAAAAAAAAAGGTAAACAGAATCCTTGAAAAGGTACTCTGTCGTCTGCCATTGAGCAAGGCACTCGGCCCCAGCCACTCCACTGGTTCTGCGAAGTAGACTCTGGTATTGTCCAGTCCAGCTCCCACAGTCTATAGAATCAGATGAATGTGAAGCAGAGCGGAGCTTTTTATTTATCACTGAAGAAAGATAAACATAATGAATTTAACGTGCAGTGGGATCCAAACTTGAAGGTATCATTTTACATTTTGGGAAATACAAATATTTGTTTTCCCCTAAGAGTCCAGAGGCTGGTTGGCTCTATAAAGACTAGAAACAAGGTGAAACAGCCAGCCTGCTCTCCACTTCTAAAGCTCATTAACATGCTATATATGTTGTTACCCATGCAAAAACTGTAACTGGGAGTTATGTGTTAAACTATTTCTTGGCTGGGAGCAGTTACGTATAAGCATAGTTCCCAAAATGTAGAACTATTTTTTTTTAAAAACCAAAACCAAGGTGACCCAGAGCCACCACTAACCTGACCCACAAGATGGTTTCTTACACAGAACCATCTGAGAAGCCGACATTGGAAACTGTTTGGAAAAGGACAGGCCCTTTCAAAAAAATACTTGGCAGGTGATTGGATGAACCATCTGTCAATCAAACTCTTGTCGAAGCCAATCAGGAGAAGAGCAAAAACATCTTTTTGATCGAGAAAAGTCTTCGGTGGCGTTCTTTGTTCGTCTTTCAATGAAGAAATACTCTCCAGTTCTGATATAAGTGACGCTATTGCAGCATCTACGCGAACCTGCTCAGGAGCAACCATTGTTATTAAGAACGAACATTCGCCTCTCCATGTCGCCTCACACACAAAAGCAACGCCCGTAGCTGCCAGTAGGATGCTGATTGGTCCGTGCTCTGGCTTGCCGGCCACAAACGCATTACTTGAAACCTGACATGATGGATTTTCATGATGTGATCCCGCGAGACATTGCGAGAATCCAGCTGCTGTGAAAGGTAAAACCACCACAACCACTGAAATGTCTATAATCATGAAATTAAAGACGCCCATTATTCATTTTAAGGATTTAATTTCAAGCTTTCTATGAATGTTTTAAATCTTATTTGAAAACTAATTTGATCTGAAATTTGTTTCTGTTGAAACTACCATTAATCCAGTTCACCTGGCGAAAAGCAGGAGAACATCCACAGTGCAGAACTGGCTGGATCAGAGGTGTGGCCAGTATTTTGGGTTGTATATGATTTGACTGATGGTATCGACTCTGTGGGAGGTGCGGTGAACTGCCCAGGTGTGACACTAGATCTGGGCTTCAGATTGCTGGGTCAGTCAGCATTGACCTTCCCTCTTTGCATCCAGGACCAAAGTCCTGCAGTATTACATTATAGTCCGACTGGCAGTGGCTTACGCTTGAGTGAGTGGATCACAGATTTAAGGGTCAGAGGTCAAAGCGTCCAGACAGGTCAGATAACGCTGGTTTCAACAATAGCTGTAACATTCCAGCAAATACAAGAATGCATTATGCTATTAAGCTGGGAGAAGTTGAAGTGGTGGTTTGGTTTGGTGGTTAACACTGTTGCAACAACATGATGAGTATTAATGAGACTGACTTTCACCGTTTATCTTAATTAGAGCTCCAGCTGATGAGCTAAACACCAGCTTGTGGCAATTGTTCGATCGGTTTGCCAGACAAGCGATCTATTACAGTGATGAGCTCGAGCCAGAAGTTTGAGTCTCACAGTCAAGCTCAATATGGAGAAGAAAAGAAGAGAAACGGGAGACACACCGTTCCATGAAGGACAATGTGCGAATATCTTCTATGTGCAGGATGACGTTTTATATAATTATGTGTTGTTTTGATTAAATAGAAGAAGAAGAAGAACTGGATGAGCAGTGATGGTTGCTATGATTGAACAGACAAAGAAAAAAAAATCCCTTCTAACAAAACAACAACAGAAAATCCAGAACCAGAAAGTCCCACCCACACTGTTTGATTGACAGGTGGGTTCTGGGAAATGCCGTGCTGAAACACTATGCAATGACTTCTGGCACTGAAGGTGGAGCTGCTGTAAAATCTAATAAAGCAGTGTATCTGGTACTGTATGCATGTCAATGAACATACAACCATTGCACACACACTAGCCTTCACATTGCCAGCTGTTTGGGAGTGTGTAAAGAGGGAGCAGTATCTCTATGGCAACCTGGGGAGTAAGAGGTCACTGTGTGTGTGTGACAACAAAGCTAATGCTATTTCCTGTGCTGGGAGGCAGCTCCGACTTGATGCTTATCTGGATTTGCCCATCCCTGATATTTTAGTGTACTGACTGGTTGTCTCTCTGGCCATGTCCACACTAATGTGAATAGAAATCAGTTTCATGTCAAATTTTCCATCCAAATAAACTTGTTAAGATAGCTTTCTAAAAGTTTGTCATTAACATTGGAAAAAAAACGCTTATATTTTTCTATTGGGCATGTGCAGATCTCTCTTCTCGATGCTGTACTCAAAACCTTTTGAACACTTTTATGTCAATGTTTTCCACATTTTCTCTCCATTTGGAAATCCCAGTTCCTTAAGCACTGTGGTCCTTATCATTGACCAAGAAGGTGTGGACAGGCATTGAGCTTCCTCTGGTAGTCATGGAGACGCCAAATGCTTCATTTTATCACTTAGCAAAGGGCTTCATCAGTAGGGGTGAACATGTTTCTCTTTGAGTCTCCCTAAAAACCTGGTGTTTCACCCGGGGCATTCTCATCGACTCACACGGCTGCAACCACGACTAGACTTTCCTGCTGCTTTTCAAATGACTTTACCTGACTGTTGAGAAATTCTCAAATTGACCATCATAATGTCATAACGTTACTGGAAAATAAAAAATGAAAGCACGTAGGAATAGATCTATGAAGCGTTAATCCAATGAGCAGCAATTAACCTAACTGTCTGATCACACTGATTTTACTTAACTCACTCTCTTACCTACACAACTCAACTCTCATACACTCGCCGAGCAATTAACTTTAAACTTATTGACAAACTGGTGACGTTAGGGTTATATAATTTAACGTTAGGGTTAACCATTTAACGTTAACAATAGACTAGGGTGACTTCATTCTTTATAGCTCCATGGGGCAGACGTTAACGTTACCAAGCGCTCCACACGTGAAGCTCGTTCACAAAGAAAACCTGTTAATGTAACATTAGCTTGTTACCAGTTAACTAACGTTAGATATGGGGCACATGTTACGACATTCTACACCGACCAGCCATAACATTAAGACCACTGACAGGAGAAGTGAATAACATTGATTATCTCATTACAATGGCACCTGGCAGTGGGTGGGACATATTAGACAGCAAGTGAACATTTTGAACTTTGAACTTTGTGGTGGAAGCAGAATAAATGGGCCAGCATAAGGATGAGAGCGACTTTGACAAAGGGCAAATTGTGATGGCTAGACGACTGGGTCGGAGCATCTCCAAAACGGCAGCTCTTGTGGGATGTTCCCGGTCTGCAGTGGTCAGGACCTACCAAAAGTGGTCCAAGGAAGGAAAACTGGTGAACCGGCGACAGGGTCAGACCCGAGGCTCATTGATGCACGTTGGGGCTGAAGGCTGGCCCGTGTTGTCCGATCCAATAGAAGAGCTACTGGAGCTCAAATTGCTGAAAAAGTTAATGCTGGTTCTGATAGAAAGGTGTCAGAACACACAGTGCATCGCAGTTTGTTGCGTATGGAGCTTCGTAGCCACAGACCGGTCAGGGTGCCCATGCTGTCCTAATGTTATGGTTGATCGGTGTAATGTTAGCATGACTGGATAGTGCAAATTAAAAGTAGTAACCTACATTATTTGTACAAAACTAACGTAACTCATGAAACTGCACTTGGAGCACGGGCTGTGGGCTGAGAGACGGTCACAGAGCTCGCCGAAGCGTGCACTGCTACCTCCTACAAAACCACGCCCTATACCAAGTTTTTAGGGAATCACGTTCCTCCTCTTTCACTTTAAGCTATTTTTTCAATCCGATGAGCCTACAAATGGGTCACATCTTTACAGTATTTTAGTTTTTTTCAAGGAATATGCACTCACATGAGAAATAGTGCATACGGCAAGAAAAAAAAAAGACTATTTGGATATTAAACTAAAGTGGAAGATGGAGGCAAAGCATGACAAAGTCGAATTCGATCCAGCCATAACGCAAGAAAGAAAGCAAGGACTGAAGATTGGTCCTGACATTATGTTCCATGGGGATTTTACCTGCTATCACATTGTACTATATATAGTACTTTAATTTTCAGCTGGTCAATATCACTTTAAAATATAACTTAATAAACACAATGATTACAGGTGACATTTCAATTTCCTCTGTCCCTGCAAAGATTAATGTGGAAGAGGACAACAGAGGAAGAGGAGAGAGGAAGGGTAGAGAAAAGGTGAGGGGAGGAGAAAAGCGGGGGCAAGAGAAAACGACCAAAGAAAAGGGAAGAAGATAGAAGATTGTAGAGCAGAAACAAGTATTAAGAATGGAGATATGGGAAGAAGAGAGATGAGAGAGGAAGAGGAGTCGAGGCATGTTGGTGATGATTGATCATGAATAAGCGTCATGCTGCTGGCTGTAAGTGAAGCAATTCGTCAGGTGACCTGCTGCTCTTCATTCAACGCTGCTTTCTCTAAACACAAAGGTTCATCACTTAACTGCAGACAGACAACATCGGTTTAAGATCGATTACACGCAGCCAGTCGACATTAATATCTATCTACGTTAACTCAAGTGCAGATATGCAACGTTTCAAATCACAGTAAATGAACATCCTACATGATCAGTCACCTGTAATCTAGCATAGTCAGGAACAAGCAGTGAGACAGGGCACTTTTTCAGGGAGTAGTTTCTTTTTTCATTCGAGTGAAATGTTTCCAAACGCACAAACACAACATCCTTGCAAGAACTGCTCCTTTTGAAACTAGTTCTTTAGAAGGTCCATCTTTCAATCCGTTCATCTATTTTCTCCGCCATTGTTGGTGTCGTTTTCCCCAGACATGTCCTCCAGTTGGGGTCTCCACTCCGTTGGACATGCCCAGATTAATTCCACAGTAAGCAACTAGTTTCTTTCAGCATAATGGAACAACCGGTTCAACTCCAAGCTCCTTGATGCTCCTCTTCCTGTTTTCAAGGGTCAGCCTAGACAACCTGCTTGAACTCATTTTTATCTTCTCCTGGACTGTACCTCCAGATTTGGTGACAAAGCACAACCTTTCAGCAAGATGGTGTGAAGAAAACCCTTCCATACAGACGGCAAAACCAAACAGTAATTGTTAATAGAGCACCGACGAGGACAGGATCCCTCCGATGCTTTCCACCCATGAAAACTGACCGGCATGACCAAGCTTGAAGCACCATTGCCTTGGAAGTGAAGCTGGGTCACTGTGGTGGTAGATCACACATTAGACTTGTATGAACACAGTCTTTATATAACAGTCCAGTATCCCTATAGGCATAATGTTCATATTAGCAGGGCTAGGTATCGGTACTCGATACCTTTAGGTAATCAACCGAAATAACCCAGTACCAAGTAGTATCAAAATGTCTCCAGTCAAACGATACCTGCAATCTATACCTTTTGTTTCCAGATCTAAAAGAAAAAAAAGACTATAGGTATGGTTTTGCTCGCAGCCAATCACCGAAAGTGTCCTTTGATTTCATGCGACGTGTGATTGACCCATTACCACAGCAGCTACAACCCATACAGCCGGGATTAACTGCCTGAACATGGCTCTGAACAAGGATATGTCCGAGCCAGCAGCTAGCAGCTAACGGTCCCTCACCTTAACCATCCACCATGCGTGGATATTGTAAAAAATAGATAACTGAGCATCCAAACATCATCCAATATCAACGTTCTGTTACCCTTGACCCCATTTATTTTGCACCTCTCTAGCACCATACGGTTGTCTGGTTAAACAGTGGTGAGTCCCTGTCTTTGGTGCAGAAGCTGCAGACTGTAGTTTCATGTAATGAATGTCTAAAATGAAAGCGTTGCTGAGTCCCACTGCTGTGACGTTGCCTACTGTATATGAATGGGTTTAAGCCTGCTCATCCCAGATATGATGTATAGCTGAGTGTCTTTTGTTGTACAGACCCTGTCTAATGCACCAAAGGGACTGACAATGGAATGAGCAGAGAGGGTTTTAACTACAGATTTACAGTACTTGTTGGAGGTCACTCCTTCCAGGGACATTCACACATTGAGTATATCTTTCTACCTTGCCTGTTTAATGGATATATTTTATAATCTTTTATAGAATCAAATATACAGGCTAAAGTGTTTGTTCAAAACAAAAAAAGACAATAGCTGGGAGGATGGGATGGGGGAAAAGATGACGATGGAGGAGGAGAGACAGGATAAGAGATAGAAAGAGAGGGAGAGAGAGAGGGAGAGAGAGGTCTATGGGGACAAACAATACCCAGTGATGGTGTATATTGTCTCTGTTGTCACTGAGCATGGCAGTTTGATGCATTGCACTGCTGGACCAAAGACAATTCTGCGAATGCGGACAGCCTGGCGTATCTGCATATCGATTACTCGTGGCTGCCATAAATACGGTTTAATGGAACTGTCAGTGTGTGCCATCGCATATTAACTGACGCTGGAGCTCAGCTGCAGCTGGATGCTGCTGCCAAACAATACTGGCCACATCTGCATCCAGGTGGAGAACAGCAGGGAGTGCAGCAGGTGGTCTGAGCAACCTGTGCTGACTCGAATATGGACAATGTGTGTGTAAAAAATACTTTAATTTAAAAAACTACCCTGTATATTTCTACCATGCTGAATACAAAAAAATTAACAAATTGGAATTTGCAATAATTTTTGCCCATGTATTGTAAGTTAAACTGTAATACTAAACTGTTTTAAAACTGTAAACAATCCAATGAAAAACCCATGATATGAATATGCATGTGAAAGTTTAATTTGTTGTTAACAAATTAATACTCTGCTAAATAATGCAATCCATAACGACCCCACCCCAGATCAACACCCCTCTGTAGAGAATTTGAAAACTGGTATTTTTTGCAGACTTATTGTTATTATAGTTCACCACAAGGTGTTACTTTTCCTATTAAAAAACAATACTTATTTTATTTTGTGTTACTCTTTTCCATGTCCTCCCATAGCTTTCAGAGTACAATGTCTGTGGCTGTGCAGCTTGCTGGGATCTGCTGCAAACAGTTAATCATTTAGCCTACACAGTCTTAAAGCTTTGTTTATACTCCACAGATGGTGAACAAGCTACGAGCATGCACAAAGGCGTTTATGCTCCATGTGTTGTTCGTTGCAGTATTCCCTGAAAAGCCAGGGGGCATACAAACAAAATATTCTGTGAAGAAGCCAGAAGTCAACGAGCGTTACCGGGAAAGCGCCATAAACCAAAATCCTCAATGCCGGGGAGGAATTTGAATTCACTGTAAACTCATTCATCATATTCATTGACATACTTTATCTCCTTTATACAATCCCTGTAAAAAAGAAAAGAAAAAAAGGAGTCACGTAGAAAGTATTATCATGAAACGAAGGTTGAAAGGTTCAATATCCTGTAAATAATTTGATTCGGCTGGCAAAATATTTACTCAAATGTAGATTTCCAAGATCTCCTGTTTTTAAATAATTCAAAAAGTTATTTGAAAGTCTTTCTAATTCATTATTTGACTTCTTAATTTAAGTTATTTGCTTTTATCTTATTGTGGCAGTCATGTCAGAAGCACCCAGCATGTTCAGTGGGTGCCTAATTACAAAAACGACCGTAACTCAGCCAGAGCTGTGGGTCTTAAGTTTGTTTTTGTCAAACTACGGTTTCCAAGGTCAAAAATGAACTTTCCTGCTCGCAGTCGATTCTGCTTCATGGTGGTTAATCTGTTTAATGATGTTGCCTAATTTTACCATCGGATTTCTGTCAGCAGCTTGCTCTGATTCCTCCAACAACGAGTAGAAGTGCCAACAACATCCATCCATACTAGCTGAAGGGTAGCTTGTCTATAAGGACCACGCCTGTCTAGTTGTAGAGGTGATGGTGCCAGAGTTTATATTGGAACTGCCAAACTTACAGCTAATTGACTTAACAGAAAATATAACTACACTGGAAACGTTTAAGTTATACAGCCCCTTTCTAGGCTTCCGACCACTCAAAGCACTTTACATTACATGTCAACATTCACCAAATCACACACATTCATACACTGATGGCAGAGCATGCCATACCAGGTGCCACCCTGCCCATCAGGATCTAATCTAAATGCTCATTCCCACACACCAATGGCACAGCCTTTAACATGCAGACTGGAGGAGCCGGGGATCAAACCACCGATCTTCCGATAAGTTGACGACCTGCCCTACCTCCTGAGCCACAGCTCCCTGAGAACCACATTTGCTGTAAGGAGGGAGGGCTAACTAGTCAAAGTTTAAATGGGGACACCATAACATTAAACAATAACAAGCCATCATAAGGGGGACCATCGAGGACATCGGTGAGGTGAAGAAATGGGATTCAGCGTTCGTCTTCATCCCTCTTCTCTCCTTCTAGCTATCAGTCCTTCCAACAGGCAGCTCTCCTCTGCCCCCCCAGAGTCTCTTTAAGGCCTCCATTAATTCAGTCATAGATTCTCAGACTGACAGGAGGCAGGGCTGGGATCATAAGGGGAGTGTCATCACGATAGGTGGCAGGATGCTGTTCTTTAGAAAGATCTAAAAAGTTCTCTTTATAGTTAAAACCATAGTTATAGGATAGGATGGACTGATGTTGTTAACTGTACTCTATGCTTTCCATTAGCTCATTAGAGTCCCGATGTCCTGTGTTTGTGGATTGCTTAACTGTTAAACAGTTTGACAATTTAGGAAATATGCTTATTTGCTTTCTTGCGCAGAGATAGATGAGAAGATTGAAACCACTCTCCTATCCATCTGTACAGAGCTAGAGCCAGGAGGCGATTAGATTAGCTTAGCATAAAGACTGGAGGCAGGTGTTTTTTTTATTTTATTAATTTCCACGTTATATCTTCTTTGATTAATACTCAAAGAGAAAAGTGGTAGTTTTTTCTATAGGGATTTAAATGTTTGTGATCACCGTGCTAGTTGCCAAAAACATGTGTGACACACCACTTCCCATAAAACCATTAATTGTCTCTTTAACGTTTCTGTTTGTGTAAAAATGTAACAGAAACTCTATGCTCATGAGTGAACTCTGAACAGAGCCAGGCTAGCTTTTTGATCAGAGTGGTATTGATCTTTTCATATAACTCTCAGCAAGACAACAAATGAGCACATTTCCCAAAATGTCTTTAAACTTGAGGTGGACATCATTGTTTCTGATATTGACCTTTGAAGCCCTTTAAGACTATTCGGTGGATTAAAGGAACAGTGTGTAGGATTTAGCGACATCCAGCGGTGAGGTTGCAGATTGAAACCTCTCCCGTGTACCAAGTGTGTAGGAGAACTACAGTGGCCGACGCGCAAGGCCCTATCTAGAGCTGCTGCAAGAGTAGGGTAGGTCATTTGGAGAACAGTGGGTGTGTGTATTTGAGAAGTGAGTGGTGAAGCAAGAAAGAGAGAGGTGGCGAATGTGTGTGAGCGAACAGGTGAGCTAGTGGAGAAGAAAAGAGTTAGTTTAGCTCTGAAAATATCAAGTGAATTTACAGTGGAAGTTGCAGTTAGTGCAGAAATAAATGCTGCAGCTCTTCAAGACCAACAGAGGTTTCCTGTGTCTTGTTTCGCGTTGGCTGAGTGGAGAGACGACGGGGGTTAACTCCGGATAGAGAAACGTTATCGACTCCGGCCCAAGCAGGAAAACTTAACACAGTGTTTTTTCCATTCTGGGCTACTGTAGAAACTCTGTGACTCCGTGAAGAGAGGACCCGCTCCCTATGTAGATACAGTATAAAAGGCTCATTCTAACGTAATGAAAACACACCGATTCTTATTTTCAGGTGATTATACACTAAAGAAAACATACTTATTAATACTATATTCCATTTCTGCCAATAGATCCCCCTAAATGTTACACACTGGTCCTTTAAGAGTGAATAATCTTACTTTGACAATGCCAACAGTATATCAACGAGACAAATCCTTACAAATGTAGTGGTGATTAAAGTACTGTTTGAAGTTAGTAGAAGGAACAAGGAAACTCTTAACTAAGCGTGACATATAAATCTAATGTGTAGAGTGGAAAAGCTTGATTACGAGGGCTGGTTCTACTGATGTGTGTGTGAGGCCTGAGGGATTAACAAGAGAATTGTCCTCAAATTAATACAGCAGATAAGAATTGACACAGGGATAAAAATAAAGGCGGCTCTCTTCTAGAAATTATCTCTCAGTGGATGAGTGTGACTTAATACATCCTTATTTACACACAGCATATAAATTCACACGCACACAGCTGCTCACACATAAACCTCCTTAAATACTACACACACACACCTTATTAGGACGCACACATGGACACACTCGCACACATTAACATCCAGAAACGCTCATATAAAAGCAGACAAAAGAAGAGACTGGTCTACTGGCCATCTGAGGTGTGACGCTTCTCTCCTTTGTATTCCTCAACTGACACAGATTTTCTGAAGGATGACACCAATAACAATTAAGAGTGCTCCGATCAGGATTTTTAGGGCCCATCATCGATCGCTAGAAGCAGTATCGGCCAATTTTGATCACCGATCACAGAGTCGATTTGAGGCCTTCTATTCATCGTGTAGCATCATTTATTTATTTAACTATTCTTAACAACATTGTGTATTAAACCTGCAGTAGGCAGAACATTTTTGGCATCATTGGGCAAAAATTCCATAATAACCTTACAGCATATTATAAGTGTTCTGAGAGATAATTAGACTCCTGCACCTCCTCATGGCTCTGATTTCAGGTTTTAAAATAATTCTAGCCCGTGACGGGAGACTTTGACCAATCACAGGTCATTTCAGAGAGAGAGAGAGCGTTCCTATTGGCTGTTCATTCAACAGAGGCAGCTGTCAATCACTTGCAAACTCAGATCAAACAGTCAAACTAGGCAGCGCTGATCAAATATGGATCAATATTCTGTTACTGTAATGCCCAAAACAGGATGTCAATGAACAGCAAACTTGCCTGGAGGACCCAAAACGATGCCACTCATCATCATCACACCTTCCACTACCTAACTGTCATTACGGGTGTTAGCACTGAAGCTACAACTTATTCTCACTTCCTGCGTTTTACATAAAATGCATTATTAATGGCCTGCTCTCTACCTGCTCCTGCACTAAAGGCTATTTTCAATCAACCAAATGTCCAACATATGGATGTAAATGTGAAAAAAGAGTGGGAGACAAAAGATCCAGATGATAAACAGCATCCATCATCTACTCAGCTAACAAGTGAACCAAAAAGCCTGTGAAACAAAAGCAGTCTTCCTCTGACAGTCTGGTTCAGGGTCTCGACTGTAAATCAGAACCATCCGATCTTCATGCTTCATTCAGCACACTGATGCTCTGCTGCTGCTGCTGGCTGCTAATTCAGCTGCAACCACATTACTCTCCTCCTTAATAAGGTTTACGTGTGCGTCTGCCTTACCAACCCTCACCCTCCTCCACACAAACAAACACACACACATACACACACACTAATGGAGCCTGTATCATACAATGCCTTTGCAATGTGTATGTGTGCATTTGTAAAAGCTTTCTGTTGTGTATTGGTGTTAAAAATTAGTGCAGTGTGTGAGTATGTGCAAGCTTGTTAAAGACTGCCATTGTATGTCTGCTTTAAAATCAGCTTGAGAACGTGAAAGACAATGTTTATCCATTTGTGTGTGTATAGTTATTTGTCATGCACTTGACTTAAAACAACAACAAAAAAGATACTCTGTGTGTGTGCATGCAAATTAGAGATACGGTTTGTGTATATAAATGTAGGTTGACTGTACAGACTGTAGACTGTACAGGAAATGTGTGTGTGTGTGTGTGTACGTACAGTATATAGGTTAATGCTCTTCATTGTGTTGCTGTGTTAGAGGAGGAGCATTTCTCATTAGGATCCTTTTTAAAAAGCTATTTGGCTGAGGCAGTAAAGGTCAGGGGGCCCAGCAGGATGCAGACTAATGATCCAGGACTACACATTTTGATTTAACCTTTATAAGTCCAACCACATTTTGGTAACCGAGCTCTAGTGTCAAGCTCTAGCCTCTCCATAGATTTCAGAGGAATACATACATTAAATTAGTTTTTTTAACTTGTTTTGGAAAATGAAGTGAAGAAGGTAGGATTTGGAACTGTGGAGAGGCTTTGAGTTTACACTGGGTTGCGTTGGCAGCTCTACTAAATAACACATTTTAGCTCCATAACTGTCAGCTCTGCTCAATTAGGCGTCTTGATTCACAGCAATGAGCGTCACTGAGTTCAGAGATGGTCTCCTTGTTGTTTTGTTTTATTCATCGTTCCTGTGCGCTGATCTTGTCTTTGTCTTTCTCGTTCATATTCCCTCTGAGATATGTTTTTAAAGTGTTAGCGTTCGCATGCAGCTTCACTGGGAGAGCAGAGTCAAATGCAGGAGAACAGATTTGTATAAACAAGAGAAGTTTGAGTGACTCAGCAGGATGAGGCAAACCATGGATTAATTGCCTGTCTGAAGGTCACCATTGACATTGTCATGATGAGGTAAGTAGAACAAGGGAAGAGGAAAGGCACTACAGCTGCAGCATCACTGGACCAACAACACTGAAATCACAACACTGACTGGAGCATTTTCTAAATTGATTATCTTTTTCATTTTAACTTTTTATAAAAGGTTGAAAGGTAATAATACCATCTCAAAATTTGTTCTGCAGCCCTTACAATTTCCTGGAGAAATTCAAACAATATTCTAGCTATAATCATTTCAAGGAGTGTTAAAATATTTCAAAATCAAGCAAAAAGGCTTTGTCTTTATGTAAAGCTGTTTTAAAATTGGTCTACATATTCATGTATTCAATAAGAAACTACTAAAACACACTACTAAGAATCATATGAAACAAGTAAAAATACTAAAATATTCTATCAAATTAGATTTATTTTTCAAAATAAAGTTACATTTTCTCATGACTTTCTGTAATGTTTATTATAACAGTATTTTGAAATGTTTTGACCCCGTCCAGAACAGCAATATTAATATTTATAAGGAAATTAAACCATTTCACACTTCACATACATCTTGATGGCTTCTGAGAAAATGATTAAACGCTTTACATAAAATAACTTTTTTTTTGTTTTTAAAACAAAGAGCATTCACAAGCGTATTCACATGTAGAAAAAAAAGAACAGCCATCCATTTCCTGTATTTCTTTTGTCTTCCAAGAATAAATTGTTAGGAAATTGTTACAATTACATGATAATTACATGATAACAAACTAAAACAAAACAAACAGGGCCTAACATACAATTCAACTAATCTAGAATAGATTAAAATTAACTTTTTATAAAAATGCTTTTAGTTATTTTTACAATTCAGTAACTAACTCAAGTGCTTGCTGACAGGATGATTCCAAAACTGGATCTCAAAGAGTGTCAGGATATTTTATTAGCAGTTATTAAGGAATAGATTTTCCTTCCTTTGGGTTTTGACTCTTTCAGGCGGTTGGGTTGGATGAAGGATGGATGTACAGTAGGAGGCACCACCTACCTGGAACCAAACAGAGGAAACAGGATGCCAGAGTCTCGTAGTTGGAGCGGAGAAACTGGTACACCTGGACAACAGAATAAAACAATTATTATCAATATGAGACACGACTATTACTATTAGAGGTGTACAGTACATATACAAACAAATCTTTAAAGTGAAGTCACTTTACCGAATCATCATTGTCACTGAACGAATCAGTACCTTTAAGCAGTGGAGCTCCTCACAGGTGACTGAGAGCACTGTTATCAGCTCAGCTGTGATTCACAGCACGCTTCTTCCTCAGTAAAATAATATTGAATGACCTCGAAAGCCACAGAAACAATCATAATCTGACAAGTTAGTCATAATTAAGTGGCTGCTGAGCTATTACCCTCATGTGCAGTGCTGGTATAGGCTCTTTTTTTGACTGAACCGAGCTAGCAACAGACTGAACTAAAGACTTAAGTGTGAATCAGCACTGAAAGTCGTGGCTGTATGAACAGTGACTGTGTTTACATGCACACTAATATTCCAAATATGACAATGTTCCAAATTTGATACGGGTCACGTAAATGATAAATGGACTTGGACTTATATAGCGCTTTTCTAGTCTTCCGACCACTCAAAGCGCTTTACACTACATGTCAGTATTCACCCATTCAAACACACATTCATACACTGATGGCAGAGGCTACTAAGGTGCCAACTTTGCCCATCAGGATTTAATCTAAATACTCATTCACACAACGATGGCTATGCCTCCGGGAGCAATTTGGGGTTAAGTGTCTTGCTCAAGGACACATCGACATGTGACCCGGAGCAGCCGGGGATCGAACCACCGACCTTCCGATTGGTGGACAACCTGCTCTACCCTCTGAGCCACAGCCTATTCCATTTGGATATTCTGATTAAGGCCTTATTCGAAATGGAGCATTTTCCGATGAAGACATGTGGGATATGCCGATATTATTCAGGCTTTAGGAGCATTCTTTGGACATGTATACAGCACATTCAGAATATTAATCTCAATAGGGGTTTTTACTGCATTTTGCGACACACGGCCTCTTGGCTGTTTACGGCCAGCTCTGTGCGTTGTACACAAACCAACTAGCAACAGTTTGCAGAGATGCATGCCCAAAAAAAGGAAGGAGAATCACACCTAGTTTTAAACATTATGAAAGACTTCGATATCAACAAGTTTTTGGAGAAAGAAGGAGGCTGTGTTCCCACGGTCGAATAAGTCTTCAGTTTAATACGTTTTGTTTTTTTAAATTTGAGTCACGTTTCTGCAATGTCAGGTTTCTGAGGGAAGCCTGCATACAAGTCTCAGGGCATGCTGGGAAACAAAATACAGAGATGAGATGTAAGTATGAAGGGGAAGAATTTCTACCGACTACAGGAAATATCGTCAGCAGATCGTGCTGTCTGCATGTAGTCACACATATTTTCAGAACACACACACACACACACACACACACACACACACACACACACACACACACACACACACACACACACACTCAAACATCATATCTTCTAATCTGTCATGTACTAATTCTTGTTTCTATCTTGTGTTTTTATCTGTATTTGTGCAGACGTGTAAAGCACTTTGTAATGCTACATTTCACAAAAGCGATTTGTAGATAAATCTGCCTTGACCCACTTTGTTTTGCTTTTTTCTGTTAACACTGTGCAGGCAGAGGTATGGTGGAGCAGCAGTGTATCGATATCAGGACAAATGCAATGTAATGAAAGCAGCTTGTTGGGTCAAATAGCTCTGGTAACAGGTCTAATTGAATCAGTGTCAGGTTCTCAGTGCAGGTACATCCACCACTGCAAGCAGCAGGCTGGAAATCAATACGTCCTCTCTGCAACCATGGACAGTCTAATTTCATTGAAGGCTTCTCTCTCTCAGTGTGTACATGAGCAGGTTAATGAAGGTCATTGTATAATCCTATTAGAAAATGAGAGTGTGTGCGCAAGAGAGAGTGGACAAGCCTTTGTGTGTACATTAGGATTTTTGTTCCATAATGTTATCTTTCTACAATTCTGAGGAAACGGTAACTACTCTTACAAATGATTCAATCTTTATGTGATGCCTTGTAATAATCAAATATTTATGTTTTTTACTATGTAACAAAACATTTAGCTTAACTTAACCCTTCAGAGTTTACTTTTCTGATCTATGATCTACTCTACTGGAAAGAACACTGGCACAAAGTTGTAGTCCCTCACAAGAAGTAGTGCATTTTTTGTGTTTATAATGAACAGAAATGACAAGAACAATGTTTTTGCCATTCAACAACAAATTAAAATTAAAAAAAACACATTTGCTGAAATAGCTTAACAGTAAATCAAACTTACTTATCACTCTACAATAAAGAGTGAAAGTATTAATTTTTATGAATCTGTTGCAGTTACTCAATTTGAATCATAACACCTTAGCCGACTATATTCTTAAAGTTAAGGTCATGACTTCTGTGCACATTGAATACTTCTCTCAACAAGTAAAGATGCATGTACATGTACCCTGAGTGCAGTCTTGGATTCGGGCCAGGTCAGGTGTGTGGAGGCTCTCGGTCCTCAGGATCGGAGGTGGCCTGACCAACGAGGGGGCAACGAGTTTGGGCCGGTGCTGCTCCTCTTTCGGTGTTGAACTGCAGGAGCTGTAGGAGATGCTGGATGGAGTAGAGAGTAAAGTTTATTTAATGGACAAAAAATAACTATTACTTATTATTCTGTTTTTAAAGTGCTTAACACATAAATTTAAAAAAGTTATTTTGCAACTGATGTCTTCTCACTTTAAGACCTGCGTTACAGTGAGCTGGGGTCGTCTGGGTCTGGATCACATCTGGAGGGGCGAGAGGGCTGGAGGGCAGACAGGAAGGGTTGGTAGGAGGCGATTTGTTGGTCAAGGCCCAGCCCAATTCACTGTAGCTGAGGGTTTGATCATTTAGCAGAGCACTGAATGGGTTGTCATCCATACCCTGAACAAAATACAGCAATGAACAAGACTTTAGAGGTGTTTGTTCACGCTATTGTTTTGTTTTGTAAAACAACTCTTTTTGCCCACATACAGAAAAACAGCAGCTTAAAAGAAGTTAAGATAAACTTTCATAAGTCAGTCTTTAAGTTAAGGCAATGATCCAATTACTAAAATTGTCATATACTGTACATATAAACTGTTTAGGTTAGGTTGAATTGATAATGAGTGTACATCAATAAACTAAAGATTTCTGCTCAATCTCTCAATTTACCACTTCATGCTCAGCTGTCACCTGGTGCTGCAATACAGATGTTGAAGAAACAAACCAACAACATGGTGAAGTGTCATACAGAAACTTAGAGCATTTAAGTTTTGCAAGCGGTGGTGTGGATGCAGACAAGTGTCAGTGTCAGGTGGTCATACCTGGATGTGGGGGCTGACTTCAATAAACTCCAGCTCGGGCAGCTCTTCGTCTTCAACCTGAGACATCAAGAAACGTACCGTTTCATATTTTATTAAAAAACATAACTGTAAAGTGATCTTTAGTTGTATTAACTGAACTTTGATTCATTTGTTCATAAATCAACAATATCCTGTAATTGTATGTTAAAATGCACATTAGATAATATGACATATTGTAAGTAATTTCAGCTGGTGGCATTGCATATGTGAACATAAAAAGGCCTGGTACTGTTACCTTGGCTTGCAGAGAAGCTGTTCATTTATTGCCATAGATTTAGTCCCATGTTAACTCAGATATTGTTCAAACAACTGCAGGATTTCCTGAAATGGCTGCATCCATTACAATCAGAGGAAAATATTATTTAAGTAAATGAAATAAAACCTTAACCTTTGGGGAAACGAGGCACTATTTAAGACAGCAAAGTCACATTTTCAATGGGTCTAATTAGATCTTCATTTACTGTAATACATACATAAACTATAGAAGAGCTACCGTGATGATCTGTCAGACTTAGCAGGTGACGGAGGCTTGCCTATTAAATGGTCACATCAAAGTAATTATTCAGAGCAGCATGTTGCAAAGTTGGGTTACAAAAAAGAAAAAGGTCAGAATCTTTTTTTCTAATTTCAAAAGTAGTGGCAAATTAATAACTTCACTATCTATGAAGAGTTTCTCTACAACTTGTAAATAAGACAGTTAGGAAACCACAAATGACTAAGCTAGAAGAAGCTAGACTAACAGGATACAGCAAACAAACACATTTCGAAACAGTTTTTGAGTGTTCTTGTAACTGGTTAGTCAACAGGGGGTTTACTGTTGCCTTGTTCAATTGGATTCCGTTATCATTTCATTGTTCTGCCACTATTGTTCACTCTAGTTGCATCTGTGCTTGTAAAAGTAAATTTTTTTATTTCATCATTTAACCGCCAACTTCCAATCAATATGCAAATAAATTAAACAATAACCAGAATAACTCTGGTGTTTTGCAGTCATAGACAATAACACTGTAAAATCCCCTTTCCTATATGTTCAGTTTAACCTCTATCCACTCATTAACATAAGAGCGACACAATCTTGTAAACCAATATCCATTAAACAGCCCACTGATTGGCTGTCATCTTATTTATTGGCCAACAACAAGCTGTGACCTTCTGAACAGTGTGACTATACATTAAGGAGCATTGGATTGGAGCATTGAATTGGAACCCCCCCCCTTCAGCAAGAGGATATGTGTGTTTGATGTGCGTGTTCGTGTGTGTGGATTCCAGTGTGTGTTGAGGATGTGTGGTGGGCCTGCAGCAGTGACAGTATGGCTGGTAAGATAAGAGCTATGGCCAGTGGAGAATAAAAGGTTTACAGCAACATTAAAAGATTGGGTGAGAAAGAGGAAGTGAGAGGGGGAGGGAGAGAAGAGACAAAGAGAGTGCACTCATAGATAAGAAACAATTGAGACATAAAGCTGCAAATCCACCACAAATATCCAAGTAACCCAGTACTGACACTACCGTTTTGTTTGGCTGTACTGCAACCTCAAAGATTTTTGCATACAACAGCAGAAGCTAGCTCTGTGCGTGTGCCGTGTGTGTGTGTGTGTGTGTGTGTGTATGGTGTACCGTCAATAAAGCCGACATGGACTGTTCAAGCATGTTTGCTGGCTTGGGTGAAGAAGTGGTCTCTTCTACCTCTGGCAGGTCAACCATTCCCTCCCCCAGGTAGAGACTCACTGGGCTGACGTGGACACACAGCTAAAGAAAGAAAAAGGAAGTACACGGTACAAATTATTAAGTGTGTATAGATCAAGTATAAAAATATAAATATATATATATACACAGTATACATATATAAAAAACATATTTCAGTACTCTACCATAGTCACATAAACATACTGTATGTCTAAAGGACAGACTGACTCATAGCTAGGAATGAACTCATAACTAACCTGAATCATAAGTATTAAAGCTGAAGTCGGTAACTTTGAGCAAATATAATGGAAAAGTTATTTTTATACTAGAATTACTGCCTCGTGCCTGTATGCCTCCGCCAACCAGTCAAGTTACAGTTTACATCCATGACTGTCCAAATGTCATCACTTTTTCATGTGTGTGAAATTGTCATAATTAGCTTATGAATTCTTGAGTAATGGCCAAAAACCTGCTTTGTGAGGTCACGGTGACCTTTGACCACCAAAATACAATCTGTTCAATCCAAAACCTGAAAATGTTTTTTAAGTAAATTTAAGGTAAATTTTGAATAGATAAAAAATGTGTGATTCATTTGCGATTAAACGCGATTAACTATGAACAACCATGCGATTAAATATCTGAATCGATTGACAGCCCTAATATATAGACATTTGAGGTGTGCTGGTATATCTTTAATATATTTTCAAAGACACCTGACAGCCATTAAAAAAGTGGTATTTATCATGACCATGGTAGAAATGTGTGTTTGTGTGTGCGGCTTACTGCTGCACTGGCTGCAGGGTTGCAGGCTGTCCCGTGGCCCTGGCTCTGCAGGACTTTGTGGATGTAGATGTCGATATCAGTATGTGTGTCACACAGGTAGAGCTGAAGCACATCTCCAGTGTAACACTCCAAAGCGCCCACCAGGGTGCGATCAGAGCACAGCTTCTGGAAAGAAGCCCTAGCCTCGGCAGTCCAGCTGCCCTGCAAGAGGAAAACCACAACACTCCTATTCATAAAACTACATGTAACGGATTATGTTGTAACAGCTTGACCATTTTAATTTATTTACAGAAGCAAGACAAAAGTATATGATGAACAGTAACACACTACATACTTTTTGAAAACGATATAGCACCTGACCATTGTTTTGTGCTTTTATTACTTTCTTATGGAACATTTAAAGATAAATAATCATGAAGCCGGTTCGTGGGAAACACTGATGGTGAGTATTACAAATAACCTTTCAAGTCAAAGGCAATATATACGAAGACAATCAGTCTCATAACAAGGCAGGATGAATTACTGTCTGTAGTATTAATACAGGAAGAATGCCAGATACAGATGAATACCATGGCTTTTGCAAGAGAGCTCACATTTGCCAGGCAGGTAACTGTGAATATATTATTAAATATGCTATCAGACTCACAGTGGTGGGTTTAATTCCAGCGAGTGATGACGGAACTGCTTGCGCCGGAAGAACGGAATAACATGACCTGAGGAAACAGAGATGAACAGTCGAGAGCACAGCAAAAAACAGACACTAATCAGCTGAGTAAAGTAGCAGTAGTGGTAGAACCTTGTTGGATTGTTTAACTGCTCAAATATTTGAGATGCCCTTACTTGAGGAACTTGAGGTTGGCCCGCTGTACCACAAGCATATCGCCAAAGTCGACAAAATACACCTCGACCTGAGTGGGGCTGATGATCTGATGGATCACAACCCGGTAGAACCATATTCCTTTGGGTGACAAGCAGCAGACTTGACCCCGTCGGACATATTGCTCAGGGAGGCAGTAACGCTCTGATACCTCAGGACAGGTGTAACATCGTCTAGAGGCGATAGAGGAAGAGAGAAAAAGGTGTTAGCGTCTTTTCACTTACTGTCTTAAAGGGAGTCTGTCTGTCTTCGGGGAATACATTTCAAAGATGTCCACAATTAATAAATGTTTTACACTTTATTTATTATTCTTATCTCATGTTGGTCAAGCTAAATGACTAAGTTTATTTTGGTTCACGTAATGATGAACCCCACATAGAAAATATACAGATTAGGGATGTCAAAGTTAACGCGATTTTTAATTAACCTCTTAAAAATTTGACGGGCCGCTGTCTGGCCCGGCTGCTATTTGATCTTTTGGAGGTTGTAGCGGGCTCACTCTAGGTGGTGAAGATACTGGCATCATATGAAACTAGAAAACCAACCATGTCACACTAGCTTGTCGCGAATGAGGTTAAATAACGCTTCAAACTTGTCCTAAAGTTTGGCGAGGAAAAACTGGCATGGCCATTTTCAAAGGGGTCACTTAACCTCTGACCTCCAGATATGTGAATGTAAATGGGTTCTGTGGGTACCCACGAGTCTCCCCTTTACAGACATGCCCACTTTATGATAATCACATGCAGTTTGGGGCAAGTCATATTCAAGTCAGCACACTGACACACTGACAGCTGTTGTTGCCTGTTGGCCTCGAGTTTCCATGTTATGATTTGAGCATATTTTTTTATGCTAGCGATATGGTTCGACATAGAGTGAGAGTGTGCCAGGAATGATGCAAAGGTAAATATAGAAAGACATTATGCATTATGTTACTGATTATACTGCAATTCCAAAGGGGATCCCTAATATTACAATAGGCACAGGAAGTGTTGGTACATCATTTTTTGACTAAGCTGCCAGTAACATATCCACCACCTCATCTCAAACATCATGTCCTCCATAGCTTCGGCCTCCTCAGTCTCGCTGAAGTGGATGTAGAAATGTCCAGGTGACTCCACCTGTTCCACCAGGACGCCTGCCAGCTCTCGAGCACCGTGACGTGTCGGCGGCTTGAGACGCTGACTCTGCAGGGCGTCCAGGGGCACCGCAGGGCTGCAATGCACCTGAATGGCAGGGTACATCCAAGATATCTACAGGACGACACGTAAAAAGCAAAGTGAGAGTTGTGAGCGGTACACAGTGGTGTAACTGTATGTTCAGTATTATTCTACAGCACATTTAATAAGTAATAACAGGTTTTGTACTGGCATCACACCATGTGATGCTTCGATTATTTGACTAAATCTTTATCTAGGTCTCTCTCTTACTAAAGATTTTTCTTAGAGCCTCGTAACGTAAAACAACATGATGAAAAAGTTATTGCCTACCATTTCTTGGGTCTTGCAATTGTTTGTGGTCTCTAGCTCCTCATTCTCATCATCTGCTGTGATATTATCGTTGTCTCCTTCCAGCTTGCCTTCCCAAGGAGACTCTCCACAGTTGAAATAGTGGCTCAGCTTCTGACTGTCACCAAAACTCTCGGTCACCTTTGAGTCTACAAAATAAAGAGAAATACATTTCCTGCTTAGTTGAAAGCCATTGTTCCACAAGAATACATTGTCAAATGATGTCTAAGACACCACCATTTGTTACAATAGCTCATTGATTAGAAAAGTATTGATTGCAGAAACAAACAAACTGGTGTCCTAGTGAGACACTGGTAGCGGATAAATGATTTAAGGAGGAAAAAGGGGTGGATATAAACCAATCTTAAGACTGGCATTGGAGCACATACACACCTGTTTGTGTATCGTCACTGTCCTGTATGTCCATGACTATCCAGTGTTGTCCATTGTCACCCAGTACAGGTTTCAGGTGGAAGGTGTCACTCATGGCACTGACAAGTTCGGTGACACTGACAAAGCCGCTTTGTAGCAGCGGAAAGTCCTCACCAAAAAGCCTCTGAGGAGCAAAAAACATCTTTCATTTTTCACCTCACTCAGGATGACCCTGTCTGTCTTTTGTTGTCTGTATTGTTTGTTTGTTTTTTTTGTTATAAAACAATTAACTGAAGAACTGAAGAATAGCTTAGTCGCTTGCTCGCTTCCTAATCACTATTAGGGGCAGGTAGGTTAAATGTGAGTGAGTGACTTTCTAGATCAGTAATGTGCTGAAAAAAGCAAGAAACAAAAGCAAAACAGTGAAGCCAATGCTTTTTATTTAGCTGGATGTGGAATGACTGAAGCCAGTACCTCAAATGAATGAGTTCTTAAACTCCCAACCCCATGACTAAGTAAGGGATAATGTGCAGCGAGCCAGTCATTGTTGTGAAATAAACCCCGACAGGGCGATGGAGCACCCTGAAAGGGTTTATTTCACAACAATGACTGGCTAGCTGTACATTATCCCGCTTATTACACGGCTACTTTACTTAAGCAATCAATAATTTGACACAAAAATGGTCCGCCAGACTCTTGACATCAGAACTGCGCCCATATCATTGGTCTGCTATACATAGCAACGGTCTGCTATAAAGAAATAACAGACCTTAGAACGCTGTGATTGACCAATCAGAATTGAGTATTCAACAAAGCCGTGTAATAATTTGTCTTAAAACTGTCATGTGGCACTATGAAGGTGAACAGGGAACTGCATGTTTTGTTTACCTTGTACTCATCAGGCAGATCGTGCACAGATAATCCACCACTGGTCTGACCTACAACCTGCAGAGAGTCATGAACATATGAATTACAAGACTTGTATAACCATGGTCCTGGTTACGTTCTGCACCAAAATAATTCTTGCCATGAAAAGCAAAGCATGATAGAGGCTTGTAGTCACTAGACACTAAAACATCTGGTTATAATCTCGCAGGAAGTCTGACCTTTTGTAGCTTGTCCTTCAGCTCCTGACTGATGGTGCCAGCGACTCCATTCTCCAGGATTCGCTGGCGAAGCTCCTCCTCCAGCTGAAGTAGAATTTAAGTAGAAATATAATTGTACTTCAAATAAATAATTGTACACAAATATTTTTATCCACAACTCCTAATTCAATGATATTGTATTTGTCTTGCTCTAAGCAACAAGATGCAGATGCAGGTGCAGGTACTACGCTTTCTTACCTTGATGACACGTTTCTGGAAGAGCCCACCTTCCTCACAGAGCTCTGGGTCTGCTTCCTGGTTCTCCTCAACCATCTGTGGCTTGTTACTGACAGTTATTGACTCTTTATGAACAGGGCCCAAGGTAGTCTTAGTAACAGGCTGGTCCAGAGGACTCTGCTTCACTGGAACTTTAATTGGAGTAAAACACAAAAGGTATTTAAAAAAAATTAAACTACTGCAAAAAATAACAAAATATGAGGAAACCCTCCTCAGTGTTTTTCTGTGCAAAACTTTGAACAGTGAGTTAGTTTTGGATTATGTCGTGATAACTCCGTTAATATTTAGCCAATCCATGTATTTTGGGAGGATTTGAAGCTATCCAATCTCAAAAAAAGTCTAAATGCAACCAAAAGACACTGGATATGAATTGCTTTTAGGGACACATTCTAGCAAAATGTTCACAATGTGTGAATGCATCACCTGGGAGTGTTACTGGAGTTTGAGTTCTGGTGTCTGGCCCTTTGGAGGCTGATGTGTCAGTTGCAGGCGATTGTGACTTTATGGGTCCAGTCCTCCTTGGTGAGCTGGTAGGCATGGGCAGCGGCCTGGGCAGCATATGTTCCCTCAGGGTCAGAACTGAGCCCAGTCTGCCCTGCTGGATAAGGATCAGGTCCGCCAATGCCTCCAACATCTCTCCGGTGGAATAGAAGCCGTAGTTGTGGACACGAAGCTGTTGGCCGAAGCAGCGCAGGAAGCTGGCCTCCAGGTCAGACAACCTAAGTGGACCCTGGGAGAGCGACCGCATCCTTACTTGAAACATTTTGCAGCAACAGAGCTACATGACAGTTTAGACATCATGAGGCTAGAAACAGCTAAATTTCACAGGGCATCTTCATGTCATACCTGGGAGAGCAGTATGCGAAGCTGTGCCCTCAGCTGGGCAGGGACAGCCAAAGGAGCAGGACCTCTTCTGGGAAGGACCACAGCGGGGGTGGGCTGGTGAAAGTAGCGGGGCGAGAAGTAGCTGACACCTCCTCCCCACTTGAACTTCTTGTTGGTCTTAGGAGTGCGCTGCTTAGCTACTAGCTCCTCGATGTTTCGGGTGGAATCGTCGCCAACAGCTGTGATGGCGGATATATAAAAGGTAACAGCATGAATTATAAGAACTTGTTCAGGTGGTGTTTGATACGCAGATGTAACAGTGATCAAATACATGCTTAAATAAAAAAAGGATGCTACCCTTTAAACATGTGCTGCCATCTACCCTGAAGATAATCGACACCACATCAGGCATCTCCTTCACCATATCCATGATGTGTCTGAAGCCTAGGAGTTTCAGGGGCATGGGATGCCCCAACATGGCGACATAGTCTCGCCTGAGCTGATCGGGGTTCAAGCCCATCTTAGCTGATATGAGCAAGGAACGAACATCCTTCTTCAGCTTTGCTAAAACGTCTTCCTGGTTCATCTTGCCTGCTGACATCTGGAGAACACAGAAAGAGGACATATGGAACAAAACATACTGCACATCCTGAACCAAAGCAGGTGGTTGGAAGTACACCAGAGAAGAGTACACAATGCTGAAATAAAGATACAAATGCTGGAGTATTAATTGCTTTGAATCTGCCAAAATATTTAGAATTACCATTTTTTTTTTTCATTTTGTTTTTCCTTTATTTGGTTTTACTCAGACATTTACATTAACATACTTAATTAGATACAAATATGAAGTGAACCAACTTTTCCACTTTTTACAATGAAATTATAGAACACACAAATAGAACATTGGGTGCTTTTCATGTGAAATATACTTTTTCCACTCCTTCCAAATTTCCTCAAATTTAGTTTCTTGAAGCCTCATTGAGAAAGTAATTCTTTCCATTACATATATTTCATAAATTACATCATACCAGTTCTCTAGTGATGGGGTATCTGGTTTAAGCCATGTCTTATTAATTGCTTTTCTAGGAGCTACACTCAATATTCTAAATAAGTATTTTGTTTTAAAGGTCCCATATTATGCTCATATTCAGGTTCATACTTGTATTTTGTGTTTCTAGCAGAACATGTTTACATGCTGTAATGTTCAAACAACACATTATTTTCATCATACTGTCTGCCTGAATATACCTGCATTTACCCTCTGTCTGAAACGCTCCATTTTTAGTGCATTTCAACGGAATTGCGTTGCTAGGCAACATTTTGGGTCCATGTTTACTTCCTGTCAGCTGATGACATTCACATACACTGCTACAGGAAATAAACTGGGACACATTTAGAATATTTACATTTAAAACCGTGAAATGGTCTAAATATTGTATATTTGTGACATCACAAATGGACAGAAATCCTAACGGCTTGTTTCAGAGACACAATTTCTGAATACGGGCTGTGTGTGTATTTCTCCGTATATTGAGCGTTTTGATACTTTCACAGTATTAATATAGCACTTGAACCTGCTTTATGATATGAAAGACATGAACATTTCACTTTTTACAATATGGGACCTTTGATATTTGTAGATGTTGAAGGTAGAAGACCAAACAGGAGTTTGTCCCTCTTAAAAACTATGTTTGTACCAAAATATAGAAACTAATTCTGTATAAATCTTATGCCAAAAATAATTAAATTTTGGACAGGCCCAAAAATGGTGATAGTGGTTTGAATTACCATTTTTTTTACAAAAGGTCTTATGGTCAAATTTTGCACTTGGGTTCATCTAAAAAACAAAAGATAAAAATGTGAGAGGATGATGGCAGTTGAGGTCATGCCGGCCATCCTTAATCATTACCTTACACTTGTAACATTACAGTAGCAACATGCTACTTTGCTCGTTACAGGTCCTATAAACCTGCATGAGGTGACATTAACACACCTACACCATAAACACGGCTACTAGCCAGCTAGTTAAGCTCCCTTTGCTCTGCACAGACACATAACCAGAGAGCATCTCCACTCACAGAGCACCTCTGCTTTCACAACAGCTTCTTCACAGCTACAATAAGACTGGTGGCAATAAAGGACATTAAAGAGGGACACAAATCCCCCACACCTCACCTCCATACCATTATTGACACACAGTACACCTGAACTGAATGGACTGTAATGCTGTGCAATATGCTGCCTTCCACTGTGAAATTCACTGAAATATATTAATTATTTATTTTTTAAAATATTTTTATGAGTTACAAGTTCTTTTAACATGGTCATGGAGCATATATACATATATATACTGTATATGTATATTGTATATATAGAGGGTAGTTTAGTTTATTTATTGACTACACTGAATATTTTAATTTTAATAATTTATTTATTTATTTATTGTGTTGAGTTGAATGTGCTACTTATTTTGTACTGTAATTACCTTGTGCCTGTTCTACCTTTTTTCTTTTCTTAAAGCTGACTCGGTGTAAACTGCTCACAATTCCAATGTACTTAGTTAAAGGTGCAAATGGAAAATACAACTCTTGAATCGTGAAACTTGAATAACCGCAGGATGCACGTGACTCGACTAGCTAGCTACTTGCTAAATTAGCTAACGTTAGCCTCCAACTGGCAGGACAGAAAACCTTGTATTAATTAGCTAATTAGTAATATCTCTAAATACAAACATGGACCAGATGTCTCAAATTGTTCCAAAAGTATTGTGGACACGTTAACTTACCTCAAGTCTTCTAGTTATATCTACGCCGCATCCTCCCACGATACTGGACCTCTGGTTTCTGTTGCTAACCGACCTGTTGCTAACCGACCGTAGTCGTTAGCAACGTCGTTAGCAGCGCGAGGGGTAACGTTAGAAACAGCAGGAACAAAAAGAACCCTGAGAACACACTGTAATAAACCAGAAAACTGTCAAGCATGTTCTTATAGAGGGCAGCAAATATGACAAAGAAAGAAGGGGATTGCTATCAGGAGTAGATGATGGAGATATTACAAGCTGCTAGGAAAGACATCTAAGAAAGTACACAATATTCTAATTAATTACTTAAGGGCAACAGGAATAATGGAGAATTGAATTATTATTGTTATTATTATTATTGTTATTATTATTAATAATCATTTATTTTATTTTATTGTTTTTTTTAATTTATTTTATTATTAATTATTTTTCCTGCCAAATCTACTGCTTTTTAAATTTATTTATTTATTTATTTTTTTAAATTCTGCCAATCTACTGCTTTTTTTTTTTTTTAAATTACATTTTTATTATTAGTATTTTTTTTCTGCCAATCTACTGTTCCACACTGCAGTCCACATAGTGGCGGTAATGCACCTATAAGCTCGTTTGCCAACCGCCAATAAACACCTAAGAAGAAGAAGAAGAAGAAGAAGAAGGGCCTTGGGAATTGTTGCCAACAAGTAACGTTGACTTGTATGTACCTAAAAACCTCTGCTCTAATATAGCTTACAATAAATAAAAAACAACAATGCCGTTTCTCTCAGTTAGCTGCTCATCTAACGGCGTCAACCACCGCGCTAACACTGATCAGAAGTGGCTTCTTCTCTGAACAGTGCAGGAAAGGAGATGTGTTGGAGAGATGGAGGATAAAATATAATTTCAACATTTTCAAGCCTTGATGTACAGTACAGGCCTCAAAGGGAATAACAAAAAAAAAATGTTACTGCTCTGTTTCCACTGGAGAAGCAGCAGCAGCGTCCTCTAATGTTGGTAAAGGGAAGTGAAAAAGCTTACAGCACCTGGTGTTATTTTGGGGAAACTTATTTGTGGGGGGCTGGTTTTATTTTGTTTAAATTACTGTTTTGTGGGTGCATGGTTTATTTTCTAGTTGTATCAAAATAATATATATATTTATAGTATATATATATATATTTATAACATAAATATATATACATTATAAATATATATATATTTATAATATATATATATATATATATATATATATATATATTATATATTTATAAGTCCTCACCAAGGAGGACTGGACCCATAAAGTCACAATCGCCTGTAACTGACACATCAGCCTCCAAAGGGCCAGACACCAGAACTCAAACACCAGTAACACCCCCAGGTGATGCATTCACACTTTGTGAACATTTTGCCAGAATGTGTCCCTAAAAGCAATTCATATCCAGTGTCTTTTGGTTGCATTTAGGCTTTTTGTATATATAATAAACAAATATATATATATTTGTTTATTTATGTATTGATGATGAAAGACAAAATAAACCCACCCCTGATCGCGTAAGCTTTTTCACTTCTCTACAAACAGCATTGGGATTGAAAAATGATACACCGATATATAAGTGGGGTTGCATTTACAGTATGTATGTGTAGGGCTATATCTTTAACATTATTTGTATGTGCACTGCAAATAAGTAAAATAAATGACTGAATATGGTTAAATGTGGTTGATTCCACAGAGCACCCGGTGTCCAAATATCAGGACAATGTTCCTTACTTTCAGTAGTCACGTTTATTTAAAAAAAAAAAAAAAAGTATAATTTATTCACTTTGATTCAAGTGCTATATTTACTCACACATTTGGCCCTGGACCTCTGACCACCCACCAGAAACTTGGCCCCCAGGTTCAACCAAGGCACTGATGATCAGAGCCCTTATGGGCACTGGCCCCTTTTCCTGGGTTTGTAGACTTAGTACTTCCACAGCAGAAGAACATCTGCTGGCCATTGAATTAATTTTCAGTTTAATTAAGGATCTATTAGGGAGGATACTGTGTCTTTTCTTGTAAAAACAGAGAAACAACTACATCAGCTCTTTGGAAAGGAGAGGTCTGAGTCTGCACATTCCCAATGAAGAGACACTGTGACTCCCTGAGCTCTGCTGAAATGGACCCAGTGATACAAAGATTAAGAGGTATAAATGCTTTAATGCAATTAATGTGCATGTTTTATGTTTTAATGTATATGACTCAAGTAGCATGTTCTTTGATTTAATGGCATAAAATCAAACCCTGCAATTACCCTTCAAGACACTCACTGGCACACGACTCCACCAACTTTACAAAGCAAAGATATCAGTGATTTTATTGGGCCATGTATAGTATGTACAGTAAATATGCTGGAACATGTGGGGATGCATAGGATTCTTTTTTGATATCTATGTGACAGAATCAAAGGCTCCCAAGCTGTAACACTTGCTATTTACACTTGTTAAAGCTTTTAGTAAAAAAAAAAATGAGCAAAGAATAATGCTAATAAACAGAATATAGCTGAAATAAACTCATCCAGCAATCCCTGCATGTTTTTATTTTATCTCTGATAAGGCCATTCTGAATCTGGAAAAAAAAGAGGCAGAGATTTACTTGCAGATCAAGAGATGACATGAGAACTTATCAATATTAGTGTATCTTGATGTTTTTCCATATTATTATCTTAACCTTTTCTTTTAGTTTGTTTTCTGCTTTGACAACTTATAACCTACTGAATATCCTGCTCACAAAAGTTCACTGACCTGACATTATTTGACAAAAAGAGATGGTGGAAAGTGTCACTCCCACTGCTGTCCTACTCCCACATCCAAACAGTCAGCCTAATTTACCATTCATGTACTCTGTCTTATTACCACGGTAGATGACAGCACCACTGACTCCAGTTACAGACCTCCAGCCAGAGGAAGCAGCAAAAGTCACAACATTTCTCCTTCCTCTCTGCTTTCACCCAAAAAAGACAACCATCCACTAACCCATCGAGCAGAAACATCCCAACAGCAATCACTCCTATGCACCAGAGCCTCCAGCCAGTATGGAAAAGTCCTCCGATGTCCACCATGGTCTCCCGCAGAGACCCAGAATGACGCCCAGGAAGGAGAGGGAGAGCGGAGCCTCTGCACTTCCCAGAAATCACAGACAAAGGCCATCGAAGGCAAGCCGGGTCCCTGAGGCGTCATCAGTGAGGAAAGAGAGGCTGCAGAAGGAGAAGCCAGAGACACATGAGATGAAGTTGGAGCAGGAGACAGAAGTGAAGGTGAGATCCACTGTGGTGGACATAGACAGCGTGAGAGAGGATGAGGTCAAGGAGGAGAACCTGGGGCTCCTGGAGGCTGCGGAGCAGGAGGACGGTAAGTCAAAGCCCGGTACATTGTATGTGCAGCGAGGGAAATGGTTTTATTTCTATTAAGTTTTTTTTTTAGTTTTTCCCAGTTCCTGACCTGAAATTACAGATAATAAAATAAATAGTAATGTAAATTCAAGAATGTGATGATACAGATAGTCAATTTGCAGCATTTTTCTTGGTATTGACAATCATAACTCAAAAAAATTATACTAAATCTGAGTATCTTGGTGGGATTTCTTCATATTAAGTACTGTGGATCTCTGCAGGTCTGAAGCGCAGGAACCTGGGAGTGTTTGAGTGGCTGCTGATGGTCTTCGTCTTGGCTCTGGTTCTCCTCTTCCTCCCTCTTTCCATCTGGTTCTGTGTCAAAGTACGAACTACACCACAGACCGAACAGAAACCAAACACTGGACAATAATGTACCTTTAATTATTATTGGGGATTTTTAGCATGAAAATGGGCTATTTTAGATAGTGAGCATTTTCACCTCATAGCAATTGTTCAATTTCTAATCCAATGTACTAGAGTTCACAGCCAACACAACAAAAATGTGTCAATGTCCTAATACTTTCTGACTACTGACTACCACTAAAAGCTGGTCAAATTGGACATTCATCCATTACTGTCTTGCATTCATATGGACTGACTGTTGTCTGTCACTTTGATTGACAGGTAGTGAGGGAGCATGAGAGAGCTGTGATCTTCAGACTGGGTCACCTACTGCGTGGAAGACCCAGAGGACCAGGTTGTCACCAATTACTGTTTCTGAGTCTGTGTGTCAGTGTTTGAATTACTGTTGGGTTAAGTTGGCTAGTGAACACAGCTGAATCATGTCAAATTTGGACACCCCACAAGTACTTCAAATGTTTTAGTCATCTATATGTTTTCTGTCATATAAAACATCATAGGAAAATTATTAAAAAAATAATAATAATTGAAGGAACAGTGTGTGATCTATTAGCAGAAATATAATATAATATTCAGAACTAAGTTTTCATTAGTGTATAATCACCTGAAACTAAGAATTGTTGTGTTTTCATTAGTTTAGAATGAGCCCTTCATATCTACATAGGGAGCGGGTCCTCTTCACAGAGTCCGCCATGTTGCTCCGCCATGTTTCTACAGTAGCCCAGAACGGACAGACCAAACACTGGCTCTAGAGAGAGCCTTTCATGTTTTTACGTTACCTGAAGGCCACCATAGTTCTCCGACACGCTTGTGAAACTGCGGTAACGTGAGCAGCAGAGTGCAAAACTGTGGTTCCGCCAGCCGCTTCCGTTGCTCCTAAAGTAGTGTTATTATGGTGAGGATGGCCTCTGAGCGAGGGGAACGGCGTTACCACGTTTTTGCACTTGGTGGCTCATGTTACCGCAGTCTTACAAGAAGGAGGAGTGAGAAGAGGGGTACTTAGTTGTTTGCAATGTGTAACCACACCACTAGATGCCGTCAAATCCTACACACTGTACCTTCAATGTTAGAAATCTGTCCTTAGATCAAACCCTTTTCCCTTCTCTCTCCAGGCCTTCTTTTCTACCTCCCACTCCTGGATGTGTGTCACAAGGTCGACATCCGTCTGACAATGCTGAAGGTTCCTCCTCACACGGTACAGAACAATGAACAAAAACACAACTGACATATTCACATTTAGCTCCATATGTAAAAATGATTGACAGTGAAGTAGCTGTTTACTGCAGTCTTTCATAGTCCATAAAGAGATCAGACTTATTTGTCACTGGCTGGAAAACCTCAGCAACTACTTTCACTAAAGTATCTTCACAGAGGTTTTCATTAAAGTGGATTCCATCTTTGTTACACAGTGTTTCTCAACCTTTTAGGATGGTGAGTAAATTAACTAATTAACCAGACAGTGACAAAGGTTTAACTGCATTAGACTGCTGACTTCTCATACGTGTGTCCCCAGGTTGTGACAAGGGACTTGGTGAGGCCGGAGCTGAGTGCAGTGTGTTATTACCAGATCGAGAACGTGGCATTGTGCAGCGCGACTCTGTCTAGTCTGACCACGGTGCTGCAGACTCTGGTCCAGGCGGCGGTCAGAGACATTCTCGCCCAATACACACTCAGCCACATCCTGCTGCACAGGAGGAGGATGGGACAGCAGATACAAGTAGCTGTTGACTCTATTGCTTGCCGGTGGGGCATCAGGGTGGAGAGAGCAGACATGTAAGACTGAAGATAACAAACAAAGATCATTTATTGTACCTCAGTTAGTGTGTTTCATTCACAAAGCACATTACATCCTGTGGCAGCAATGCATTCTAGTCTACCTTTGGGTGTAGAGTCTGGTAGTGATGCCCCTCTTGCAGGGCCTGGCAGCAAAACCTGATATTAACAGCTGATGATGCTTTAAATGGCTAAACCAGAATCAAGATGATTTTTCAAGAAACATGTCAGGACAAAAGAAAAAGAGGCTGCTTTGTACAATACGATGGCAGTGCTCCTGAAAAACTGCATCACTTTCTGAGTGCAAAGTATTTTTTCTCTGAAAGCTTTGATTTTTTCCCCAGGTAAGCAGCAGAGAGGAATGTAGAGATTTGTAGTGTACTGTGATCTTCCTGCTGACCAGGCTTGTGTTTGATTTTCTGTCAGAGACGAGCTCAGTTTTCCTGTGGAGTTACAGCAGAGTTTGGCTGCTGAGGCCGAAGCCAAGAGACAACACCAGATCAGAGTGAGTAACTATACCAGATTTTTATAATCTAATGTTTTTTGTTTTTTATATCTTAATGTTTGTATTTGAATTTTAAGTGTTTATGGTTCATCGATTTTCAGTTTATTTGTCAAATATGGCATTTAACTAACTCAGAACTTTATTATTATCAGCATTATTTTTAAAACTTTTGGAAAGCCAGTGGCTCAACAAACCATGATTTCCGTTTCCATTTCAAACCATTTTGCTATGTTTTTTCAGCCCAGAGCACAGCCTTGGTTTAGCTCTGCCAGTGAGATCATTTCTGCCTTCTCAGCAGTGTTTGTAAAGCAAACGTGTTTCCAACAGCAGTCCTTCTCTCCTCCAGGTAAAAGCAGCAGAAGGGGAGAGAGACACCTGGGAGGGGTTCAGGGCTTCCCTCCGTCTCCTCCATCCCGCTCTGGTCCTTCCTCTCCCTCCAGATCTCCTCAGCTTGACCCCTGACCTCTCATCCCTACCACCCCCTCCTCCCCCTGCTTTTGAAGGCGAGGGAGGGACGACAGAGGTGGAACCAGATAAAGACTCGCCAATGATGTGACAGATCATTAAGACATGAAAGCTTTTTATTGTGGAAATGTTCAAAATAATTATTATTGAACACCTAACAGAAGCGAGTGTGAGCTAGTGATTCTCAGTTTATGGTAGAGTTTCAGGAGATTTTTTATCATGTTTAAGAAAGTAATAATGAAGCCAAATGATTGCTTATTCAAGTACAAATTAGATATGAGTTAATAATGAATGTTTTCCTCCAGAGAGCTTTGGAATTTAAGTGGTTTACGCTGGTGAACAAGCTGGTGACAATTTCCTTGTCTTGATAATAAAGGTCCAGAGAAGTCAAACTTTTTCAAATGTAATGCCTGCAGAATCTTAATTTTTTGGAAGGAAACAAAAACTGATTTGCCTTTACTTGGAGTCAGACATATCACAAGGTTAAACAAAAAGCACAGCAAGCCATTACGTAAATGATGACATCACTATAGTCATTCTCATAAAACAGGCAAGCAGTCTGAATATTGGACATCCTCCTGATACTTGGATGGTAGCGCTGGTGAATGATGCTTCTTGTTTATTCTTGTTTTTTATTCCTGTGTGCTACAATGTATACTTCTGAGAGAGTACATGTGTTGGTAATGTGCACCAGAAGTCATAACACCGTTGGTGCTTTTCCTTTTCTGGTTTAATGGACTGTGATGGGACATACATATAACGTTGTAACACTTCCTGGTCACACGGCAGATAACCGTTTCTTGGTCTTTTTGGTGCTGCTTGATGGTTTGGTTTTCTTTGGAGGTGCTGGGGTTGTTACTGGTGGAGGTGGTGATGTTACGTTTTTCTCTGCAACACAAACAAAGACGTGAACGAACCTTTAATACTGTGTTACTGTCTCTCTGTCTCAGTTAAAAGTTTATATATTTTGTTGTTTAGTCGGTACCTTCACTACTTTTGGGCTCCAGACTCGGCCAACCCTGCCGTTGTCTCTCCAAGTCCTGGATTTTCTCCAACGCTGCCTGCAGTGCTTCCTCAGCCTTCAGAGCTCGCTGCTCGGCACTCTGGCTCCGCAGCTCTGAATCACTGACACACACATGGAGAGAGATCTAACCTGGTGTCCTCTGCACATCCACAAGTCAATAGAGGTCCACTCTCCATTTCTGAACAACCACAGAAACTTGGCTGATGTGTGCTTGATGGCTACTGAACTCGACAGCAAATCGTATATATTTATTCCCTTGTTGCCCTTCTGATGGGATTTTGCCTAATAAACTCCAAATCTGCAAGGTGTAAACAGTGGTGGAAGAAGTATTCAGATCTTTTACTTGAGTGTAGAAATACTCTGTTACAAATAAAAATCCTGCATTCCAAATTTTACTTGAGTAAATGTATAAAAAGTACCAAAAGTAAAAATACTCATTATGCAGAATGGCCCGTTTCATAAACATACTGTATATATTATATCATTGAATTATAATTATTGATGCATTTGTGTGTTCATCACTTTAATGTTGTAGCTGGTAAAGGTGGAGCTCATTTTAATTAATAAATATATTGCTTGGTGGCTTAAGTTATAATAATATATTATAACCTATTAGTTTACTTATTTTGTATCAATAATCTAAATTTGTAAAGTAACTAGTAACTTAAATTTTGAAATCCATGTAGTGGAGTAAAAAGTACAATATTTGCCTCTGAGATGTAGTGGAGTAGAAAGTAGCATAAAATGGAAATACTCGAGTAAAGTACAAATACCTCAAAATTGTACTTAAGTACAGTACTTGAGTGATTATACTTAGTGACATTCTACCACTGAGTGTAGAAGTGTCTTTCTGACTAATTATGAGAGCAATACAAAAGCATGGCTGTTCAGCTATGGTGGTAAATGTTGCTCATGCTAGCTTCCCAGTTGTTATTTTAAACAATAAATAAACATCATTCCTGTGTGGGACAAATGAGCTAATAGCCAGCGAGTGTTTAAAACAGTATATGGACAAACTGGTCATTAAAAAAACATAGATTTCCCCACTAAAAGGTGACATGATTGATATTATATATTATCACAGTATTACAAAAACAGGAATGAGTTCCACTCAGCGATAAGAAAGTGAACTTACTGCAGATCCTGCTGCAGTAATCCTACTGTGGTAAGATCACTAAACGCTTTCTGGGCTTCATCTGTCGCTGGAGACACAACCAGTTCCTCAGTCTGACAGACAGTGACAGACAGACGGATGGATAGTCAGGGAGACATACAGGCAGTTTGTTCAGCTCTATAAACAGTGAAAGGTATGCCACTAACCCCATTCAGGTGGACACTGCTCTCTCCCAGCTTTCTTTGAGTAATGTTTCCATCATAGTTGATCAGCTTCACCACTGGGCTCTCACAGACTGTTAGCTCCCCCTGCAGGACGACGACAACAACAACAACACTGTTTTTAGCAAGTTAGTCTGGTTCATACTGTACAATGAACATACATGTATAACAAGCTGTGTTCCTTTGATAAGACACATTTGTAAAATCCCCCGTTTTCCTCAGGAGTTTATTTAATTCTTAATACTGTTCTGTCTTCAACACAAATACTCCAAAGATTCCCTGACCTGAGAGAAGAGAGAAATACATGTTTTTCATAGTCTGTTCCAGACTAGCATTGGATTTGTCTTTTTTCAGACCAGATTTTTTAAAATGTTTTTTTCACTAATGTGCAGACTACAATCTAAGTACACTTCAATAGAACTATATTGACAAACCTCTTGTTGTGTGTCGTGTCCTTCAGCAGTGTACTGTGGAGAAACAAGAGCACCATCACTGCCCTCATCACTACCATCAGGAATAACATTCATTTGATAACAGTTGTTGAATACCTTATTGCATATTATCATTTTAACAAATCATAATGCATGTGCTGGTCAGCGATATAAAATTCTAAGTTAATATCATTAATCAACGTACTTAATAGTTATTTACACCGTTAGTCATTGCCTTTCAGTTAGACTTCACAAAACAAAATATATTTTAGCAAACATAAAAACTTAAAGACATTGTTAAAGGGTTCATAAATTTATTGTAAGAGTCACTAAAAGCACAAATGTCCCACACAAACTTGATGGCTCTGAGCCTCAGTGTCTTGCTAGGTGAAACTTTCAGAGGTCAGATATTTGCTGAAACAGGAGCTTCAACCTTGATCCTCTGGTTAAATAACAGACTGTCTACCTACTAAGGGTGTAAATCACTAGTTGTATCACGATATGTTATTATATTGATTATTTGGACAACGATATGATATTTGCTAATATCACAAAGTCTGCCACGATGTGATTTCGATTCGATTCAATTCAATAGTAGTAGTCTACTCTGAATAGTTACAAGGAGTCATTGACCTTTTCGTTCATACTCCACAGCTGTTAATATGACTCACCTCTCTCGGCTCTGCATCAGTCTCATCTTTGACCTCAATGTCTGCTACAGGCTCCGCTGAAACCTCTTGATTCACCTATAAACACACACCAAAATCTCAAAAACACTGAATTTTGATTCAGACAAAACTACACGATGCCTTGGTGTCACTTTCACAAGTTTCAGATGTGAAACTTTGTGTTGAGCTGATCACAATTTAATTGGGTGACTGATGCCAGGGTCAGACCTTGACTACAGTAAAATCTGATACTTGATCAATGGCAATCTCTCCTCTGATGTTTCAACCTTTATTTATTCAGGGGGAGGTTCACTGAGCGCAATGCTCTCTTTTTCAGGAACGCCCTGATCACAATCACACAGTTACACATTCACACCTGGAAGTTGCCCAGTACAACCACAGTCTAAAAGAATCTGCTGTAGTTCAGTGAAAAAACAATTAATTACACCTCTTGACAGTACGTAACACCATGTTATAGATATGGAATATACATACAGTATATATGTCTAATAGATTTTGATAATTGAATGCATCATTTTGCATGTGATAGCTCAAATAATGAAAGAAAGTTTAGAAGTTGTGAAGAGGATGAAAATTTCACTGAGAATCAACTCATCAGTTTTAATCAGCAAGACATGTGCAAGTGGTTATTGTGCAAATTGTAGACAATTGTGCTGACTCTTTCGCACATGTGCCAAAACACGTGCAATTTGCTCGAATGAATGAGAAATTCTCATCTGTTGTGAACAACAAACTAATGGTTTAGAGATTTGAGCTTATTGTTTTGAAAAAAATAATTCTCATTTGAGAATTGAGCCAAAGCGAATAAGAAAAACTGTAATAAAGACATAACTAACTTGAAATATGATAATCAACCATGGCCACGCTCATCTTTGGCAAACATGTTTTATAGTCACAATTCAATCATTAATTAATTAGGGTTGTATTTAAATTGACTGCTCACCAGAGACTCCATGCTTTCTGCTGGAGAGACCGGCTCATCACTGCTGGAGGCGGCCTCAGCCTGTCGGACCGGCAGATCCACAGGACCACCTGTCAATCCTGAGAGCAGGATTATACAGGACTCCACCCAATCAGTGCACTCCCTCTGAGGACGGACACACCAACACACACACAGTACACATGTAGGTCTGCTTAGTTTACCTCACACTAATCTGTAACTGCAGTATGGCTCCCTCTGCTGGACTTTTGTAATGTTTGAACACACAAGAGTAGAACAGAGCTGTTGTTCAGTCTTAATGGAATGTAGGTTTGATGCGTCTCTTGATGTTTCTAGTGTACCTAAAGCCATGATTACTGGTGAAATGTACAACATGCAGCTCTGATGTTACTATCAATTCTTTGCTATATTGTGCACCAGAACTTTGTTTACCTGCAGCTTTCTGCACTCATTCATCTCATTTTCACTCTCAACTTCATATACGTTGTCCTGAATCTGCTCCTCCAGAATCAGTTTGCAAGAGCTGCGGTCAAAAACAGACATTTCCTGATGAGTAAAATCCTCAAGTAACTTTATCCATCATTTAATTTCTGTATGTTGTGTAAAGAGGTTATCAATGCCCTCTGTAATAAAATTCAGTTCAGTACTTGTGTAAGACAACAGAGTTTAAATTGTGAATTGTAAAAACAGGTAAAAACTTCTGGTACCTGCTGATGTACATGGAAAAAAAGTCCAGTTTCTCAGCCAGCATCTTGGCATCCTCATTCAGCGTCTGCAGTGAGATGTTTGCAGTGTAGTGGTGTTCCTGTTCTTTGTGGTTTTTGTCCTCGCTATGGTCAGGTACCATGAGGAGCAACAGATCCAACATCCAGCGGGTCTGAGCCATGTGAATAGCAGTGATCTGGTAGGACAGGAAACACTAAAACTCAAGATGTAACATTACAGCAAACAAAGACATTAATAAGATATATAACAATGTAGTAAATCTTATATTTTTTTTCACCCCAGACGAGTTGAGCTGAGACACAACATGTTAGGAGTGGTTTTGGTCATTCAGATGTATTGTCTGTGTAATATCTGAGCATTACATTCATGGAGTTGATATGTTTGTTCCAAAACACTTGAGGGAAATGTAAGTGACATTGTTGTACTCACCTTCTCACTGAGTCTCTGGTTCTCACCATCAGTGAAGCTGGACAGGCTGGTAATGAACTCCTGCACTTTGTCTGACACCTTTTTTGTCTCTGTACTGTTTGAACAAACAACAGAAAAGGAAATATTTATATTTCAGGATACATGTAGTCTTAATTTTTCCTCTAAGTTTGAAGTTTTTCTGTCAGCTCATTAAAACTTCCACTCCCATTTTATCACCAGCAAGGAATACAATGTGTTTAGAAAAGCTTAAAAAGCTTATATATTTGTTGCTGTGTTGATTAAAGACTTTTCTAATGACAAGTGTTTGATTCACAAACACATCCAGAATACCAAATTTCTTGTACTGCAGAACATTCAAAAGTTTCATCAAAGGCATTTGCCTTTTCATTAAATACATTGTTTTAACCAAACTTACTATATGTCAGGCTTGTTTTTGTCCTTTTCGTTCTCTGTCTGCATGTTGGAGACATTCTGAAGAGCCTTTTCAGCCAAATCCTGCCAATTGCTCAGTTCCTTCTCCAGCTTCAGCCAGTCAGAGACAGACATCAGTTTTGGCCGGCGAATCGCTGCACCGAGCCTTGAAACCCAGGGCTCCATCAACCCGAATAGCGAAATGATCTGTCCGTGGATCCCTGAAACAGTATTGCTGGAATCTGTTTCAACAGTTACAGTAAGTCTATATCTTAAGGATTATATCCCACAATGAGACCCATGAAAACATTAAGAAAAAACAAGATATATGAATATATATAAATATTCTGTGATAGCTTGTGTATACTTTACTTACCCATCTGTAGGCCTCAAAATAATAGTTTCTAACTCATTTAAAATGATTCAAAATTGTGTCTCTATCAGCCCTCACCATTCTCTCCACTGACTTGGGTGTCCAGCTGTTTGAGGAGCTCAGATAGGACCTGGTCAAGCTCTCTTTGGGCCTGTTGGCCTCCATAGGGTTCCCCGTCAGGAAAAGGGTGTCTTCTAAGCAGCTCAAAGCTCATATTCAGCCATCTGTCCTGGACACGGCCGATCTCGCCCAGCGTTTGCTGGCAACAAAGCAGCGTCTCACCTTGGTAGCAGTCACACTGGAGGGCCAACGTCTGTAGAGAAACACAACACAGAGGAGGACTTAAGGATAACAAAGGAATCTTAGCTGTTGACTAGACATGTTGAAAGACCCAAATTTCACTACAGTGGAAACCGCTTACAGTGATCATGGTTACAGTGATCAACCGCTTATATGGATCAAAAAGAATCACTCCTATACAAATGCTGATTAAATAATTATCTTATAGTAATCAAGTTGTCCGCTTCTTGTATTCATTTTGGGTGTTTTCTTACATGGCAACATATGGAAAAACATTGATAGATTTTATTTTTATATCAGGCAATGATAGCCTTTAGTTTATTTTCAGGCCTGTTAAAAATTTAGAAAGGCACGGAAACCATCACCAAGCTGTGGCTTAGTAACCTATTTGCATTACTGATGTTACTGTATTTGTTAAAAGCACAATACTGTTTTAAGCTTTAGCCTGATTACAATTGTAACTACAGTAAGCTATATTATACTGTATATACAGTACTGTATTATAGAGTATTTGAATCATACACAGTACAGTAATTTAACGTATACAGTAATTTGAAAAGCGTTTGAAACAGTCAATACAATTCAGTAGATAGTAAAGCTGTCGGTTTCATTACTTTATATCCATATCATAAATATATGTCAATTAGATGGGAAATAAAGAAAAAGAAAAAAAGGTTCTAATAATCATCCACTTATAGTAATCAATTTGACTAGGACAAATATGATCACTATAAGAGGTTTCCACTGTAAATATTTGGAATAAAATCTATTCCAAATAGATACAATCTGGCAAAATGGCCACTACCTCACGAGACTGAAACAAAATAACATGCTTTAAAAACGGATTTGTCCTGGTTTATTTGAACATCAAGCCACGTGTTCAACACATCAGATGGATTACATCAATAACAGTGATGAGAAAAACACAGACAGAAGAAGTAAATGTACTGTCTTACATTTGACCACTGCTTCACATCAGCGTTAATCTTTTCCACGGAAGCCTTCTCATATTTTGGGTGTGAACACCTTGAAAGAGAGTAAGAGCATCTTTGGCAGAATACCGACACAGATCAATCTCTTCTTCCATAAATTGCTCTCAATTACTTTGCTGATCATCGACTCTATACTGGGCGTAACGTAGGTTATTACAGCTTTCCATAAAAGTATATTTTCTTTAACTGAATACACTTTATAATAGTGGATAAACATGAAAGCTTACATAATCTCCTTGGGTATCTTAGCGTGCCCTTACTTGTTCTGTGTGGTGCAGAAGGTGAGCCACTCGGCGATGCCTTGCTGGATGCCAGTGATCTGTTCACACTGAGCATGCTCAGTCTCCTTCAGCTGGGACATGATAGCAGTCAGCTGCTCTTTCCAGTAGTCAGCAAGCTCCCTGATGATATTCAGGGCCTCTGTGTCCTACAGCAGGATGGTCACTTTCATAGTCAGAGTGTAATTGAACCACCAGGGATATTTCCAAAGAAGAGTCATCTGGGGCGTTTGGTGTTTTTGCCATGAGCAACACAGAAAGTGTTAAGCAAACAGGAACTGCGTTGTTACCTTCAAAGCGATGTAGAGGCTGCAGTGCTCGGCTGTCTTGAACCAGCTCTGCTCAATGATATGCAGCCGACTGACCAGCTGCAGCTTCTTTACTCTGATCACCTGACAATCACAGAAAAAAATGATCCTTACAACCCAAAAATCATAGTGAGCAACAAAGTGAGCCACAGTTATCTATATAATAAAACAATATATTTCTAATTCCTTCTGATTCCACAAGCAAAATCAGTTAATCTATTATTTATTCAGAATAACAGCCCACATGAAACTAACACACGAGGTGAGTCCAATTGAAAGAAAAAAAATGACATCACACACCTTGAGGGCGAGGCGGAAGGTGAGCTGGCTCCAACAGTCTTTCTCCTCGGTCATCTGGAGCAGCTGAGCCTCAAGGCGAGCCCTCTGCATCTCATACAGCTCGTGGTAACCCTGGATCACACTGAGAAGAGCACATGCACTGTTTAAGAGGGAACACCTGGTGTTGTACTTTTACACTGCGTACTTGCTGAACTTAGGCTCCATCTCAGAAGTAAATATTTAGAAAATACTGTTTTTCTCCCCCTCGTAACACTTATTTGAGTCTCTAAAATGCTATTTTTTGGAAGCAATAATTAAAGATACAATAACGACTACTGTGTACATTACTACAAGGATGCATTGGTAGCAGTACCTGTTTCTACAGTATTACTCTTTACAGTAGTTTTTTGTCATTATTTTGATCAAGGCGCAAGTACATTTCCCTTGAAATAAATCATATCTCATATCGCCCAGGTGAATAAGCTTCATAATGTTCTTCATGCTGGAGAATTTTAGAATGCAACAACTTGATGAAAATGTGTCTTGGACTGACTGAACAGTGGTTCAATTCAGTCCTATGAGGTACCGACTCTGAGCTGGTGATAGTCTGCTCGAGCTCCTCAGCCAGCTGCCGGTGAGCGCGCTCCGCCTGCCGGGACACAAAGGCATCATGGTCTTTGATTCTGGACAGCTCCCTGTGAAGAGGATGCACACCCATACAAACACATACAGAGAAATAAGCAAACACATTTCTCATATTCACACATTGTAATGAGTGCTATTATTACATTTTTTGCGTTTAAATAGAATCCCTATATGAAAACGTTCCAGTAATTCCATTCATCATAACCCAGCAGCCTGACACCTGACCTACGTACATGTTGAGCTGCTGGATGCACGCCTTGATGCGGTGGATCTCCTCAGTGAGCCGGCGGTCCAGAACGCGCTGCGCCACTGCCTCAGTGTGCAGAGCCTTCAGACGAATGGGGAGTCGCTCGAGCAGGGACTGGTAGCGCTGTCTGGACACACAAACACAAGAGCTGCTGTGAAAAAGGCTTCCTGGGGTCATTACTGGATACGATTTTCTGAACATTTTCTGTTAAAAAAACTGTCAACATATGTTTCAGAATCAACGTGAGGTAACTTATTTACATCCATATTTCCATGTTTTTAACTGGTTTCAAGGCACGTAAGGCTAATGAAACTCCCTAAACAAGTGGTGAGGTTCTACCATGTCGGTGCTGTCCTAATGTATTGGCTGCTAACCTGAGTTTGGCGAGCAGCTGTCCTCTCTCAGCACAGCCCACGCTGACCTGCCGGATCACTTCATGGAAAACTATGTTGTAGATGTTCTGCTCAACCTGCACCAGCTCCAGCAGACCCTCCATCTGTAACACAGTTCATTGCACTGATTCTAATATGTATAGATGGCTATGCTTGTAGAAGAATCTCTGAACATATTTGTTTTTCCATATACACATTTTACTAAATAGTATGTTGTGGTTATGACAGGAATGCTACCAGTCGAAAGTAACACATTCACAGTACACTCGGCACATTGTGTTTTTGATGAGGCAGGAAGTAATTCACATATATCCAAATTTGGATAAAAGCAGCCCAAAAGCCTGATGTTGCACCAGTTTGTATTTTTCACTGTACATGTAGCACAGCAGTGTCAACAATAGAGGCACAGAGCAGCCTGTGCACTTTCTGCTCCTCTGTCTGCCTACCTCAGAGATATCTGTCAGCTCCTCAGTCTCTTGATCCACTCCGGCCTTCTCCAGCATGTCATCCATGATGTTCATCAGCTGGATCACTTCCAGTCTGCCACTGGGGTTCCTGGAAACACAGAACATACACACATCCCTTATCTCGCCAGCACTTTGCCTACCTAACGGCACACAGTACTATTACTTCCTACTATTAAGCTGTATCATTACTAATTCAGAACTCACAGCGAAGGGAAGACCCGTAGCTTCTGCGCTTCATCCTGCAGCTGCACTGTGAAGGCACTGAGGAAGAGAAGCAACACGAGAGTTCGCGGAAAAATGTAATTCTAATGATACTATGAGGGTGCAGTTAACATTAATGAAGTTGATAAACTTAATGAAGCAGACTCACTCCTCAAAGATCTCAAGGCTCCGCAGCCCTTTGTTTTTCACTATGTGATAGTCTTCCGGGATCAGACTTTCTGAGACACTCAAGATCTGAAAAACAGAGCGGCCGTGGTTATCACCTCACTCACACTGTATACTTGCGTACATGTATAGATGAATGGCAATAAATGGGAATTTGAAGTCAGTACAATTACAGTAAATAACAGTATTTATAACTGTAAAACCTTCTGTTACTGAACATGACAAATCTATATGAATTTCACTCTAAACTTTTAAACATCTTTGAAGTTACTGTAAAACTGATCTAAAAGTATGGACACATTGTAATGTGAATCCGAATGGTATCCCTTTATGTTTTTCTTGTCAAATCTGGTTGGTTTTGTTATAGCGCTACACGATTATGTCCAAAATGATAATCACGCTTATTTTGATCAATATTGAGATCACAATTATTTATAGATTTTAGGAACATTCACATTTTAAAAAACAGAGCGCTGTTTTCACTTTCATGTTGTGCTACATTCCAACCGTCAAAAATTCTAAATGTTATCCTTTTACTTTGTTATCGTCATCCATAGTGGTTATTTGCATAAAAACACACAATTCAGATGATTAGGAAATAAATTATTGTGTTTTTATTCAAATATTTTGGCTGCTGATTGACGGTGCATCTCTAGCTCTTTGTTTAGGAAGCGCTTTATGCAGAGTTTTCTATGAGCGAAGCATGCATTTAAAACGTCAATATCGCAGTTGATTATGTTCTTTTGATTGTTGGAAGCCAGAATTGTGATCTCAATTAATATTCAATTAATTGTGCAGCCCTATTTTGTTATGCTGTAAAGTACTGCTTTTGATTTTGTGCTACACCATATAAAGGTAAGTTATGATAAATTGAAAATGGAAATTAAGGCACATTCTCAGGCGCTCCTTCTTTTTGCCATAAATGGTTACAAGGCCAGAAAGTCAAAACAGGTCAGCTGAGGCAGCTCACCTGCGTGTCTTCAATGACACTCCTGTCACTCAGTGGTGGGAGGGGTGTTATCTTCCTCTGGGTTACCATAGCATCACACAGGAACGAAATATCCCTGTATGGACACCATGCAAACAGAAAAGAAAAAACAAGCACATCTAGTCTCTTACATCATCAGCAAATTGCAGAAAGACAAATTGAGACTTCTAAAGTTGCCCTGATTCTAGAGCAATAATTGAATTATGTGATTAAAGATAACTAACTAAGGACAGAACCTAAAATGTGTTTGGTTTTGCTAGGTCCAGTTATGAAAATGCAAAAATCAAAACCAAGCTGGGTTTGTATTAACCCTGTCCTGTATTATTGTCAAGAGTAAACATGCATAACTGTGTTGCTGTATTTACTGATACAGTATATGCAAGTAACGTTTTACTAGATAACAAAACCCCACTGATTGACATGCAGTTCAAATGAGAACTTTTGGATAAACTTCATAGTTGCAACAACATTGCTTATGTTGTTGCATATGTGTCGTTGGTGTAGCTGACCTGCCGGCTCCAGTCAGGGACGTTGGCTGCTCCAGAAAGAACTTATATTTCTTGCGTCCGAGCGGGTGATGCCAGACTGAATCCGGCCGTCTGATTCCACAGCCCTGTATAGAAAGTCATCTTAGGAACACTGGTGTGAACTCTGTGACAGAAATAACCCTCTTTGATAGATAGCAATGGGGGTTGAATGTACCTTGCAGTGCTGATGGTGTGCAGCGTGCTCGAGTGCGCTCTTGCTGCAGACGGTGGAGGTGAGGCTGACCAGCAGCTCATCCGGGATGGCGTGGTTGTTAACAGGAGGAAGTTGTGTATTTCTGCTCTCTGCTGGGACAACAAAATTTAGTTCCACCGCAGAGAAAAATGAAATCAAACTCAAACAAACCAGTAGGTGTATAACTCACTCAGTGTCTGACCTTGGTATGAGGGGATGGTATGCATGTACATGTATGCGTCTTACAGTTTGATGTTTTCATATATACTAACATGTCCATATTTTTCTTGCATCATGCACAAGGAATAAGGATATAAAGTACACTTCAGGTAGGGCTGCACAATTAATCGTATATCAATCGCGAACACGATTTGGGCTTCCCACAATTAAATGAACATGATCGCCTGTGATATTGAAGTTTCAAATGTGTGCTCCACTCATAGAAAACTCATTTGTACATCAGCAGGAATGTAGAACAGCATGGAAGTGAAAGCAGGGCTCTGTTTATTTAAATGTGAAAGTGCTATAATAATATGTTGTCGCTAAAATCAATGAATAATCGTGATAAATAATCATGATCTCAATATTGATCTAAATAATCGTGGTTATCATTTTGGCCATAATTGTGCAGCCCTACAGTAACTTCAGACTTCCCATATTTGTTTGATTTATCAAAACTTGCATTGTACATCAGATGGAATATTTTAGTTCCAGTTGGATAGGAGAGTAGGCAAGATGATGTGCAGTGTATTTCAAACAAAGGGTGATTTATTGTTTATTAGTTTATGTAAAGAATATATATTTTCCAAACTCTTTAAAATTACACAAAAACAAGTATCCACACATCTTCCTATGATCCACCTGTATTATTTAAAACTATTGCTCTGATAAATGTGATGACGATATACAGTACACTAGACAAAGGGGGACAAAGGAGGACAGTCTGCAGGACAGATAATAATGCACACAGTGATAATAATAATAATAATAATGCATACAGTGATAATAATAATATTAATAATAATAATAATAATAATAATGCATACAGTGATAATAATAATAATGCATACAGTGCACTTTCATAGACTAAGCTACTGGAGTTAACCTGCACTATACTCATTTTTAACAGCCTCTTCTGCACTATATTCACTTTTTTAATAGTCATGTATCACAGCTGTTACCCTGCACTATATTCACTTTTAACAGTTTTCTTCATCTCCTTGTATTTTTATATCTGTTGTATTTTTTTGTACTTTGCACTACTCACTTTTTTACTGCCTTTTTACTAACATGTTTTGCACTTTGGAACTGTGATGCTATCTATCTATCTATAATTGTGTTATTTTGAGGTGGGGACTTGTATTTATCTTTGAGAAACAGATAACTAGCTGTGTGAATGTAACCAGTCATGTAATAAAAAGTTTGTGGCTGTATGTCTAACTTACTGTGTGATGAGTTTCTCTAACATGAGATAATGTTGTGTTTGTTTATCATCCACCTGCTAACAGGTAGCTCCCCCATTGACTGTACTGTGTGTTAGGTTAACATCACCTGTGGTGTCCAGTTCTCCCTCCGGCCTCGATGAACTGGGCGCAGACATCCTGGACTCACGGTGGAGAAGTTACAACAAGGTCTTGGCAACACAATTCCCAAACTTTGACAAAGTCATGCGGACGAGAAGCTGGTTTTATTTGACCCCCAAAAACATTCCTCTCCGCTCCCCCTGAGGTTACACTTCCTGCTGGCGTTGCTATGGAAACGACCAGCAAACAAGTTTGTTCAATTGTATAACATATAACATAGGAAATAGAATAAAATGAAATATACAATATAGATTTATTTTGTTTTGTTAATTAATGAATACAATTTGATTTATTAATTAATTAATGAAATTTAATGAAATTATTTTTTTGTGTCTATCTTCTGCTCTCATTTTGTGTAAATGTAGCAAAAACATATTATAAAATACAAATAAATAAATAAATATAATTCAATACATATAATATAATAAAATAAAAACATTTATATTTTTTTGTCGTTATATTATTATTATTATTATTATTATTATTATTATTATCATTATTGGTAGTAGTAGTAGTAGCAACATATTTTATTACTTTCATTTACTGGTGTCCTAGGATGAGATATCTACAATATTTACAGAACAATGTCTCCTATTAGAGGCGTTTTAGCATCATGTATATATGATGATAATATCATCTTCTTTACATCAACAATATGGTTTTTGATATCAGAAAATGCAATAAATCCCCCATCACTTCAATGCATGATATCAAGCGTTAAAATTGGCCTATATATATATATACTTTTTTTAATAATTACATTCTTTAAATCAATAATAATAATAATAACCATTGATTCTGAAACCTGATCATTCTTTGATTCAGTCACTCCCATTTCCTATTTTCTATTCAGTCCCTCAGGAATGGATCAATAGGCTTATTCATTTGTGATATCATGATTATTATATCATCAATTATATATTCGAAATTTAGTAAAAGTTTTTTTTTTTTTTTGCTGTAGCTGAAGGACCTATACATTTAGCTACAAAAGGCTACATGTAAATTATAATATTTGGTTACTCTTATACGTAAACCCATTTCTGTGATATTTAAATGCTATTTCTAAACATCAGATATCCTTCTGAGATAGCTGTAACTCCCTCCCATTATAACCCGTCACTGTGCAGCTCTGCACCCACTGGGTGGGAGACAGACAGTGTGTGTGTGTGCAGCCTGTTGAACGCCACGCTGTGGTCTCTTTTATTATTATCATTTCATGTGTGATGGAGGCTCTTGATGGTGCTCCATCAAGAAGAGAAGTGTGCATCAAGTGGATCTGGAGTTGACAACAGATGAGTCGCAGCAGCAGCTGCAGAAGCAGCAGCAGCAGAGAGATCCGTGTATGACAACAAGACTTCAGCACAACGATCAGGATGGTTTCCTGTCACGATTATGGATTTAATTCGCTATCATCATCATTTTGAAATACTTGCATGCACAATTCTCATCTCATCACTGGTTGTGATAGGTGGTAAGTGACTGCTTTTTCTCCCATTGTTTACCAGGAATACTTGTTTGATGTGATGCTGCAGCTTATAATAATCATAAATGTCCTTATAAGTAACTATAATCAGTGTTATGTCATTTGTAGAAGTAGCCTATAGATAGTGCTTTTTGCTATTTGAACACCCACAAAACTAGAGTTGGTGTTGCATCCTCTCACTTCCCCACAGGATGACTTCTCTCCATGCCTGCAAGTACACTAATTCGACATTTTTATTAATAACACTTTCTTTGGAAAAGTTTCCTTAAATCTTGAAATGAAGTAAAGCAGTGTACAGATTGATACCAGCTTCTGTGTTTTGAATTTGAGTCCAGCTTGTATTTGAACCAGTCCATGCTTGGAATATAAATTAAGACTGTGAGAGTTGACATCATTGTGATCTCTACACATTTTCTATACAAGGACAAAAAGAAATCTAACAATGGGGGGGGGGGAGCATAGTGACCTATGAGGGGGTGTGTGGATAAGTGATGGGACTAAAGGAGGGGGAGGCACTATATGTCTCTGCATCTCTACAAAACACCTGACAATAACATGTCTTCTTATCACCACTGAAACAAACAGACAGACACCGGCGACATGCATCTGTCAGGTGGCCCCGCATGTGCCATTTAGAGGGCCTCCAGATAGGACCAAACAAAGAGCCTTAGAAGTAATTTGCATATGAAAAAAGCCTTACATGCTGTGGGAGGGGATGTGTAGTTGGCTGGAGCTGTGACAGGCCTGGCTCTGAATGCTCTGAACTCTGCCTCGGGGGAATAGTGCAGAACACTGGATTCAGTAAAGAGCAACAGACACACCACCTGTCATGGTTTACTTAAAAAATATACCTGGTGATTTCTTTCTCCATGGTTATACAAGTCTGTGTTTTTGTAGACATAACATATGCAGCATGCCTCTAATCTGGTCTGAATTTACTGGCTGATCCTGGTTGTAATGAGAGCTAATATAGGCTTATGGTCAGAGCATCTCCATCTCCATCACACCCCCAGGACACTCGGCCCATACCTCCAAGTCCAAGTCTAGACGTGTACATTGTAAGCTGCTGGTGGAGAACCCTGACAACCGTCTGTGGGATTGATTGACCTCCACCAATGGCAGAAGATTGGTGCCCGAGTTGGTGAAGACGGAGTGTAATTGCGCTCCTCTACGTCTGTATAGTCAGCACTCAGCCTGATTGTGCTCTTGAGGCATGATTACTGAGTGTGATTATCATCTGTGAGGAAGATTATTGGAATATCTGTGTTCATATCAGTGTGCAAAATGATGCTGAATCTTTCTCATGCAAAACACACTTAAAAATGCGGTGCAGTCTGATTATCATTTCATCTGATTTGAAGCCTCCTTTTTGTGGTGTCTGTGGCCCCCTGTATACACATTCCATGGATTACGAGAATCGCTGCGTCTGAGCTGCTCCCATTTGTTCTGCCTGGAGTATGGCAGTTTTGGGATGCTTCATGGTAGCTATTTGTCTTTGATGTTCTCCTGCATATGTAAGAGCTGCAGGGGGCGAGTCTCAAGGTAGACATGATATATGATTTGAGAGTCAGGAAGAGTGAAGAAATAAGAAATTCATCATCACAGGATTGAGGTTCTCAAGACGTTTGGTTTTCAGGTCACAGTGAAACTGTTTAAGATCTTGCTTGAACAACTGGTGGGTACATCTTTATAAAATCATGATGTGATGCCTCACACTGCTCAAATCCATAGAACTCAAGTTATATAGAATATTTAAATCAAATGTTATAACGCAGCCATGAAAAATGAGCAACCATGCGTTTGAATATTTTCAGTGGATTAGACTGTTGTCAGGTTATTAAATAGGCGTTATCAGTCACTATAAGCTCCATAGATGTGGGTCAGTAGGGGCCTACTACACCCACTAGTAGGTCTTATCATCTATTCACATTGTAGATCATGGAAAGAAGGTACAAAATAAGATGTCAGCGACCTCTAGCGACCGTAGAACTTACGACAGGAGCAGAAGCAGAAGTCAGGCGCCATAGTATAGACATTGTGAAACTCCATAAGGGGTGGAGGCCGGGGACGATGGATGCATCCAGTGTGCAAAATAAAATTAAAAAACAGTAAAATTAACAACCAAAAATTGTATTTAACTTGAGTGACATTGACATGAACAAAACTCTGAAGTAGCAATCCTTAAGATTTCAGTCCTGGTTGATTAGCAATTTCTATTTTAATGAAAACAATGTGATTTGTGCTCAGTGTTCAGCCATCTGGAGTCTTTTTGTTGACACATGAGCTTCAAGTTTTCAGAATCGTGTGCATAGTTGAATTTTTTGTGTGTTTACAATGGAGAAAAACTGTAATACAGCATTCTTTTTCTGGGAATGTCACCACAGACACCCAGTACATAATACTGCAAATAAATATGCAATATTTTCATCAGTGAGCCATAGGCTCAATCACCATTGTGTTACCTCCGTCAGCGATAGATAGCCTAATGACTTAACAGTCATTAATTTAAATGGAAATCCTCAAGATTGCCACTTTAAATAGAAACCAATGTTTAAAACACACATGATTATGTCCTACACGGTGTCGATCCAGTGTTGATCCTCTGATTAGTATGTATGGCATGTGTTGACTGAACCCAGAGCTCTGGCAGCGTGACTTTAATGTCCTGCTGATTACAACACAACATAAAGTGTAAAGAAGTAAAAGCCTCAAATCATCGGTCGGATGTGGTCACCATGGAAATAGATTGAAGCCAAACAGTGAAATTGGTTCCTATGGCAGCCAGCCATGACGCCTTGAGAGGCCATAACATTTTGTACCTTGTCCTTGTACTGACAGCTGCTAGATTGTTTTTATCAAATCTAAACAGAAATACAAGGGCTTCATGCCAGACATGATAAAACTAAAATAGCAATCAAGCGCATGTCCGTTCCATCGATGTACATTGATGCAAACGATTGTTACGTAACAGAGGAACGATTGAGGCACACAAGGGATTGTTTGTTTCTTTGTCACATAGCTTCTTATTTTACAGTCATGTAGATACAACCAAATGTTGTAAAGTACATTTTATGAGTCACCAGTGTAGTTTTAGTTGTAACAAACTGTTATTTTGCTCCAAGACAAAAAAACAACAATATGGGAAGTAGTATATTGCAAATATTTTTCATCAGGAGGAATGACAATACTGCTTTTGTTTATCCACACAACCTAGGTACTAAGAACAATGCTATTGCTTGATATCAATATTTCTAAATGTGATCTGTTCATAGGTGCATCTCCTGACAGGCCTCCTCCATCAGTGGACCGGTGCTCTCCAAACCCTTGCCAAAACAGGGCGATATGCAGAACCCGCGGGGACGGCTACTCGTGCTACTGTGTGCCGGGGTTCCAGGGTGCTCACTGTCAGATTGACGTGAACGAGTGTGTGTCACAGCCCTGCAGGAACGGGGCCACTTGTGTGGACAGAGTGGGCAAGTTCTTTTGTCTGTGTTCTCCGGGGTTCACCGGTGAGTGAAAAGAACAGCATTGGGTCTCCCAAGAGCTAGACCACATCATTTCAATCCTAAAATAGTCAGTGACTCAAGTGTCACCTATTTCATTGTCCATATGATTTTCTGCATTTAGGCAGTCTAAATCATGTCTTTTTAATTTTATTTATTCATGTTAAACTTTCATTCTCATCATCTTTCTCCCTTGTTTCATGAAGATAATATTTTTTTTGTGCAGGAATACATTTAAAGATATAGTGCATACAACATATTGTTTGTAGACAGCTGCAGAAGCCTTGCTGTGAGATAAAAGAGCAATCCACACATGATCACAGCTAGTACACATGAAAGCTGAGTTCACTTTTGCCCCCTGCCCTCAGTCGCCCTCTGACTTCTGTCCTGCTTTGATGTGCACAGGGGCCACTTGTGAGCTCCAGATTGATGAGTGTCAATCACAACCATGTCTCAATGGCGGCGGTTGCCATGACTACACCAATGGCTTCACTTGCACCTGCCTGCCCGGTTTCCAAGGACACCGATGCAAAATCAACATTGACGAGTGCCAAGAGCAGCCATGCCAGAATGGGGCTCTGTGTGTAGATGCGGTGAATGAGTAAGTGGAACAGCTGCAGATGCAGCTGAAAATAAGAAATTGTTGCTCTTGACAAGTTTCGAAAGCAAAATTTACAGATACCTAATATATTTCAATTTTACACCTGTAAACACAGCCTGTAGGAAATACTGTAAATAATCTCCTTGATTGTCTCAGCTACAGCTGTGACTGCTCTCACACAGCCTTCACTGGCAGACGCTGTGAGACACCGCTGCCCCCATGCCTCTCTGAACCCTGCTTCAACAGCGCCATCTGCAAGGACAACCAGGGTAACTACAGCTGTGAATGCTGGCCAGGTACATGAAGCACTTTCTCGCTCAGTTAACAGAAAAAAAAAAGTATTTCTGAGTTACAGATTTTGGAATTTTTAAAGGAGAATATTTTTTTTAAAGAGGACCTATAATGCTCATTTTCAGGTGCATACCTGTATTTGGGGTTTCTACTAGAACATGTTTACATGTTTTAATGTTCAAAAAATGCTTTATTTTTCCCGGCTGTGCTGAAGCACCTCACCCTCTGTCTGAAACGCTCTGTTTGAGTTCCTGCCCCCCCTCCCCGAAAAGCCCAGTCTGCTCTGATTGGTCGGCTGGCCCACTGTTGTGATTGGTCAACTGAAGCAAACTCTTCAGACTCTACTCCAGCTCCACTCGAACTAACTTTGTTCAAGGACGTGCCAAACTAGCTGCTAGGCAAAATGTGTTACTTGGTGACATCATCACGTTACAAAAGAAAAGGCAGGACTTCAATCAAGGCATTTCAGGCAGTTCAGTAGCAGTGTTTCTGTGGGGAAGAGTAACTCCCTTTGGCGTGCATGGACTTTGGGATTTGTAACTTTGCAGACCTTTTACATGCACGAAAAAATATACAACACACTAAAGGAAAGGGAAAAAGCATAATTGGTCCCCTTTAAAGTCAAGACACACAAATATAGCAGTTACAGAAACAGGTGGAGGTCAGAGTTAGAGATGAGAAATTAATTTGTAAACAGAGAATGAGACAAGTGCTGGTGAAAGAGTGAGCTGCAGTTTACTTAAATCAGTGGTGGACTCCAACCATAATCAAGTTTATAGCTGCATGAAGACATGAAGACATTCTTTTACTTCATCAACATAGAATGTCATATGTGCTGTAAATCTTATATGATACCCGTCTGTCTGACCTCCTCATTCCAGGGTTTGAGGGTCGTCAGTGCGACGTCGACGTCAATGAGTGTGGCAGCAACCCGTGCATGCATGGAGGCCGCTGCATTGAGAGATCGTGGCAGGCTCTGTATGGCAGCGAGCCTCTGCTGCCTGAACACTATGACCAGCAGCATGCTGCAGGCTACATCTGCAGCTGTCCTCTAGGAACAACAGGTAATTTATTCTGATTAAACACACTGAATTCATTATGTCTTACACAGGTCTGACTGTGTGTACTGTATAGTCAGATGTCTGATCAGGGGAATGAGCAGTTTCTGATTGAAGCAACAAACAGCAGGGTGAAAGGGTCAATTTAAAATGGGAATGTTTAGCTATTATTCAAAATATATATTAAAAGAGTATTACAGTATTACTGTAAATTAGTAGTAAGTAGGAAATTTGGTGTACAGGTCATATAATTGATAATACTCTATATATAATAACATTCACATATTCACAGTATATTGTTGTTGTATTGATGTCCAGAGAAGCTTTGCATTGTTGCAGGGATCAATGTTACATCATATTATACTTTGTAGTTGCAAAAGAAGAAATTCCAGTTTTCCTGCTTACACAAGACTTGATCTAACGATGTAGGTAAGACTGTGAGCTGTTGCCTGCTGAGAGTTGTGTTCTAAAAATTGACTCCCTGCCAGTCGCTGTGGTACTGACTCAGTAAGGTGGCCAAATAGCATTAGTTTAATCCCCAGGATCTGGCTTTGCCGGTCTCCTGACTGGAGCCACTCAGCCCTACGTTGTTGTAGAGCTGTCGACAACGAGCAGACCTTCGCTGGGACGGCGTGCAAACACACAAACTAATATGATGCAGTTAGACAAGTCTGGGGCTATCCAAGGGGAAAGAGTGACGGCATGATGTGGACACCCGCACCATGGATTTGGGGGATTTTGTTGCTTGGAACAGGTAACATCAGAAGAAATAGATATTTAGTACATTATTACGTAATAGGTATTTAATTCCTGTGTTCTACTTTTCTTCTAATAATACAAAACAAATACACCTGTTATTACAGTATTGTTCTACTACTCTTTGTACTATATAACTATAGTTGTGGCTCCATATGTGCCTACTCACTGCATTCGTTTTTAAATCTAACCATTTGTCTACAGTACAAATTTAAAATGCTGATAGCATTTACATTTCTGGGGACAAACGCAAACAAGCAGACAAACAATGTTAAGAGGATAATACATGGATACGTAATAGTTGAGCATACTGGTATCTGGGTGGTGTAACACACACCACCAGCATAGAGAACATGATACCAGTGTGTTCCTCATTATGTAAGTGTATGAATGTGACTTGTTTGTAGTAAACACGCGGCAAAGAAATCTATTGCAGAACAAAGAATAATGACAATAATTCCCTCCTCAGTGAGAAGAATAATTAAAATCAGGCCACGTTACATAAGTTGTTTAATGGCAGCAGTAACAAAGTGTAAAAGGCCAGTGTGTAACAATTAGGGGGATCTATTGGCAGAAATGGAATATAATATTAATAAGTATGTTTTCATCAGTGTTTAATCACCTGAAATAATAAAAGGAATTGTTGTGTTTTCGTTACCTTAGAATGAGCCATTTATATCTACATAGGGACCTCTCTTCACGGAGTCTGATGCCATGTTTTCTACAGTAGCCCAGAACGGACATACCGTTACTGCAACTTCACTTGATATTCTCAGAGCTAAACTAACTCTGTCTTCTGCTCCACTCGCTCACTTCTTTGCTCACATACATTTGCTGCCACTCTCCCTCTCTTCCTTCACCACTCACTTCTCACACTGGCTCTGCTATTCTCCAAATGACTTATGCTACTGTTACAACAACTGGCTCTAGAGAGGGCCATTCGCGTTTTCACGTCAGCCACCGTAGTTCCCCTACACGCTTGGCACACGGGAGAGGTTTAAATTGGTTTCAATCTGCAACCTCACTGCTAGATGTCACTAAATCCTACACACTGCTCCTTTAAGAGGGGTTATGTCTCCTCTTGGTGTAAAAACACAAGCTTGATGTGACGTTCTATTTTTCTAACAGGTTCCCTCTGCCAGGAGGTGATAAACCAGTGTGACCCCCATCCCTGCCAGAATGGGGGCCGGTGTGAGAGCCATGTTGGAGGCTATACTTGCCACTGCCCCAAACAGAGTCACGATGGCGTCCTCTATGGAGGTGTGAACTGTGATGTGAGGCTAGTGGGCTGTGAGGGACATGAATGCCAGAACCAAGGCTCTTGCTCTCCTTTCCTGTTGAACGAGACTCACGGATACACCTGTTCCTGCTCACTTGGGCACACGGGACCCGTCTGTGAGACCCCCACCACCTTCTCCTTCGAGCGCAAAGGCTACCTGCTGCTGCAGAGCCCCCTGGTGGATGCCGTGGTGTCCTGCAACATCACCCTCAGCTTCAAGACCACTCTGCCCAGAGCGTTGTTGTTCCAGCGGAGCAGCAAGGGTCTGCTGCTGAGCCTGGAGCTGGACGAAGGGCGGCTTCACCTCACCCTGAGGAGGGAGGCCTCCGCTGGGGCCGAAGCAGACGAAGCAGAACACCCGAGCCAAGTCCTGGAGCTTCCACACAATGTCACAGATGGAGAGTGGCATACTGTGGAGGCTGTGCTCAGAAACTGGATGCTCAGTCTGACACTCTTGGATGATGCTGCGAACTGTGAGGGTCAGTCGTGCCACAAGGTGGGCCCGGTCCAAAGCACCCTGGCCATGCTGGTGTCTCCTCCTCAGGACACTTTCATCGGAGGAGTGCTTCAGGACTCTCCACTTCCGGCGTTCATTGGCTGCATGCGGGATGTGTTTGTGGACTGGCAGCTCATCGTCCCTGAGGAGTGGCTGAGCGACTCTGCTGTCAACGTGTCCCCCGGCTGCAGCCACAGGGACCGCTGCCTGGACGTGCCTTGCCAAAACAGAGGACAGTGTGTCAACCTGTGGCAGAGCTACCAGTGCCGATGTCCGAGGCCTTACGAGGGACAGGACTGTGAGGAGGGTATGTTTACAGCTGCTGTGAAATATTAGACATCAGGTGGTGGAATTGGACGGTCAGATAGCAGCAACACAGTGTACAAACTGTGGAGAAGATTTTAGTTTACTAAATCTACTAGTCCCATCAAACTAGAAATGTAAGGAAAAGTTTGGGATAGCTAATTACCAAAAGCAGATATAGAAGTCTGGGAGTCTTTAAGCTTTGAGACAACCTGATTAGTTGAATTTAATTAAATTTCTTAAGTGGATAATTAACATCCTCAGTTGCTGTCCGATATAAGATAAGGGGGTAGAGATGAGGCAAATCAAAAGCCACAGTAAAGGACGGCGGCAGAGATCCTCTTATCTGACGCACTGGATTAAGGATATAAGGGATTCTATTTTGGAAATACACACAACATGCAAGGAAACAGTATACAGTTGAATACTGAGCTCAATACACCAAAAAACTAAAATAATAAGTAGAATGAAAAAGTTGTAGTTTCTCACTCAAGTTTCTCCTGTAAATATTGAATAGTTCAGTTTTTCTACAGATGATATCTATAACCTCTTGAGTCTATCAAAGCAGATTACTGATCAAACACACCTACACACTCCAAAATATCCACACACATACACATCAGAGCTTTCATAAGGTTTTTATATGACCTGTCATACACCGTGTGTCCTCTATGCTCTGCTTTATAAGGTGAACAACCCACATTGGAAAGTGCTGACAGTGGACATAGAACATACAGAACATGAGGGCTGGTGGCTGCTTGAATTTCCTCTTCCTTTGCCCGTTCTTCTAGGGACCTCGACATAAAATGTCTTTTTCTTCAGTTAGTTCGTTTTGCTAAAACACAAATATATCATAATGCTTTTTTAATAGTAAATATTTGGATTCTATGCTCAGCACAGATGAGAAAAAAAATAATTTTACTCCCCTGTGCTGAAGACAAAAGCTGAATAAATAGTAATAAAAGTCAGGCCATTAAATAGGCGTTACCGGTCACTATAAGCACCATAGATGTCGGTCACTAGGGGCCTACTACGTCTACTATGTTGTAAAAGTGAAACCAAAAAGCAACAAGCAACATGTGCATGAAATATTATGTTTTGAACACAAACAAAAAGGCTTCTTTAGGTTCAGGCAACAAAACCATTTACTTAAGTTTATGGAAAAACATTGTGTTTTGGCTTAAAATAACTAAGTTTCAAAAGTGAAAGCAAAGGTTAAGGCTTGTGAACACAAAGACAACGACGCGTTTCACATGGGAGGCGAACCCCAACCTCCTGGATGAAAACCAGAGACTATATATAAGAAGTGGATGTAGTCACCATGACGTCACCCATTGGTTTGTGGACTGCCGTTTTGAAGCCATGAGTTCAGCATTTTGGCTGTTGCCATCTTGGTGTTTGGCCGTCGCCATGTTGTTTTGCTACCAGGAGTGACAAAGTTCTAAAAAGAAAACACGGACAACTCCCAGACCGGACAACACCGTGGTAACGACCTGTCAATCACAAGGTAGTCACGACCCAAAGCATGCCCTACTTTATGGTCTGTTTGACTCTAAATGGGACCATAATTTACTAAATGAACATCATGCTGGGTTGAAGAAGACTTGAAACTAGCGATTCAGACCATAAACTCATGTTTACAATGTTTACTGAGGTAATAAATCAAGTGAGAAGTAGAGTCATTTTCTCATAGACTTCTATGCAATCAGACTTCTTTTTGCAACCAGAGGAGTCGCCCCCTGCTGGCTATTAGAAAGAATACAAGTTTAAAGCACTTCAACATTGGCTTCACTTCTCAAACCCGGAGGTAACCCACTGGGAAAAACCTGATACCACAGCACCTGACTTTCACTTCTGCTCATATCATAATTTCTACATTCCTTCTTTCTGAGATCTACCATGTGAATAGATGATAAAACATACTAGTCGGTGTAGTAGGCCCCTACTGACCCACATCTATGGTGCCTATAGCGACCGATAACGCCTATTTAATAGACTGACATCAAGTTACATACATCCCAGCTCTCTTTTTGTCTCAGGTTGAGTACAATGTTTTTTCTGCAAGGGCTGCAAATAAATTATATTCTCAAACTTATAAAAACCTTTTTGAACATGCATACTGGCCAAGCTGAGAAGATTTGAAGATGTTTTCCTGATGTTGACACCCAGCCAGCCAAGTCACGTCGTCTTTAACCTGAAACGTTTTGTTGTCTCATTGTATTCACCTTTTCTACCTTTTCGCAGAGCACGTGACCGCTCGCTTCGGGAACGAGGACTCTCAGAGTTACGCAGCGTTCACCGTCACCGAAAATCTGGGTCACAACCTCTCCATCTCCCTCTTCCTGCGTACACGGAGACACTATGGACTCCTCCTGGCGTTTGCCAACAACAGCAGCAGCAGCAGCCAGTACCTCCACATTAGGCTGGAGGACGGCAAGATCACAGTTCAACTGAATGACTTCGAGAGCCTGAAGGCGGAGAGTGCAATTGATGACGGGGAAGTCCACTTTGTGAGCGTAGAGGTGACGGAGGGTCGTATGGCGCTGTATGTAGCAGCTCAGAAACAAGGCGATGTGGAAGTCAGGATGGTCAATGTCCAAGCAGGATATACTGTGTATGTGGGAGGTCTGTCGGAGAGTTGGACGACTTCAGAGTTTGGTGGATATTTTAAAGGCTGTATCCAGGACCTGAGGATCAACGACAGGAGGCTGCAGTTCTTTGGGTTGGACACCTCAGTGAGGTCTTATCCTCTAGAGATCCTGGAAAATGTGACCGCTGGATGCTCTGGGGACAACGCCTGCGGTGTGAGTAAAAAGCTTTGGGTTCCTTTCAATGATAGCATTCACATACAGTATTGTTACATCTCATATTTAGTGCAGTTATTTGGTTAAAGTGATCCCCTGTATCAATGTGTCATCCTCAGACGAACCCTTGTCTGAACGGTGGGGTGTGCTACTCCCTTTGGGATGACTTCAACTGTACCTGCCCTCCCAAGACAGCAGGGCGGCGCTGTGAGGATGTCCGGTGGTGCGAGCTGTCACCTTGCCCCACAGACTCAGAGTGCAGGATGCTGAACCAGGGATATGAATGTAAGTTGTGTCCACGATTTCAACAGCTACAAGCAGATGTGTTTGAGACATGTCCAGGTTGTTTCTCAAGTCATTTGAAACCAATGAGGTCACAAATCTTCATGGGCAAACTGAAGTCTTAAGGCCATGTTCAGACAGCCCGTTCTCATTCCCAGGGCGTCAATCACTGACGCTTTGTCACGCCGCTCAGCGTGTGATACCGACGCACAAGGCACCCTTTAATGTCTGTATGAGACCCACAGGGCTTTCCATTAACTACAATGTAAACCCATCCGGAAAAAACACGTAGGGCAGGTGGGAGGGGAGGTGGATGGGTCCAACAAACACAGGGCTTTCATCCAGGAGACCGCTGTTTGTGTTCCTTGTGAAACCAACAATGTGTTGTTTGTCTTTGTGTTCACAACGTTAAGTTTGACTTTCTATTTACAAGCGTTGTAATTTTAAACCAAACCATGATGTTTCTTCCTAAACCTAAGCAAGTGTTTTTGTTTGATTAACAACGTTAACCACGTGTTTAACTGCAACTTTAGTGGAGCGCCATAGTTTGACATTTGTGACCACACACTGCGTTAGAAAGTGACGCCAAGGGGTCCTCACAAAGCATCAATATGTGACCAGTTGAGATGAGAATGTGTTGTTTCAGACTAACAATATCATGAAACACTACTGACTCAAGTCCTAGTTTATAGCTCTGGTTATGAAAAACCTTTATTCAGAGTTTAGAAAATGGTTTAGCACCCGATTGTGTAATTGGTTATAACTGATGTATAACTCATGTTCAACCCATTAAGATGGATCTTTTTTTCCCATTTTGTTAATACACTACCAGTCATAGCATTAATGAGGATGGATTTTCCAAAAGCACCCTAACAATGAGCTCACTTTTGTCCCGCATCATTAGTGGTGAAGTTTGTTCTACTTGACTTTAGTTACATAAAAGCCCCTTAAACCCAGACACAGAGTTGTTTACCTCTAGATTTACATTATATGTACTTTCCATAATCTTTGACCTTGTTTGTGGAATTGGTCATAATTGGCCATTATGTAACCGAGTGATACAACATATAGGCCTACTGTCCTCAATCTGCCCTCACAGTATACTCTGTGTTGTGCTCCGTAAAGCAGGATTGGCTTGAGACCAGATTATCCTTTTTTTTGCTGGGATTAGTGATGATTTGCTGTGTTGCCCGTCTGTCCTGTAAGCCAACCCATGTTCAGCGATTAACTCATAAGGATACCTGCTCCTTACGGGCATTTTCCGACACATGACCCCAACCAGTTGTTATCAAACAGCTAAATGCCATGCTGTAATGCTTTTGTAATCTTTAGATTATAAATCAGTGCTCTTGCCGAATGCACTTGTTGTAAATTGTAAGAGTTTTAATGGTGCAACAAAGTGAGTGTGTAAATGTGTAAACATAGATTTTCTCTAATCTCCCAGGCTACTCCAATGCAACTTTCCTGAATGACAGCACTGTGTTGTCCTACCGGGGAAACGGCCACATATCCCGCAATCTAACCAACCTCTCCCTAAACCTACGCACACGAAAGCGTAACACGGCCATATTCCACGCGGAGAAGGGCTCGGCATTCATCACACTCTCCGTCCAGGGTGGTTTTCTCTTCCTGGAGCTTCAGAGCACTGCTGGAGATGACAGAGAGGAGGAGGAGGAGGAGGAGGAGGATGTGTCTACGATCAGCCTCAGCAGCAGGACGAGTGTTAGTGATGGCGAGTGGCACAGCGTCCACCTGTTCATGGCGGCGCCGTGGGCACAAACCTCCCGGTGGACTCTGGTGCTGGATGAGGAAATAGAGGCAGCCAGCACTTCCAGGAGCCAAGGAGGCAACCTGAATTTCCTCAGGCAGGGAGTGGACATCTTCTTAGGAGGGCTGGCCCCTGACGTTGGGTGGTCGCTGGCTGGGTGCCTGAGCACAGTAGAGCTGGCTGGCATCGCTCTGCCTTACTTCAGCTCCTCTGATGTGAACCTCCCGCGCCTGCAGGAGGAGCAGTTCACCCAGACGTCGCCGCAACCGCCGCTCCTCGGCTGCGGCGGGGCCTCCGTGTGTGAGCCCGACCCCTGCCTGAACGGAGGGGAGTGCCAGGACCTCTTCAACACCTACAACTGCAGCTGTGCGGCGGGCTGGGCCGGGAGACGCTGCGGCTTCTTCACCGACACCTGTGTCTCCAGTCCCTGCGTTCACGGCAACTGCAGCGTGAACGGGTTGACCTACGAGTGCACCTGTGAGTTTGGCTTCGCTGGCGTGGACTGTGACGAGAAGGTGGATGTGTGTGAAAATCACCTGTGTGCCAACGGAGGCACCTGCCTGCACGGGCCGGACAGGTACGCCTGCCTCTGCGCCGCAAACTACACCGGATCCCTTTGCAAGTAAGTAACAGAAAAGCGGGACTATAGAGAGCCGTAGTCCCGCCCCTTCCTGTGGACCACCATGGACTTTATTTCGGGAAAAATATGAACGGTAGTCAACGGCGAGTGACAAATATTTTTTTGATCCCTTTTGAATTGCGCCAAGAATCACACATGTGATGTTTGTCAATTTAAAAGATAATTTTGCAAGTCCAGAAAGTCGCAGTTTGTTGTAAAGCTGTTGAAGTATAAGACTGTAAAAATACATAATTAGAAAGACTACACACCCAAAAGTCGCACAAGTGACATCTCTCTCTCTGAAGCTATGATTGTTGTGTGTTTTATACTGAGATGAACTCACATGAGCAACAGGGTCTCGCTTGTACTTTCGCTTCCCGGCTGATAAGAAGACCAGGAGTCGCTGGATGAAACACATCAGGTAAGATACATCTGTGGGTGGAACATCGCTACGTTAACTAGCTAGCTAGTGTTGGTGACGTATATTGTGCGAGACGAGAGATGTAGTTCACTGAGTGGTTTCAAACAAAACGAAATGATACTACGACAAACTGCAACTTTTTTGACGTGTAAAATCATCTTTTAAATTGACAAACATCATATGTGTGATTCATGGCACAATTCAAATGGGATCAAAACATGATTTGTGTCTCTGTGTTGACTAACGTACATATTTCTTCTGAAATAAGGTCCCATGGGGTCCACCCAAAGGGAAGGGCCTTTGCCTCCCTATATAATAGAATAAAATAGTCCCTTTCTGGCAAGTGCAAAAGGCTTGTGTGAAACATAGACCAACAACAGAAGAGAAAACAATGCCATAATAAAGACTTCATGCTCTGAAGATGACTTTGAGAGTTAAGTTAGTTACTAAACACAAAAAAACACAAATAAATGCTCCAAATTGCACAAACAAGGGACCGCACAACAACAAAAAACATACCCCTTCAATGTAAATGTCTCCACATCGCTGCCTCTGTTCAGCATTTCAACCGCAGCCTGCAGTGAGCGTCTCAGATGCTGCATTTCTATTCTAGTGTCAGCCAGAAAAGGCCTCAGTCTGCTGCGGTGTCTCACAAGCCTCTCTGGTTCAGCGCCAGTTTCTTTCCCCCCTGTCATCTACCGTTTGCCTCGGAGAACCAGCAGGGGAACGCCTCCGAGCATTTATCCTGTAAACACGCAGCCTCTTGCATTTTGCACAAGGAAAACCTTTGCAAGTGTCTCGCTAAGACAAGCTGCACATCTCCCTTTACTGGGAACATCCACGCAGCAAAGTTTTCATCAAAATGACTTCTTTTTGTTTGTTTGTGTCTCTGTCTCTCTGTTCCTCTCCAGTGAACGCATTGAAGAGCTTCCGTGGTACATTGTTGTCAGAAATATGTAAGTTTTCTTTTTTCTATTTCTCAGGTGTTTTGCTATTTGTTTCCTGTTAGATATTCGTCTCTCAAATGTCATGTACGACGTCTCCTGTTTTTTTTGTTTGACTGTGTGCAACAAAATGCCAAGCAAAGCTAATATTAACGCTCCCTGTGACACCGTTTGTCTTAAAATGAGAAACCCATTGTTTCGAATGAGTGACAGCTGCAGTTCAAAAATGATTCCTGGCATCTAAATTAAAACTTCACCTACAAAAATTGTACGCTTTCCAAAATAAAATATATTTTATAACCATTGAGGGATGAATTTCAAGATGCCAACAGATAAATAACATGTTTGGAGCAGAGCTGCTGTGCTTCAGGCAAACTGAAGGTTATAGAGGCCAAAGAGAAATGGTTGGCTTTTTCATTCCTGAACATGTGTTTTGACCTCCTGCTGGTGAATAGTTGCCAGAGGTCTCTAATCTTATTAAGCCTCTTTGTCTCCCCTGTGGGGAGCTGCAGGAAGCCCAACAATACAGCTCCCTGCCTGGCTGGCTGATCCTTCTGCTTCCGGCAGACGTAAAGACGTCAAACTCTGCTGCACATGACCTACTGAACGCCTCAATACCTCAGATACTACGGCTTTAAATAAAACACATGTATTTACCCTCTTACATGTCTGACTGTCTCCTACCAGACGGCCTAAGCATACTGTTTCTGTGTGCGGCGATGACATCAGAAACTACACCTGCTTCAATGGAGGCAACTGCACTGACCGAGAGCTGTCCTGCGACTGTCCGTCTGGCTTCATCGGACACCGGTAGGAAAGAAAAAGATATCAATATGAATAAATACTACCTGTAAAATGGATCCAGAGCAGACTGAGATACTGAGACACAATGTCATCCCCTTACTAAGAGCATTAGTTCAGGTAGAACACTTGCCTCTGCTGATTGGCATCAGCTGCTTCACAATCACTGACTCACTCATCAGCTGTTTAGCCATCAGCTGACTAGCAACATCCAATCAGATTCATGGTGCACAGCATGGCCATTATATATCCTGACTAGGGCTGGGTGATATGGGTTGTGTGTAGAAGGAAGCCCACGAGTTGTGAAACTCTTGCGAGATGGTTAAGGTTAGGTATTGATCTTGAATAGTTAAAGGAACGGTGTGAAACATATCAGGGGATCTATGAGCAGAAATGGAATATATTATTCATAATTATGTTTTCATTAGTGTATAATCACCTGAAATTTGAATCATTGTGTTTTTGGTAGCTTAGAATATCTACATAGGGAGCGGGTCCTCTTCACAGAGTCTGCCATGTTGCTCTGCCATGTTTCTACAGTAGCCCAGAACAGAACGGACAAACCAAACACTGATTCTAGAGAGAGACTTTTTACGTTACCTGAAGGCCACCGTAGTTTTCTGACATGCCTGCGAAACCGCAGAGCTGCGGAGTGCAAAACCGTGGTACTGTCAGCCGCCGTCTGCTAAAGTAGCGTTATTATGGTAAGGATGGACGGTTTTGCACTCGGCGGCTCACGTTACTGCAGACTTGGAAAGGGAGGAGTGAGAGGAGGAGTACTCATTTGGTTGCAATATGCACACCACTAGATGCAGCCAAATCCTACACACTGTACCTTTAAGGTTAGGCATTGACCTCAAATGGTTAAGGTTAGGATAGCTCGTCGGGCAGTGAGTCTCGCGAGAGCTTTTGCAGGTTTTTGCCGGATTTCGCAATTTCTGGGTTACCTTCTAAACACGACAAATGGTGAAAATCAAATATCACAATATTTTTGACCAAATACCTCAATATCGATATTGCGATGATATTTTAGGGTTGACCTTTAAGGCTTTTACAAAATATCTACACAATGAGATTTTTAATAAATAATCATCAAGATATAATGACTAAGTGGGTAAAGACAAATAATAGAACAGCTACAACAGTCTGGTAAGACCGTAACATCATTTTACTGTAATGCAGCCTTTAAAACCAGGAAAAGACAACACTTATGCCATTTCACGATATCCAAAATCTAAGCCGATATCTAGTCTCATATCACGATATCAATATAAAATCTATATATTGCCCAGCCCTAATCCTGACACTTCTCCCAATTACTCTATTACACTCATGCCAATGCTTGCTGCAGCAGCTTCCTCCACCGCCCCAACCTCCTACTTTATGTGATATAGTTTTTGCATTATTGACATAACTAATATTTAATATTCATGTATGTTTAGTGTCCCTGACTGAGCTGTGATTCTGTGTCTGCAGGTGCGAGCAGGAGGTAGACGAGTGCAAGTCCAACCCCTGTCTGAACGGTGGCTACTGCCGCAACCTCATCAACAGATTTGTCTGCGTGTGCGACATGAGCTTCGCCGGAGACACGTGCCAGACGGACGTAAGCGACATTTACTTTTACGTGGCCGTGCTGCTGTGGCAGAACCTCTTCCAGCTGCTCTCCTACCTCATCCTCCGGCTGGACGATGAGCCGGAGGTGGACTGGGGAGACAATATGGACTGAATGTGTGTGTGTGTGTGTGTGTGTGTGTGTGTGTGTGTGTGTGTGTGTGTGTATGTGTCTGCACTTGACTTTGGGACTGAGAAAGTGGGTGCAGATTGGGGTTTGTAAGTGTGTCAGTGCATGTGTATGGGTGATTGATTGATCATAAAAGATGAGAATGACCGGTGGTTTACCACACAAAGCACAGAGATCAGGTATTCATGACAGCACGCTGCACACGTCTCTAGTTTGACGTCAGGTTACCACAGAGCTGTTTCTGTGCCTTAAAATTATACGTTAGTCATCAGAAGCACCTTATTCAGTATAGTTATTTACTATATTACCAAATTTAATCTACTTATTGAAGTAGCTATAGATCGCCGATGCAATAATCTCTTGCAAAACCAACACAGACAAAAAACTGTTTCGGGCTGCAACTAAAGATCATATTCAGTATTGATTAACTTATTGATTATGTTTCTTGATTATTTGATTAATCGTTTAACCAACAAAATGTTCTCAGGGCCCAAAGTAACACATTCAAACTGCTTGTTTTGACCAACAAATAGTCCAAAAGTTCAAGAAATTTAATTTGAAACAATGAGAAATCAGACAATTTTGTCGCTTCATAATCACTTAAAGGGACAGTGTGTAGGATTTGGCGGCATCTAATGGTGTGGTTGCAGATTGCAACCAAGTGAGTACCCCTCCGCTCACTTCTCCCTTTTCAAGACTGCAATAACGTGAGCGGCCGAATACAACGCCATTCGCCTTGCCTTGCTGGTGGTACCATGGTTTTGCACTGTTCAGCGTAAACTACCGCAGTTGAAGGCCAAACGTGTAAAAAGTAAACGTAAAAACATGAAAGGCTCTCTCTAGAGCCAGTCTTTGGTTTGTCCGTTCTGGGCTACTGTAGAAACATGGCGAAGCAACATGGACTCCATGAAGAGGACCCGCTACTTATGTAAATATAAAGGGCTGACACAACAATTCTTATTTTCTGGTGATTATACACTAAAGCATAAAGAGCCCAAAAAATGATCTTTAAAAAAATTCAAAAAGATCAATTTATTATTAAACTTGTTGGTAAAATGAATGATCAAATAAACTGTGCAGTATAGTTTCTGTGGTCTTAAGGGAAGGATAGTCTACATCCAATAAAGCACTGTTTGATGCAGTGAAGAACATTATAGAATATGTTTTATTTATAATGCTTCTCATTGAAGATATCCTGTCAGTCTTGTCTGAGCTGGATTCTGGGAGCTCCGTACAGATGAATGTGTGAACGATCAAATACAGCGTCATAGTCACAAAGGCACCTAGAGGGGCTAGAAGACGACAAGATGTCTCACTTTGTTGTTGACGTGCGTTCAGAGCACCGTGGTGACTGACTGACTGACTGACTGACTGCTGTGTGTTGATTTGTACCCAAAGAAGAAGATCCGTCTCTAAACCTTCCTGAGTGAAACAAAGATATTTTAAGCCTAAAATCCTCTGCGGCTCTGCTTGAACGGTACCGATCGACTTTCACCACTAATCATATATCATAAAAACTAAATCATCTTCTGTTCCTCATGGACTTGATTGTGTCTTTGTCTGTCTTTAGTTGTGCTGACATCATGCTCGATGTATGACAGTAACTTCCTGTTTGTCTGTCTTTCCTTCATCACATTCTGTCCTCATGTCCTGTCTCGATTTAAATCCAGTCTTTGTTGTCAAATAAAAAAAAGAAATCTTATCAGCCTTTGTCTGTCTTCTGTCCTCTTTTCATCTTCCTCATTTTCTCTTCCATCACCACACATTTTACTCTCTTTTCCTCCGTTTTCTCCTCTAGACGTCAAACTTCAGTTGAAGGTTAACTGCCGTACAAATCCCTTCATTGATTTCCTAACTGTGTGTGTCAGTGTGTGTTTGTGAGTAAAGGAGCGGAGGCCGAAGTCAGGTGGCTACCGTGACACCAAACATAGACTCCTGATCTCTCTTAACAAGATGTAGTGTGAGTAGATCCCAGGATAGCCCAAGTTCATGGACACACAGAGCGAAGGCACAGTGCTGCTGTTGGTCGGAGGGTATTTTTCATTATTTGGGGAACAATCTCTTCTGTTTTAATATAAAAATGGCCCTGTGCATAAAGGAAGATAAAAGGATAGGTCTTAAAACAATAGTCAGGTGCTCATATCAACATTGAAACAGGTTTTACTTGCTGTAATCATTCCTCCTGTTCATACTGGCCATTAAAATATCCTTTCAGTGTAAGTGCTGGAGAGAACGACATCTTCAGTCCTCATTTTGTGCAAAAATTAGTTCAAAGTTTGTTTCAGATTATAAAAAAAAAGCTTAAATTAAATTCCTTGTTGAGCTGCAGTGGAGGGATATTAACAAAAAGAGAGACTTCTTATTCTCATTCCCAGGGCATCAAATACTGACGCTTTGTCACAGCCGTTAGCGTGTGATACCGACACACAAAGCCACCCTTTAGCACCGGTATGAAACGCACCGGGCTTTCTATTAACTACAATGTAAACCCATCTACGGCAATAGTAAACGTTCAGGGAAAATGTGCCGGGAGTGACTGTGGCGACGTAGCTTAAAGAGCGCAAAGACGCACTAAGGGTGGGCGGGAGGGGAGGTGGATGGGTTCAACAAACACAAGGCTTTCATCCAGGAGACCGATGTTTGTGTCCTGTGCGTCACGTTATAATCAGCTGTTCGTTCGTGTCTCAGCTTCATTTCACTTTATATTTTCACTTTACTCTCCTAAACCTAACTAAGTGGTTTTGTTGCCTTATCCTAAAGTGACGTCAAGGGACGTGACAAAGAGGCGGCAAGTGACAAGTTGGTATGAGAACCAGTTGGCATCAGTGGGATATCCACCTGATTTGTTTGTAAGGCTGAAGCCTCATATCTGCTTTAGATAAACGTTTGAACAGTTTTGCACGAATGTCAGGCTGTAGACTTTACTTATACTGAAAGCATATGAGGAAGGGTTCTTTTAACGGGCCAGTATGAACAGGAGGAATGATTACAGCAAGCAAAAAAATAGGTCTGCCCCCTCTTAGTTGATTAATCGGTTGTTTTGGTCTTAGTCTACTAAGATTTCTTTAGTCAATTGGTAATTTTTTTTTTTTTTTTTCATGCTAAATGACTTATTTCTAAGAAACTTATGAGCACATCTCTGGTAAACACAAGATTTAAATTTATGCTTTTGTGTGATTCTTTGTGGAGAAACTCAGTTTTACAGATCTGTCGATTAAATCAACTAATCGATTGGTCGCCAAAATCATTCGAGTGTTGGTCGATTAATAATTTCTTTGGTCGAAGACAGCCCTACAAAAAAACAGTTTCAGCGTTCATACGGGCACATATTATTGATTGACTTGAAATATGGGAAACCTATCCTTTCATAAATAAATGTTTTTCCCGAATTTGATGTGGAATAAGTTGACAGAGCCCTGACCTCAACCACAGGGGGCATGATGCTGGCTAATAAAACCTCTTGCGTGTGAATGGGATCAGATCCCTGCAGCCATGTTCCTTTTGACCATGTCGTCAGTATGCAGTTGCACCGTTCTCTCGTACACCTGCTTCCTCTCTTCCATCTCGTATTTTTCAAATCTATGCGTATGTATGTGTGTGTGTGTGTGTCCTTTGCAAGCACAGGTAGCCCTAATGGTGAGGAAAGAAGGGGAGGAAATGGGAAGCAGTTTCTCAGTGTCGGCACTGATGTGGCCGTCCTTTGAGAGAGAGCGAGAGAAGCAGAGAGGGAGAAATGTGCTTCGCCAGCGAAAAAGGCAGCATCTGGCGCTGAAGTGCAGCTTCAGCAGAGAGCTGGTGGCATTCACAGAAGTTCGGTCTGCTTCACAGAAACGTATGAGGGCAGCTTATCTGGCAGGCACACACACACACACACACACACACAGACACACACGGAGCAGGTTGATAGTGCTGACAGCAGGGAAGCATCGCTGGCGTCTCGGTGTGTGTAGCTGCTCTGCCGAGGCTTCAGGGTGGCCTTGCCTTGTACCTTAGAGACTGGTTAGTTAGACATTTCCGTGTCGTGTGTGTGTGGCAGTCGCTGAGTGATGGCGGGTCCTGGCTGCAGGCTGCTCCGGCTCGCTTGTGTCACACTCGCTCTGACAGCCAACTGTGCTGCAGTGACAGGTAAGCACTTTCCAGGAGTCAACAAAGAAACCTGTAGCAAGGGAAAGAGAAAGTGTAATGTCTACAGCGTCGAGCACCAGTGCATAAGTTATTTTTTGCCTCGGGATACGGATGGTTGTATTTTTATAAGAATTATGTTTCCATGTTGATTGCTCAGTGTAAAGTTTGCTGACTTCTGAGATTTCTTTTTTCCTAGCCTGACAAGTTCAGTATGATGCTTTAGTTGTGAAGATGGTGTCAGCTAAAATTTGAAGTGTAATGGAGTGATACTTACAGCTGTTGGTAACCTTGTAGCAGCCAATCAGACTGTCACGACTATCACACCAACCACGACTACTGATGTAAGTGCATCTGCTGCTCCGTCTTCTGCTGCTGGTTAATGAATGTTAACACTGGGAGCTTTGATTCGCTGGGTTTGACTTGCGAGGTCAGAAATCTGTGTGTTTGCATGCAGGGTAATTGTGTTTCTGGTCGGTAGTAAAGTGTGTGTGTGTGTGTGTGTGTGTGATGATCAAAGGGGCCACAAGGCTGCAAGTTAAAAATGAATCTGAAGGTTTCACAAGTCATTAAAACGCTTCATGTACAGCAGCTTTTCTTCCTGCTAGAAAAGAATCATGTTCGCGCTATTTCTGGTGTGTGAGTGTGTTTCTGGTGGTTTATATGCTAATGGGATCATCAGGCAGCATCTTGCCTGTGTGTGTGTGATCCTCCACAGACGGAGCGTGCTCCATACAGCTCGCGGGTGGCTGCCGTGCTGGCTCCGTGTCTGGTTGGCTTGGCGATAGTGGCGACGCTGGGGCTGGCGCTGGCCGTTGCCAAACTGCGAGAGAGGCGGCAGACGGAGGGAGGTTTCAGTCCGCGGCAACTCGAGGCTCCTGGTGGTCGCAACCCACCTGCTGAGCTGGGAAACACATCCATCAGCACTTTGGCAGCTCGCGTGGAGCGCCTGGTGTAGTGTAAAGCAGAGAGGAGAGGAGAAGTGTGTGTGTGAGAGTGAGAAACAGCGTGTGAGACAGACAGAAATAAACAATGCGTCATGTGAATGAGCTTCTTTAAACCAAATGTTTCTGTCTCTTTCCCTCCAGTTGACCTCTGAGGGTTTGACCTCTGACCTCTTACTGTCCATCAGTCTGGTGTCCGTCGTCCTGCTGCTGGTTCTCATCCTCACCTCCGTCAGCCTGGTGGTGGCGCTAAATCGCCGCGCCACCCACGGCACCTACAGTCCCAGCCGGCAGGAGAAGGAGGGATCACGCGTGGAGATGTGGAGCATCACCCAGCCGCCGCCTATGGAGAGACTCATATGAGATATACAGGCAGGGACTGTGTTTACATGCAGGATGGTAATGAAGGAGCTGACGCTACCAGAATATCTGCAGCCTGCATGTAAACACAGCACCTCCATTTGAAATCACAGCTGTCTTTCTTCACACGCTGGAGGACTGTATGAGATCTTCTGACACCCTTTTAGTGTAAACGTATATCCGCAGTGCTTCATCCATCTTCCTGTGATGTTTTGCACCTGGCTGCACCACCCAGCAGTACATCCATCAAAATGCAAAGATTTGAGTTCAGAACGTATCGAGTCTGTTTGTGTCTCATCCATATCTTTTAGGATTGATGGACCGGTGAGCACTCGTAGGAAAAATCAGAGCAGAATTTGGGACATATACGAACACATTGTGTTAAAGCCTCATCTGGAAACCAGCAGAATGAGTCAAACGGTTCCTCACTTAAAGGATAAGGCTGCTATTATTCTATATTTTTCTTATTGCCATGAAATGATCAAAAGCATCAATGTGTCTGTGTGTTGATCTGTCAACCGCCATTGGTTCCTACTGAAGTCATACATCTTTAAAGATTAGGAACATTTCTATTGCTTCTGCACGGCTCAACATGGCGTCAGCGAGCTGGCAGAAACATGCACAAACATGCACTAAAAGCATGCAAGGCCGGCCAGTCTATGTCGACAAAGCTCGGATTACAACCAACACAGAGGGCGAGTGACTTCATTCTCTGCTCAGGTAGACTTTACTCCTCTATATCTTTACATAGACAATAGTTGTTTGATGCTATATAAATGCTCTTGACATCAAATAGAGAAAAAAACAGAAGAGAAAAGTCTGTAAGAGCACTGTAGCAAACATTACTCACACAGGAGTATGCTGTGCATATGTTGGGGACTATTTTCAGCCGCGAATTAATACACATTTTGGTGCTCAAATGAGTATTTACTGCAGCAGGATGGTGTCTGTGGGACTGCCTCAAAATAAACTACAGTGCCCAGAATCCTTGTTGTGCAGGAATATTTGTAAAGGCGTTTTTTTTTTGGACAACAATGGAGCTTTATGGCTCAAAAAGACACAACTTGTTAGTAAAATCAATTCAGTTTGTTTTGGTCTTTTCATAGGATTTGTTCACAATAAGAAACATATAGAATATCACTGGAGGTAAACTTAAAATTCAGGAACTTTCATCTGTGGGTATCTATTACTGGAACACATCTTTTTAATTCTTTGTGTATTACATGTCTTGCCTTGCTGCCAGTTTTGATTTATTTTTCAGTGAACATCTCCACTGCATTGACCATACTGTAGCTCCTCACCGACAGAATGATGTACTTTGAGAATCAGATTTCAGGATAAGTTGCACTAGTGCAGAATGGTTTCTTCTAGGCCGACTTGTATGTTGTTAGAAACAAGAACTATCTTTACTGCAGTGTGATTTTAAAAGTACAGTGTGTAGGATTTGGCGGCATCTAGAGGTGAGGTCGCAGATCGCAACCAACTGAGTACCCCTCCGCTCACTCCTCCCTTTCTAAGACTGAGTTGATGTCGTTCGCCTCGCTCAGAGGCCATCCTTACCATAATAGCACTGCTTTAGGAGCAACGGAAGTCAGACGGCGGCTGGCGGTAGCACGGTTTTGCACTCTGTGGCTCACGTTACCGCAGTTTCCCAAGCGTGTTGGAGAACTACGGTGTTCTTCAGGTCACATAAAGACGTGAAAGGCTCTCTAGAGCCAGAGTTTGGTTTGTCCATTCTGTGCTACTGTAGAAACATGGCGGAGCAACATGGCAGACTCTGTGAAGAGGACCTGCTCCCCATGTAGATATGAAGGACTCATTCTAAGCTAACGAAAACACGATTCTTAGTTTCAGGTGATTACATAGTTATGAATATTACTGTATTACATTTCTGCTAATAGATCCCCTGAAATGCGACACACTTTTCTTTTAAGTGTATATACCGTAATGATTATTTTGTTTATTTTTAAACTGTGAATTAATTTCTACCTTTGATTGTTGGACACTGTACATAGAAAATGTGCTGGTTAATTAAAGTGAATTTATTTGTGTTAATTTATTTTATGTCGATAAGATATCATTTATTTAGGAACAGTGTGGTGCTACTGTAAGAGAAGATTATCATTTTTGCTTTACTGCTTGCCAAAATCAGCAAACACTGATATTCACATACACACCATCACACACTGCACAATTCAATAAACCAGCACTCTTTGCATGTGCTGTGAATCCACAATATACCACCCTGACTATAAAATGCATTGTTTCTCTCCACATACTCTGCTTCTATATTACAGAATTTTGAGTCCAGCGATGCATAAGCATGAAACAGTATAATTTATTTTCAGTTCACAGTGCATACATTGTGTGCAGTTGTACCAAGTTACTCATCAATAGCACATTAGATTGATCTCAGTTGTTTAAGACGGTCATTTTCTCTGCAATGAGAACATGCAAGTGTGCACAGAATCAGAAAATCAGTAAATGGCATACAATATCATTACAATACAAAATAAAAAGGACCGAAAATAAGTTGTAACTCATCCAAAGTTGCCACTACACTGAAAGTATGGTTGTTTTTTGTCTTTAATGTGTGGTTAAAGGGGAAGTGATGTTAATATCTTTGAGTGTTCTCAGTCCGTAGTACCTCTGTTAACGCTGCTACATAATCTGTCACTTCTCTTTCACTCCAAATTTGTAATTTCAGGACAATTATACTATATATTTATTGATTACTTTACACTCGTTATATAAGGCCTACAGTAATCACAAGCCTGCAGACATTGAAATGACATCATTTCTTTCTTAATATTTCTTACCACAAACCTCTATGGTTAGATTTACAGTAACCAAAGTAGAAGTGTTTTCTTCTAAATGCAAGGCAGATGACATTCAACTCCACAATACCCAAATGCAAGGCAGAATGAGTGGACTGTGCGAGGCCCAATGTTATTTCCATCATTCTCCGTTTGATGGAAGCGCTAAATACTGAAATAATAATTAATACTAACAGAATAGTAACCACTAAACTAAACAAAATAATCAACACATAAAAGCACATACATGCAGATACAACAGTAAGCATTGTACTGTGTACAAGCAAGCGTCAGTCTCTGCTCTTTTTGATTAGAAGGTGTCTTCTGAACATCAACGGCTACATCAGACATTTGTTAATATTCTCTCTCTATTTTTTTCTTCCAAAAATAAAAATCTAAAAACATTCAAATATTAGGTGTCATTTTTTTTTTTTTTTACAACATGATACAACACCAATCATATATTATTATCCATGTAAAATAAACTCAAGCCAGCAAAAATACACCTCTATTCAGTTGAAAATAATCTTTCATCATTATGAAATCAACTAGAGGAACTCCTCTGTCTTTAAATGCATTTCGCTCAGACTGAGTGTGTTTTAAAAAAAAAAGAAAGAAATAAAAGAACACAAACTATACAAGGAATCACCTCATAGTACAATCAAAGAAAGAACCTAATTTACAAAAAGTCAAATAACCCAAAGATCTTTTTATTAAATACAGGCGGGAAGATTCCCACCGACCACCGCAGCAAAGGAAAACACTGAGTAACTCCAGCTGGACCGCAGCCCAAACTGAAAAACAAAACAGCTATAAAAACAATGCTAGTAGGTTCATTTCAGGTCAAAGCAGGTCTGTTTATCATATAAATACCATAATGCTCCTAACTGTGATTTAAGGTGGTCTGAAAACATTGCATACACCTCCTTTCTATAATACTGTACCTTGTTCTGGTTATACTGGGTGGTACTCTTACTGTATAAGGCACACCATACACACCAGTCTGTCGTAGATACACCTCAGCTCACACACACACTCTTAAATATCTATTCATTTATGAGGCTTCCTCTACAAACTAAATTGATTGTGTTTATTTTTCAAGTAGAATCGTGCATTATAATATAACTACTGTTAAAGGAAACTGACCTTTTGTTGATAATTTTAAATATTTGCATAGTAAATTGTTTTTTTAAAGTGTTTACAATGAATAAGGCCAGTGCAGAGATTGTTCTGGAGTTTTTCTTTTCCTCCTTTTTGGAATTACTAGGATCGGTTTCTGGGCTTTTAGAAGCACGCCAAAGACTTTATGAGCAAATCGTTAACGCAGAGCAGCACTAAAAAAAAAAAAGCGGAGAAATAGCTGCTATTAAACTGCCACACCGACTGGCGTCTGGCATAAATCATAAGAACAACGCGCCATAAATGTAATAATCCCAACACAAGCGCATGAAAAAAAAGCTTTCTTCTTTTCTCCGGGTTTGTGGCGACGAGGAGAACGATGGGAAACCACAAGCTCTGGACGCGGCGTTCCTCTCCACAGGAGAGTCTGTTATAGGAATACGTTAGACTCTGTACAATTTACATCCATGCAGCTACTCTCTGAGGAGAGCCATATTGCTTCATTACAGTACAATCATCACTGCAGTACATTACAGTGTGTGTGACTCTAAAGGACAGAGGCTGTATTTCCTCCTGTGAGCAAAGACAGGGAGACAACGAGTTATGCGACAAGTCTGGTGACATTCTTCTTAATATGAACAAATAATATGAAAGAAAGGAAATGAATTGATCCTACAAACAGGAAATCAATCCCCAACAAATGCACTATTTACTCCTGTTTGAGTCATACTGGCTAAAAACTAGTTCCCAGCTGTTTTAGGAGTCATTTTTAAGACTGAAGCTACATATTTGTGACCCATTTGTTATGTTTTCAGTAGGAACTAGAGCTGCAGTTGGAGTTGCTGCTTCTCCTTTAAACATGCAATAAGGCTGCAACTCATTATTATTAATCTGTTGATTATTTCCTTGATTAATTGATTGGTTGTTTTGTCTATAGAATGAACCAGAAATAATGAAAAATTCCTTATAATTCCCCACAACTCAAGATGTATTCACATTGCGAGACCAACAGTCTTAAACCAGAAGATATTCAGTTTCCTGTCATATATAACAAAAAAAGCAATAAATCTTCATATTAGGTTTTGTGATGTCATTCAGTTGCAGCATGCCCCATTATAGTGGTGAAAAATTGCGAGTAGAAATGTGGTTTTAAATAGAGCTGCAATGATTAATCGATTAGTTGCCAACTATTAAATTAATCACCAACTATTTTGATAATCGATTTATCGGTTTGAGTAATAAAAATTCTCTGATTCCAGCTTCTTAAAGGGACTATTTGTAACTTTCAGAAATGTTTCTTAACAGTGACACCTGTGGCCACGAAATCAACGAAATTCAGCATCGAGCTCGTGCTCACTCGCTCTAAATAGAAATGAACGAGCATCGCTCAAAACAGTGAGGCGACACATGTCAGCTAAAACCACAATATCACTCTATATTTCAGCTGCTTGGCAGTAATGTTAGCTGACCAGATGAAGGTCTGTCCATGAATCACTGCTGATGATTCATGCTGAGGCAGCGGGGCTCTGCAGCGAGAAACTCGTCTCCCTCCGCACGCAGCCGGAGAGAGCAGGGAGACACCGGCACCCGGTCGGTAACGAGTCAGTAACGTTTCTCTCTGCAGAGCTCCGTCCCTTCACAAGACACGGGAAACCTCTGTTGGTCTGGAGGAGCTGCAGCATTTATTTCTGCACAAACGTCCATATTTACTAGATATTCTCAGATCTAGACTAACTCTTCTGCAGTGTGGAGTGATGGCGTCTAGAGGTGGAGCGAGTACGCGAGAATGCGCGCGCTGTCTGAGTGAAGGCGAGCAGGCAGAGGAGGAGAGGCTCTGGCCACACGCGAGTGCGCATATGCAAGCGTGCATGTGTCCCGACCCGCTACATTTATACGCTTAAAAAGTTACAAATAGTCCCTTTAAATGTGAATATTTTCCGGTTTCTTTCCTCCTCTATGACAGTAAACTGAATATCTTTGAGTTGTGGACAAAACAAGACATTTCAGAACGTCATCTCGGGCTTTGGGAAGCACTGATCGACATTTTATAGACCAAACAACTAATCAATTAATCAAGAAAATAATCGACGGATTAATCGACAGTGAAAATAATGGTTAGTTGCAGCCCTGGTAGGAACGAATGGGGGTTCATTTCATGTGATTTGTTCATAATAAGAAAATGTAAAATATCACTAGCCTTATCCTTTAAAGGTCACCATTTCCACATCCACTCCAAACCACATCAACTCTGCAACAACTGGCCACCATTTTTAAGGTCGAGAGTGAAAGTCAGATGTGCTGAAAGGACAACGAGGCAGAACATTAGGAGAGACAACATGGTGAGGGGAAAAGATGAAGATGATGATGATGATGGTGGAGAAGGAGAAAGACATGGAGCACTGACACTGGTATTTCCAGAGTTTCCACTTTAACTTGTGACTGTATTTGCTTCCCTTCAGAGTGACAGATGTGTCCTGAGGAACACAGGAAGAGGAGAGAGACAGAGAGAGGTTTCTACATGCACATCTCATTATCTGGAATGCTATTTAAAAAAACAGCAGCTTAAAGCACATAATATATATTATAACTATTCTATTAATCCAGAGAAATACAGTGCTGTTTAAGTACTGCTAACTGTTGCATTGAAGATCTGAGCGCATCGGAGACTCTGATTACAAAGTACCTGTATGGTATCTAATAGATTAAGACACCAGAGTATCAAAAACAAATCACATGTCCATTTAAGGCATGGTGATAAAAAAACATTTATATTACACAGTGTATAATTAGTTTCAAAAGCCAGAGTGAACTCAGCGTCTGGAAAATCCTCTCCCACTTTGTCGTTTCTGTACCAGGTGGTCAAGACTGAGTACGAGTGCAAATTGAACTTGATCGTGTGAAATGTTTGGAACACTGTGAGTATAATGGTGCGTTAAAGGAGATATATCTTCCCTTCTTAACCCTTAGTACTGAGCCTTTTCTTAAGTCCTTTAAGTGAAGATAGAAAGTTCCTCCCTTACCCGTTGGATACTTATATTTTACCCAATATGTAATTCATGGGTCTTTTTTTTCTGGTATTACAGTGTGAATATGTTACAAGATGAAATATACAACACATGAAATAGATGAATACAGACCAGAATACAACTATGAACAGTAAAAACACTGCAAAAGTCTCCTTCTTATCGAGTCTTTGATGCTTTTGTAACTTTGTGATGAGTTTCTAATGTTGTATTTTCTTAAAATGAGTGAAAAATCTCGCTGCACTCCAAAAACACATAACAATCTCAATACTATGCCTCAGTTTTTTTGGTGTTTTTTTTAAAGTGCCGCTCTCCCAGTTCACAAGATGATTCACTTATTTTCAGAAATTACAACTTTATAAAAGAGGTTTTCAAAGTGGGATGTGGGCCTCACCAACGGGGCTCCAAACTGTTTCAGGGGAGGCTTAGTGATTTGAAAATATTACATTAGTTATCAAAAGAAGATCATATTGATTAGCCTGCATTTGTTTGAGTCAGAAACTAATAAATGCCTTAGTACAGATTTAGTTTCATCCATTTGGTGTCTGAAGTTATGTCAAACAGGAATATCTTTGCTTAATTGTTTAGTATCTATAGAGTCAAATAACAGTCATGATCCCGTAGGCATCCAGGAATTGAGCAAAACCAAGCAAGTAAACTAAGGGGGGTGAAGGGGCTTTGTCTGAGGGAAGGTCCACAGTCTCACACTTTGAAAACCCCTGCTTTATAAACTACCATGTTGTTATTTTATCAGATTATCCAACTCACTCAGAGTAAAATGACCTATTATCTTTCATTCGAAGTGAATAAAGCTGCCACTGTAGTGAGATATTTCTTTAACTTGTTTCTATTGCAAACCATCAACGTATTTCAAGTGTTGTTTTAAATTAAAAAAAAAGGAAGTAGAGACCTTGTTTTTGAAATAGTTTTTTGTTTCAAGATAGAGACGCTCATTTCAAGAAAATTATTTATTTTACGCAGCTTTTAGCTATTAAGCTCCGAGCCGCTGCAACAGTCTGCAGTGCTGAAATATTTAAACGTAAACTCAAAACCTAACTATTCAGCCAGGCCTTTGATTAAGAATGGTTATTGTATCTTATTCACTTATTTTATTGTATTTAAGTGGTCAAAGGTTATTAAATTTCATTGTTATTTTATTTTATTGTATTTCATTTTTATAATTATATTCTATTTATCATTTATTTTATTGAATTTTATGTGTATAATTTGATTGTTATCTTATTAATCTAGTTTTTACTTCAAACCGCTTTACTACTATTACTGTTATTATAGCTTTTAATTCAATTGTATTACATTTTTATAATTTGATTGTCTCGCATGCATTGGTCTCAAATTATCACATTGTTAAATTGTTGAATTGTTTTTGTCTTTACTGTTGTTTTCACAGTTCACACTTGTTCTGCCTTCTTTCAACCTGTCAACCTGATTGATTTACTGGAAACAGGTTAAAATATTCTTACTACACTGGCAGATTTTTCACTTGTTTTAAGAAGATAAGGTTTTCAGGGCTCTACTGACACATAATGTCTTTAAAGATGGAGAGTTGTGCAGTGCAGCGCTTCATCTCGTCCTGTTTGCTGCTCTAGAGGCTGTGACTCTCCGTTTGCCTGTATGACATCAAATTTGTTCATAATGTTTCCTGATAGCAGAGTGTTGAGATAAAAAAGATCTCTGAGACTGTGGCTAGTTGTAATAGAGGAATGACAGTGAATAGATTTCAGTAGAACCTATATGGCATTTTTACAGACGTCCCTACGACTCGTCTGCGGCGTTGCTCTGGACCTGGTGGTGACTGTTGTTGCAGTGAACCTGTGACAGCTGCAGGCTGGTGTGGAGGACTGAGCCGAGGCAACACATGGACTCAATCTCCTCGAGGAGGCCTTGATCCTGTACCACGGACGCCCCCGAGCCTTTACCCTGACCCAGGCACAGGCTGAGACCCAGGAGCCCCTCCTTGGACACCTCTTTCTCCCAAGGGACCTGCATAGCTGAGTGGCTTTGACTCGTCGGGCTCTCCTGACCCTCCTGCTGGGCCCTGCTGCCCTTCCTCTGGATGGCCTTCTCCTGGTAGTGCCTCACTGTCTCCTTGGACAGCACCTTCCTCCTCAGGATGCTGGTGGAGGCAGTCTGGTTCTGGTAGAGGCAGTCCGGGGGCTCCAAGTTGCATTGGGGGTCTGAGATGGTCCGAGGCCGGCTGGCTGGTACGGGAGAATAGTTTGGGTGAGAAACAGATGCTGGAGAACTATAGGTGTGAAAGAGAGTGGGAGAGGGCGGCATAGGTGTAACTCTATGGGACATTATGGGTGAGTAGGAGCGGCGGTCTCCTGGTTGTCGCCCTGAAGGTAGAGGGTGAAGGTCAGAGTTGAGTTGAGGAGGATATGACGTGGAGGTGTCAGCCTCCGGGGCTATGATGACGGGCACTGCGGGAGCTGGCGCAGGTTTCTTTGACACCTTCAGGCTGACCTTGTTGGGCTGTCTCCGTGGGGACGGGGGGAGGTGTTTTCCGTGGACCGCGCTGTCATCCTGGCCCATATTCCAGCTGCCCTGATCCCCGCCTCCACCACAGCCACTCTCACCTGCAGGTTTCGATTCGCTGGAAGGTGAGGGCTTGCTCTGGAACAGAGGAAACAAGGAAATACTATTAACTTAATACTTTTATGAATAAACCGGGGTCTCATGAAATATACACAACTAGTGCAGTGCCCCTCCGGAGTGAGTGCCATTCCAGAGGAGGACGATTGCTCGGCCCCCAGGAAGCTCTGCTTGCAGCGGTATGGCTGCTTGTACCCACCAAGTGTTAAGTTGATTGGATGAACTGTTTTAGAGATATGCGTAGGACAGTTATACATACATATACACACACACACACACACACACACACACACACACAGACAGAGAATACTTCCTTTATAGTTAGATGATGCTGCTACAACGCCACCTATTGGCCAAATGACCTCAAATTCGTCATGGTCACTCAGATATCATATCTACACATGTCCACTAAATGTGGTCGCAATAGCACGACATTTTTTTCTAATATAAGCTCTGCCCACAGCATTTGAGCTGACTTTGAGGGCCTGTATCGAACAAAATCTGCTTTGGTCACGATTCAAAATGGTGGAAAATCAGTCTAGACACAAATGGGCGTGGCTCATATAAATATATTCGTCTGGACCCACAGAACATTTTACTTCTGAGAGTTAAAATGCAAAGTTCATAGTTATAGCACCACCATCTGGTCAAATTGCACCACATTCGACACTGCACTCCTTTGGGTCCCCAGCAATACACCTGCCAAATGTGAAGTAGATCGGATGAGCGGTTCTCGACATATGTGACACAAAAAGACAGACACAGATTCCTCGCTTTTTAGTTAGAACAGCAGAGTCTGAACAAAAACTGTGTGAAATTCATTAATTTTAAAAAATCCAATGTTGTTTTTTAAGACATTTTTTAGTTAAGACAAAATTGTCTATCTGTACCCATCTGGACTAGGGCTGTCAATCCATTACAATATTTAATCTTGATTAATCACAAATGAACACATATTTTATCTGTTCAAAATGTACCTTAAAGGGAGATTTGTTTAGTATTTATTACTCTTATCAACATGGGAGTGGGCAAATATGCTGCTTTAAACAAAAAGATATACTCAAATCATAACATGTCAAACTGCAGCCCAACAGGCAACAACAGCTGTCAGTGTGTCGGTGTGCTGACTTGACTATGACTTGCACCAAACTGCATGTGATTATCATAAAGTGGGCATGTCTGTAAAGGGGAGACTCGTGGGAACCCATTTTCATTCACATATCTTGAGGTCAGAGGTCAAGGGACCTCTTTGAAAATGGCCATGACAGTTTTTCCTCGCCAAAATTTAACGTAAATTTGGAGTGTTATTTAACCTCCTTCGCGACAAGCTAGTATGACATCCCTTAGGTTGTGTAGTGTCATGCGATGCCAGTATCTTCACTCTGGCTTTAAAACTGAGCCCACAACAACCTCCCAAAAGATTGATTGCGTTAATGCGTTAAAGAAAATAGTGGCATTAAAACAAATTGGCATTAACTTGTTATTATGGCGTTAACTTTGAGAGACCTAATCTGGACGCAGTTCTATCAACATAAACTCTTTCCGTTAAACCTCTCTGCCCTCTTTCCTTAAGTGCCTGTAAGTCCTGAACATGTAATCCTGCGTCTCTCTCGCCTACCGGGGCCTTGTAGTCTAAATCCTCCATGGACCTGAAGAAGTCCAGGCTCTTGGCGGCGCTGAGTTTTCCTTGCTCCACCGTCGTGGTGTTCAGAGAGTCCAGGATTTCCTCTAGCAGGTTCATCTGGCCCGAGCGGGAGGAGTCCATGTCGAGTTCTAGCGAGTAGGAGTCGTCGCTGTCCCCGATGTACGAAGGGACGTCTCCGCTGTCCTCTGAGGAGATCCTGAGACAGAGACGGGCAGAGTTAAACAGTGTTTCATAAGATAGCTGTTCTTTAGAGTGCATCAAATGCTAATCTACATTACATTTAATGTAGTATTGTGAATATCACCGAGAACAAGTCAACAATTACACTGTAATAACCAGTTCCTTTGAGAAGAAGCAGTTACAGTCTATGAGTGACATTTCTGTCAACTTGTGCTGTTAATGAGTATGTCCACTTGGGGGCAGTATTATCATGAGTAAAAAAAAGATTGAATGTGCCTGGAAAAGCAACCTGCTATGATCTTTTTCTTAATAAAATCAATCAGTCAGCCAGCAAAAGTTGCAATAACTCGACATACATACTTGAAACAACATGAGCTCCAGTGCCAACGTGTTGTGATCATAAAAATAGGAGTACTCACTTGCTCGCACTGTCCAGCTCATCATCGTCGAGCCCGTAGCCAAGATCTCGAGGGCCCATGCTCATGGGATACTTGTTGAAGTTCTGCTGTTAATGAGAACAACACAGCGAGTGGATGTAGTTAGACACTAAGCATAACATGATAAAACAATAAAAGTGGACCCGGGGGGGAGGAGGGAGGAGGTGTGTTCGGTTTAAAGATACAAGGCTCCTGATAAACATGGAGTCTAGACAACAATATGGTGTTCTGCTGAGGTACAGCTTTTCATAAACTTGGAACCTGACAGAGAAAAGATGCAGGTCTGTGTCTGGTGGGTCCCCATAAGACACCAGTAGCAGCTTGTTTTAATGAGCCTGGACCCTCAGGGTGGAGACTAAATTTGTCAAATTTGGGTCTAGGGATAAAAATCTTTAAAATTCCCCCGCAGTATTTTATCAAACTCAGCATTATGTGCGAACTAAAAGCTTTGTACGCACCGAGAGTTAAGATGTGGGTAGCTACATTAATCATTTGCATGGCGACACCAGTGCGCGTGATTGTATTTGTCATTGCAGAGTGTTGAATGATACTGTAGTTGTCTGACACGGTGGGTTTAATAAGCCACCTGTGTACCATATTTAATGGGCGGGTTAAAGAAGAGACAGGAGCTTTACAGAGCAGGGCAGGACTCTCCCCATGGGAGCCCAAATCTGCCCCAGGCCACTTATTAACATGCCTTCCACTACGACGCACATGTTCCTCTCTCGCTGCATGTTCGCTTATGTTAACACTATCTCTCACTTTCTGATTTACACTCTTTGCATTTACCTTCTTACATATTGCTGCACACCTCCTGTGTTTTTTGGTAATAAGTCAAATTGTCCTTCAGCCCTCATGGGGTACAGTCAGCATTAGAGGGCACTGCAAGAGGCTCCACCTCTCTGCATTTTTATCAGTAAGCTCACGTTAGCCACATTATCAAAGCCCAACACTAAGAAAAAAGGCTCTTTACAACCCTGAAAGTGAGCAGAGAAAGCGGGGTGTGTGTTTAAAGGAGTGCAGTGTTTGTGTGTCTGCGTTGTGGTTGTGGTAGAAGGGAGAAAAAAAAAATCAGAGATACAGAAGGTGAAGAAAAGTAAGAAACACTTATTATGAAAGGCAAAAAAAAAAAGCAAAAGAATGAAGGCGGAAGGGAATTAATGAAAAAAGGAAGCAAGGAAATATGTAGAGGTGAGGAAAGATTCCTCAAAGCCCCAAAGAATGATGGGAACGGGGGGGAAGGTGGAGGGGGGAAGTATTGGACCCGTGAACCAAGCCGGTCTTGATTAGCCGACGCAGTGCCAGCCAGACAGGCGGAATGTAACGTGTGGCTGGCCTGGCCTCATTTAGGGCCTGTGTTCGGCCAGCGAAGACATACACACCCACGTACACACACTCAGTCACCCTATTACACAAAAAAACACAAAGAGTTAAAGTGCCATTTTCTCCATAAAAGTCAGCGGAGGAGATGTGTGCAGTAGCCACTTAAGCCTCTCAGCCATCGGGCTAAACGCGAACACATGTGGTGGCACCGCTGATTGGCCGAGCCGCTCCCCTTCCATGGTAGCTTGGAGCTATAATGAAAGAGATTTCAGAGGGGCTCAGGCCTGGGATCCCTAAACAGCCTTTAATGGATTCCTGTGTCAGGGCAGTAAATCTGGGACCGGGCCGACATGCCAGCCTGCCGAAGCGGCCCGGCAGAGTGGAGATGCACCTGTGAGACACTTGGGGAGGGTGGACAGAAACCATCACAAACAAACACTGTATGTTCATGGTGCGTGTGGTTATTTAGATGTTGCATTTGTGCACAGAGAGATGTGTTTAGGGAAGTAGGGCCTCTCTCTGCGTCTAGGTGTTTATTAAAGCAAGGTGAACCCAAACACAACCAGACGCAGGTCACGAAGCCGGGCCCTCTGATCTCGGTTACAGCTCTGGTGCTGTCTACAAAAGGAAGTTCCATAGGGAGCCGTAAATGGATGGTACCTCACTTCACGGCTTTATCAATTTGTCATTCCCTCTCTTCACTGTGACCCTTTAGTGCGGCAGTTAAGATTAGACTATTTACAACAACCAAGCATTTTACGATAGAAGGAGTGGGTTCATAAATGGCCAACATATTGCATTCATTTTACTGGTGATGTGACATACAAAGTGTGCTTTTGTCAGTCACTTGAACGCAATAATGCTGCTCCTCAAAAGCTGTCAAAACCAACAGCATCAGCTAAATCTGAGATCTAAAATTAGATGTACTATATGTCATTGTAAGAAACAAAAACAACAAAAATATAGAAAGACTCCTCAAATTCGCTATGAGATATTCTCAAGCAGTGCAAACAGGTCCTGTGTTAAAGCTGCGACAGCTCTCCATACCTCCCCAGGCCTGACAGGACAGTGGGAAGCATGAAATAGCAGAATAACAGACTATCATGCCGCTCCTTCATTAGCGTCTCGCTGTCGGCTAATGGGAAGCTGAAAGGTGAGAATGTAAAAAAGTGATTCTCCCTCCATGCCTTCCTGTCTCCCATTTTCTCCCTCCGTCACTCGGCTGTCGGTGACAGATGTCACCGTTTCTGTCTGTCTGGCTCTTGCTTCCCTTTCTCGCCACCACCACGTCGCCACGAGTGAGACTGTACAGATCGCAGAGAGCAAACGAGTCAGGAGGAGATACAGCGGAGGAGAAGAAGAATTCATGAAAATAATAAAAATGGTCAGGCTATTTTAGTAAAACGAGCTCACTCCAGTGGTTTATAAAAGAGGGAGACAATCCTTGTGTGTTCCTTAAATCAAGGATTTGACATCTGTGCTTCTCTTGTACAGTTTTTTAATCCATCCATCCATCCATCTGCAACCGCTTATCCCGTTAGGGGTCGCGGGGGGGCTGGAGCCGATCCCAGCCGACATTGGGCGAAGGCAGGGTACACCCTGGACAGGTCGCCAGTCCATCGCAGGGCTGACACATAGACAGACAACCATTCACGCTCACATTCACACCTACGGGCAATTTAGAGTCCACAATTAACCTAACCTGCATGAACTGTGGGAGGAAACCGGAGTACCCGGAGAAAACCCACGCTAACACGGGGAGAACATGCAAACTCCACACAGAAGGGTCCCAAGCCGGATTCGAACCTGCAACCCTCTAGCTGTGAGGCGCCAGTGCTAACCACTGCACCACCGTGCAGCCCCAGTTTTTTAATCCTAATTTCTTAATTATTTTTACATTATTTTGTAATAATTTTACTTTGATTTGAGTTCCTGAGTACCTGGCTAAAGAAGTAAAAGAATCCTGATGTAAAAAGCAACAAGCCTTTACAGTCATGGATTGTGAGCAAATGTGTCCTCAACTCTAACCCTTCGGTTAGGTATGAAATACATCTAAGGGTCTCTCAGATTTGATACAACAAATCACATTTCATTTCTGTGGTTATGAGGGGAAAATAGTCATCACCGTCCATTTTAGTAGCTGCATTTGGAGAAACAAACTTTCCCCTCCTCTTTCCCTTCCTTCCCTGCATGACCGGTTATGCGGAACAACTACGCCTCTCTGTGACAGGGCCAAACGCTAGCGGACTTTAATAGCCCAGCCTTACATTATACATTTCATATGGTATTTCTGAGTGGGCACTGATCTCACAGCTTGGCAGTGTATGTAAAGAGATGCTGGTAAAATGCAAACAAACCTTGGGGAGAGGCAGAGCCTTTGCAGAAGTACGGCCAAGTCTGTTTAAGAGCTGCTCACTCAAAAAAAAAAAGAAAATACACACAGCGTTTGAGGCAAGATCCACTGCTCGTCTGTCCAACTGGCTGTTGCTGAAAGCCCGCTTCCCTTTCGCTTTAAAAAAGGAGCCATATAAAAGAAGGAAAAATGTGCATTATGCTCATTCTGTTGGACTAAACTCATCCAGTGAAATCACCTGGTGGCTTTCTGTGAATGGCTGCGTGTGCAGTACTGAGACGGTGCCAGCAGATGGCACTTTGGTTTCAGCGAGGAAGCCAGTGGGTCTCTGAAGTGCAGGAGAAACTAAATGAAGTGGAGACTACAAACGCATACAAATAACCATGTAGACACACACACACACACACACACACACACACACACACACACACACACACACACACACACACACACACACACACACACACACACACACCGCTATGGCCAGAGCCACTGCACTTATAATGCATCCTAACTATTCATCTAACAATATTTATCCACAATATTAATCTCACACTGAATATTATGAGCATATTTGGGCTATTTTCCATTTACAATTACATCAAAAATGACTTTATTATGAATTATAACGCACTGTACGCTCTATAATCTACAGTACATGCTGCGAAATAGTTATTAGCTATTCACTTTACCCAGAAAGTATTGCTTTTGCATATTGTTCATATTATAGCATGTTCAATCATGTGCTGAACATAATGCACGCACACTGTCTGTGTAATGCTTTATGAGCAATATTTCAAGTTAAGTGTTATTGTACTAAAAATACATATTATTAGTATCAGCATGTTTGAACTCGGAGACAAATGATGCTGTAATCAGAACCGCACAAATGTACATTTCCACCGTTATCACACGGACACTTCACAAGTCATGTGTACAGTCGGTCCACACAAACACACACACTGCAGCATGAACACACTGAAGTGACTTTGTTCCTCTGTTTTACATCTCTGTCAGCTCCCTGTTCCCCCTCCACCCTAGGCGATGTGGTGTTTTACCTCTCCTGCCTCACCAGGTGAAGAGTCCAGCAGAGCCTGAGGCTGAGCCCGGCCACACGCCTGCTGGCTGTCACTGTCCATAACACACCGTCCCAACCTCTCCTCTCCTCTGCTCTCCTAACAGATGTCATTGTGTTGTCTCCAACCTGAGGCAAACTGCTAAATGCACGTGTGTTTGTGCACATACAATCAAAAACATGCTCAGGTACAAAAGGGCTCACACTTTCTGTTTACAGATGCTTACAGAACAACACACACACACCAGATACACAGAATCTCAAAAACAGATGTGGCACACACACAAGCCCATACAGGAGCCAGAAACAATGGTTGTTGTTTAGTTGTATCAGACAAGAAGTCAGCGGTCCAATTCAGTCTTGTTTTTGTCAAACGAAAGGATTCCTCCTACATTCTTAATCAACAAGCTCACCAAACACTGCGAAAGCACCCACATTGCCAGATAACGGCTGAAATATGTACGCAAATGACAGCGGCACTTTCACTTTGGTACATGTGTTGGCTGATCAAATGGAATATGAATTTCATAACTCTGATTATTTTTTTTTTGCTATGATTAATTAAAAAGGAAGCTACTCCAGGATCATTCATTTCATTTCAAGGACAGACATAGAGGAAAAAAAAAATGATGAATGATAAAAATGTATCAAGTCTTTTTTCTTTCATACGGGAGGATGGGATGTCTTTAATCACATCACATTTTTGGAGCGCCAGATGACAACATGTTTCTGAATTTATATTAGCAGGTGAATGAGCCTTTGTTGGTCACTTGGTCAGAGGTATGGACGTGTGGAAATGACACAGGGAGTCGGTTGTGGAGTGTATGCGCTGTAGCTAAGGACACAACACCAAAAATGTGTCTCTAAGTCTTAAAGGAGAATAAATATCTTATGTTAAATGTAAATGAAGTGAGTTTACTTTAATGAATATTGTTCAATATTAGCACTAGCTTCAATATACACTCAGTTTATTAGGTATATCTACAGCAGCTAAAACTAATGAAGTACAATGCTACCTTTATGAAGGTTATAATGTTCAGCTTTTGTTGAACTTGAAAAGGTGCTGATTCAACTTGATGGTCATTTTAGAGGCTGATGTATTTGTGGTGCTGTTTAACTGTGAGGTGTTTCTAATAATCAGTCTACCATCACTAATATAAACGGGGTACAAATGCAACAATTTATCGATTAATCAATTAGTTATTAACTATTAAAATAATCATCAATTATTTTGATAATTGATTAATCGGTTTGAGTATTTCTTTAAGAAAAAAAAAGTCAAAATTGTCTGATTCCAGCTTCTTAAATGTGAATATTTTCTGGTTTCTTTACTCCTCTATGACAGTAAACTGAATATCTTTGAGTTGTGGACATAACAAGACATTTGAGTATGTCATCTTAGGCTCCGGGAAACACTGATTTTTCACAATTTTCTGACATTTTATAGACCAAACAACTAATTAATTAATCAAAAAAATAATTGACAGATTAAACGACAATGAAAATAATCATTAGTTGTAGCCCTCATGTCAATTCAAGAAAAGTATATTTATGTTAGGAAATAAATATTTTAGGCCTGAAAATGAAAGCACTGTTGAGATTGTTTGGACAATAACATGATCTTGGTTTGTCTACAGAGACACATTTTAAAGCATGAGGAGTAAGGAATAGGATTAGGTGCTGCTATAGATGTCTTTGTGTGGGCACAAGAGGCCGGGGAGGTATGAGGAGGTAAAGGTAGGTTTTCAATTTTTTTTTCATTTTACTTAACCTTTATTTAACCAGGTTAGTCCCACTGAGAGCAATTTCTCATGCAAGGAACACCTGGTCAAGACAGTTGTGGGCAGAGCACAGTATCAAGATTTCATAGGAAGAAACAGACAGAGACGGAGAGATAAGAGAGAGGAAGAACAATAACTATATTTTCCTCCAGCGTTCTTTTGAACTGAAACTAAAATGTAAATACGCTGTGCTTTAAACAGTCAGGTGAGAGTAAATAAATGGCTAGCATAGAGTGTCGCTACTTAAGAAAAAAAAAAATCTCAGTCTTTATTTCATTACGTACTTGCCACATGATTTTCCGGTGGTATTTTATAAACAAAAAAAAACATTCTTCCTGAACTGAACATAAAATAACTTTTTGAGTTTTCTAAGTAATGTGCTTTAATATGTGTTATAAAGACATAAACAAAGCTGGCTAGAAAAACAACAACACATTGAAAGAGCCAACTATTCCCAGTAAAATGTACTGTTTTGAAGAGTTTCAATCTTTCAGGGGTTACTGCACACCGACAGGCCATAAATTATCAAGGCTTTCTTGGCTTCTCAATTTTCCGTCTTAGTTTCAGTTGACAGAAAAAAAAAATCTCTGGATGTCAGAGTGCACTCTCCTCCTGGGGTTTGTGTCTTTAACATGTAGGGGGTAATATATTAATATATATATAATACATAATAATATTATACGGGGTTATGAAGTTAAGAATGTGAAAGGAGAAGAATGGGAGGAGCATTGTGTGTGGCTGAAAAGAAACTGATGGACTATATATATATATATATATATAAACACAAACACACTAAACCAATGCTGTGGGACACGTGTCTCGTGTGTCCCTCCTCCAGCGGTCTCCAGGGACCCGTTACTGTGGCAATGAACAGGCCTCAATGGCAGGGACAGGGGTGTGAGAGAGTGTGTATATATCCTGAATGCAGTGCGTGTTTGTGGGTGTGTGTGCGCACATCAACTGCATGTTAACTGTTAATCTGTGTGTGTTGGTTTGGCCCGTCTTTGTGTGTGTGTGTGCTAGCTGGGGGTGGAGGGGTAGTGGGGGGGAGGGTGTCCGAGGAGGCCTTTAGAAAAGCCCTAATTGCCGTTCCTCTCCTCTCCCCGGCCGTCACACCTTCCTCTGCGCTAAGACTTTCCAGCCTCATCACACACACAGGAAACACAACGCTAATTAGAGACAGCACAACCTCTCCTAATCACACTCCTACATGACTGTGACCAAATGTCAGCGTGCGCATGCAGCCATGTTTTTTTGTGTGCATTTTTCCTTTAGCAGTAAGAAGTGGGAGTACAGAGGTATAGATATAAGGTGGGAGATATAACTGGTAACCTGAGGCTGTATGCATGAGTTTAATACTGTACAGAAGTGTGCGATTTTAATCACATTAAACTAAACTTCCAAAAACTATATGTGTACGTTTTCGTTTACACTACGGCGTCTTATCATCTCCTAACGTCTTTACCTCCTCTCTTGATAAATTTATTGATGAATGTGTATTTTGTGCTTGCACATTGTATGCCAGCTCTGCACACAACAAAGGCGTGCTATCCACTTATGGTGCACAAGCAAATTCTTCAGAGGAAATGCTGACCAGCAGATGAGCTGCTTCTACTGTCCGTGTTGTTCAGAGAAAAATACTGAATGTACAACACGAGTGCGTTGTAAGAAAAAAAATGCTTATCATTACATTTGGCAGCCTGACAAACTACTGTACTTCTTCCAAGAGCTGTTGCAAGAGAGAGAACGTAAGGGGGAGAAAGAGAGAGGGAAGGATGGAGATAAAAAAAAGAGAGAGAGAGAGGGGATGGAGAGAGAAGAAAGAGAGAAACGAGAGCGAAAAGTGGACGGAAAGAGCACAGAAGTGGAAGACTGCATCCATGTCGGTCGAGTGAAAACTGAGCTCTGGTATGATCAGTCAGTATACATGGAGTTGCATCTGTGTGTGTGTGTGTGTGTCGTACCCGTCTCATCTTCTGCAGTCTCCTTGGAGACAGGCTCTTGGTGCTGGTGGGAGACCCCGCACAGACCATCATCCCCTCTTCTTCTTCTTCCTGAGAGACAAACGATGAATGTAAATCTCAGATGACTTGTGTTGTAAATGAACTTCAGTGAAAAGTGAACACAAAGAATAACGTTCTATCTGCATTCGAACCGAACCACGACACATTCAGCGTGTTGCTCCCTCGTTTTAAGTTACTTCATTTCAAGTGAAAGAATGAAAGAGGTTACTGAACTACAGCAACGATGCTCTTTGTCCAGTTTGTTTCTATTTCTCATTCATAAAAGCAGTGGTGGAATGTAACTAAGTACATTTACTCAAGTATTGTACTTAAGTACAATTATAACATACTATAGGGATGCACCGAGCCGACTTTTTCAATCCTGATACCGATAGCGATACCTGGGCTTTGGGTATCGGTCGATACCGAGTACCGATCAGATACCAGCCTTTAATTAATAACCTGTGTGACTGGGATCATTCTTTCAAACTCTATCAACCTTGTAAAACAAATTGTAACAAATAAATACATAGATATAAATTTACTGAATTGTTATTTATTATTAAAATAAATCGTACACCAGCAACTTGGTGAAAATAGGAATTACAATTCAAGTGTAAACCTTTTTATTGCAGCAACAAATTGGTCAAAACTTAATCAGGAATTAAAATTCCAGTATAAAATGTATATAGTATATAAACATAGATTTTAATAGATCAGCCCTTTTGTCACCGATATCCGATCCAGCTATTTGAGGCAGTATCTACCATATATCCGACCCTACTTGAGTATTTCCATTTTATGCTACTTTATACTTCTACTTCACAACATTTCAGAGGTAAATATTGTACTTTTTACTCAACTACATTTATTTGACTCTTATAGTTACTTTTTAAATGATCAGATTATATGATATGACGCAGTACTATACTACTAATCTACTCAGTAGTATACAAAGTATCATAAAATTGGCACCACATTGACGAACTACAACATTAAAAAGCTCTTACATGTATTGAAACAGAAAAATATAATATTCTATGATAATATAAGACTGTGAAAGGAGACATTCTTCATTCTTTAATTACATTTTGCTGATAAAACTTGTGTACTTTTACTTAAGTAACATTTTGAATTCGATATACTTTTATTTGAAAGTAGTATTTATAGGTTATGGTATTTCTACTTTTACTTAAGTAAAAAATCCGAGTACTTCTTCCACTACTGTGTATAAGTTAAAGGATCAGTCTGGTGATATTCTATATTTTTCTTACTGCCAGCAAATCAAGTATTGTGTATCTAAAGTCTGATATAGGGTATTGATCTGTGCCATAGATCCAAAGGTGTTGTTAAAAACTATTAAACAACGAACGCACACCGTCCTGTTACTGCTAATACACCGTATTGCGCTAAATCCGCCCCTAAAATAGTCCCTTACAAATGCAGCATTTACTCCTGATTGAGCAAATTTTGCTAAAAAACTACAGTTCCCAGCTGTTTTAGTAAGTCACTGAGGCTTTTTAAAAAATAAAGTATATACTCATTGCCTGTTTTCTTCAGCAGGAACAAATGATTTTGGGTCTCAGAGCCACAGATATGGTATTGCAGTCGGAAAACATCGAGAGAAGAAGTTAACGCAATGTGTGTTTTGGTCCTTTCATGGGATTTTTTGATAACAGCAGATATATTTAATATCAACAGCCTCATCCTTTAAAATGTTCTCTACAAGGTTATAACAATTAAATTCAAGGTAACCACCACTGATGAGTTTAATTTCAATATGTTTGTTCATTGGGCTCCTTGTGCAGACATCTGTGGCTGGCAGCAGCATAAATGCACCACGGATGAAGTGTGATCCTGAGAAAAGTCGAATTAATTCATTTGTGTATTTTGGGAATTAATTTACGAACGCACAGGAAATCTGTTTAACTTCAAATCAAATAGATTTCAACACCTCTTCTGTGTGTGTTTGTGCACACTGCGCACACACACACCCCTCGTGTTCATCATCAGTGTGCCCTCTCTGCTCAGTTTCCCACTGACAGATCAAACTGCTATTGCCTTATCAAATCCATCAGGCTTATGGAAACATACACCTCGTTACATTAGCTTTGAGGAAATCACAGGCTCACTGATGAAATATGCAGACAATAAAAGAGAAAGAGGGGCCGGGGCTCCGATGACATGACAGGCCATAGCCAGAGGGGCGTTGGTTAAAAATGTACAGCCCTGAACAAAGCGCTAAGCAGGCTTCAACAGTCATTAAAGAGCCCAGCGTCAGAATCACACACTCCATGTAAAGCAGCCTTCCTGTCTGTTTCTATGAGGGTGTGTGTGTGTGTCTACTGTATCTGAAGTATGTGTGCATGTTTCTACGAGTGTGCGTGCATGTCAGAGAGGTGTGAAGGTCCGCGCTGCTCACCCTTGCTTTAAGTCTGCCCTTAATGTCCCGGATGCCCCTCTTGGCATGACTCTTGGCCTAGGAGGAAAAACAACACACACATTTACACACACACATGGATTACTAATCAAAACATGTTGCATTAACATTCTGTTCTGGTTTCATGTAACATCAAGAAATGCTTTGATCGCTGTGGCAAAAACACAGAGACAAAAGTCTGGATAAGAGAGACTCGCACACTAACAGGAGGTGATAACATGAAAGGGCACTGTGACCACCTATTGCACAGCACACGACGACACACACTACAATACTCCCATTCCTTCCACTGTATATTCCAAAACAGACACGTTTACAAATTAAATTTGTTGTATATTCAAGAAGACTGATTCATTTCAACCAAATAAAACCTGCAAAATGTCTATTTTTCAGGACTTAATGTTTCAAGTTATGCACCTATAGAAAGAAACATTGCATTAACCCATTTGTGCCCAAAGATTATATTTAGTATGATTAGGAAAAATGCCACAACATTTGCTCTGATGGGTCGTAAGTCTTGAAATTTTGGCAAGCATCTAACAGTACTTTTTAGATCACATGAAAAATCTAACTTTTATTAATAGTCAAAGTCAAGATTTTTGAATAATTAGGAAAAACACTAAACACTACTGTATTTATTAAATGTTTTCTATGTGAAATATTTATTTTAAACTGCATATGTGTCTGCATATGTCAACTTGTTATGAGTTGATACCAATACCTAATACTTGATTGTGCTCCTTGTAGTTTCCATGAGATATACCATATTGTCTTATCATACTATATTTAGCCTTTGGGCACATGGGACTACTGTTTTTTCCTAAAATATAATGACGCAGGGATGACGTATTTTTGTAGGCCAACCAGGAAGTTATCATTGCACTGGTTCCCTCCTGAAAAAGCCAATGGGATTTTTCTGTTGGGTTAAGGATTATTACAGAAAATAAGCTCTGTGGCAAACAAACGTTTATGATACTTATACGTTTTGTTCAGCAAGATAATCACCACAAATTAACACCACTTTAATGATTTTTGAAGTGTGAATTCAATCACCAGAATTAAAAAGCTAACGTAAACTATAAACAAACTACACCGCGGTCGCATGAACGTGAGTATACACAACGATGCTGTAAAGGAGGACGAGTTGGCGTGATGGTGTTTAGTAGTCTCATTTAGACACTTGTTAGCAACCACCTTTTTTAAGACATATTAAAAACTTCAAAATTCATAAGTGGGATATCTATTGACGTATTTTATGTCGTAGAACAAAACGTTAAAATCTCTTCAGCTTACGTTAACCACAGACCTTATTTCAGGCATCTAACTAAAAACTCATTCAAAAAACCCATTGACTTCCAGACGAGGGAACCGGAAGTGCTAAAGTGCTAACTCATCTCCTGGTTTGGGGACTCATTCCTGCAATACTAGGTATATTGTGATAAAGAAAAACTCAGTTTTCAGCCAAACAGTTTGACCGATTTTGACACCGTCTTCAGATTTGTGCTTAGACAAGCCCAGAGAACACTTTACCAAAGGAAATTGAAAATGTCAGTTGCGGGACTAAATGGGTTAAGCTACTTTACATTCATCTGAGCGTTTTGCAGAAGAACGTACTTTAGTCACAGCTGTGTTGATGAGTGCTCCTCCTCTCTGTAATAGACACAGAAAACGATTAGTAAGTCATTTTGAGGCATTTTGGGTGAGTTTCCACCCATATACACACATTCACATTATGCACACAGCATGCAATCATAACGTGATGATCTTAGCAAATTCCAACATGAATGACTCAGAGCAAGCGGATATGCTTAGTTAGATTTTTGCATATATTTGTCATACTGTGATGTATAGTATCCTTATCAATGTGATTAGTATTTCTACCGTATCATTCGACTCCCACAGTAGTCACATTTTCAATATCAAACGCAACCAAAACTCCCTGTGCAGCTGTAAATAGTATTGCAATGCAACTTCAGTATACAAATGGTGACACCAGGCAAAGTATCATATCGCTGAGCCATGATAAACGGCACGGTTCAAAGCATTCAGGAGGTTTTTATTTAGAAGCAGCCTAAAACAGCGATGGAGGGGACTGATTGATTTCTACTTTGAGTTCTGCAGACTGACATTATGGCACCCAATATCTCTCTGTGCCTGTCTTCTTTTCTCTCGCTCAGAGTTGCTGCATCTCTCTCCGTTGGCGCCTCGCTCTTTTCCTCTGTTTGGTCTTTAGTGTAAGCACAAAGCGCCGGCTAAACGGCTAAACAGAGTAAATGGCAGACAGCGTTTCAGAAGTCGGCAGAGGGAGAGGAGGAGAGAGGCCGAGGTGAAGGCCCCTCTTATAGATCCCTGTCAGTCAGGAAATGTGAACTTTAACAAACCTTTGAAGAGCACTCTAGAGAACTAATTCAGCCTTAGCTGACGGCGTGGGGAGAGAGGGAGGGTGAGGGAGAGATACTCAGTGAGAGGGAGACAGAGGGGGGGCTGTGACAGAGATGAAAAGAGGGAGAGAGAGGGGAAGAAAAGGAGAGTAGGAAAGAGACAGGAGATGAAGAAGGAGGGAGAGATCTGTGTTCTTGGGTCGGTTCAGCGGAGTAACGCCTGTGTTTGCTGCCAGATCAACATGTCATGTCGGAGGACGTCTTGTCACGTCAAATCACTTCTGTCTCCCTCCCTGTCTGTCTGTCTCCACTGTCCTGCTGCACGCGCCGCTTCACACACACACCAAACTGCACTCAAGCTGGATCTGTACATTCAGGCAGCCCCCCTTCACTCCAAAAGGCAACACTAGGACTTCAAACGCTGAGTCGTGTCAATCACACTTTCAATTAAATATAACTCCAGAATGAAATGAGTGAAACATAAAATAAAAAAAAACATAGATAAAAGCATATAGGTATGATATGCAGGACATTCTGTGAATACCTTCACAGTGTGCATCCATTGCTGGTAAGACCTTGAATTACCTGGAGGGATGTATGAAACACAGAGAATATGAATTAATCATTTTGCACTCGATAGCATAACATTATAACACTGCAAAGCAAAGGTAACTATGTATATTACACTGTGACACAGTCTTGTAGCTCTATTACATTATTGAGCATTTAGAGAAATGTAGAAAAAAAACAGGTAATGTGGTTAATGAAAAAATTGTCTTTGGAATTATTTGTTTTCTTCTTCTGTCCCTTTTGTCATATAATCAATAATAATTACTGTTGAATGTAAAATCATTAACTGGATATAAAGGACAGAATGGAGGACTGTTTTTAGATTTGTCTATGGTGTCCAGGGCTTGCATATGTTTAGAGAGCAGAATTGCAGATGACAGTGTGGGTTTGGCTCCGGATCAGAATTCATAAGCCCAATAATATGATGGATGTTTAGCTGCAACATCTGGATGCCATTTCTTTTTTTCTTTGTCATGTAAATATGACTCAAACCTGAAGTGTTGTGATCAAAATGATATAATAATTTGTCTGAGCGCTCCTGTGGGATTTCAAACTTCTGATGCCTCGTGCAGGCTCCACATGTAATAAAGCTCAATCCTGCCAAAAACATTAGTGATCCATTCGTCAATCTTCTTTTGTCACATTCACTCAGATTTACAAATAACCCTTGTATCAGATCCCATCGTTTCTTTTACAACAAATGACAGTCAAGATGAATGAGAAGAGTCACTTTAAGGCATAATGTTGTCATTTTTAACCAATAACAATTAAATTATGTTCTTCCAAACAATACAGTTAATTAGTACATAAATTAGTATTTAAAGTGCCTTATGTGGTCACAGGTGTGTTCATGAGAAATTGAACAATGGCCTTAATACGTGACTCAAAAAATAAGACAATTATTTTCATTGTCGATTAATCTGTTGATTATTTTTTTGATTAATAGATAAGTTGTTTGGTCTATAAAATGTCAGAAAATGTTGAGATCAGTGTTTCCCAAAGCCCAAGGTGACGTCCTCAAATGTCTTGTTTTGTCCACAACTCAAAGATATTCAGTTTACTGTCATAGAGGAGTAAAGAAACCAGAAAATAATCACATTTCAGAAGCTGAAATCAGCTTCTGAAATGTATTGTAGAGTTTCAAGACATTTAATTTGGGCAGTGAAAGGCTCTTAGTGACTTGTCTTTGTCTCCTTATTTTGTTTTTACATCTCACTATATCACAATAACTACAGTCTACTGCATGAAATATGGCAAATAAATACTGAAATGTGGCTAATTGATAGACAGGTCTAGCACTACTCACTTCCACAGAAGCCCCCCTCTGTGATCTCCTCTTCAAACACGTCGGAGAAGCCACGGCCTGCGTTCAATTTAGCCAGCCGTCCGTCGATGAACTGCAACCATAAATTACAACGTGCTTATTAAAGAGTGGAGGGGGGGGGAGTGGACACACTTAAACAGATACAAAACACATACACACAGATTCAAACACTCAGTGCCACACCACAGTGGGGTGTTATTAATCCTACCTGACAGAAACTACATCCCAAGATTAGGTGGGTTGCAGGTAATAGGGATTTGGTAATGTGGAGCAGGTGAGGGATTAGAGCGGCAGACTACATGCTGCACACCGTCTGAGACATGAGGAAGTTTCATTTCCTCCCTTTGTAACATGGAGCGCATAAAACTCCATCTCATAAATAGTGACCCAACAGCCAAGACAGCTACACATTTCATGAGCGCAGACACACGTAAATATGTTACACAAGTACAAGCACACTCAACATTTGTGATTAACACAATAAAAGCATTCTTTAGGCATTAAAGCATGAGAAATATCGAGTTTTTACAGGCCATGACCAAATAAAAAGCAGGGATGAGAAGAGAAGGAGAAACAAAATGACGTCAATAAATTGTTTTTAACACGTTTCTTATCGTTATAAGCTCTCTGGTGCCTCCTCCGAGCAGTTTACACGCTCAGTTATGTGACTGACAGTTGCATTGTAGTTTTTGCAGGAAAAAAAGATCTAACTGTATATCATCTTTCTAAATACTGAACATGAAGAAAATCTCTAAAACAATGATGTGAGTGTAGATCACTCAGTCACACATATGGTGCACTGTTTCCTATTAGCTAAATCCAACCACATTGACCCCAAGTGGCTGTTAGTTTCCTGTCCCATCGCTTATAATATCAGCAAATCACTGTGTGGAAATAATACTTTCCAGTGAAATCCTTGGGCTAATCTTGGCAAGTTTCTGGCGTAAAAAAAAAACAAGCAGCTGCAGTACTTTTCTTAATTTTCAAGATGTGCGGCCAAGGTCTGCAGAAGTCCTGAAAAAAACACTTTCTACCAGTTTGTGTATGTTCATTAAACTAAAATCCATCTTTTTGAACATCTTCAGAGTTTATTTGTATAAAGGTAGGAGGGAAAAGCAGGTAACAATCAGCAATGGTGACATTAAAAAATAATTAGTATATATAAAGTATTTAGATTTAAAGCTATTTGAATCACTTTGGAACACTGATTGCATTAATTAACTATCAACACCTCCTACCTTTTTTAAGCACTCTTTTGCATTTTCAAGAACAACAACAAAAGGCACATTATTCTTTTTAATACTTGACAACAACATATTGTCAGATGATTTCTTAACTGTAGCACTCCTACTCCCACCTCTGTGTCCAAAGTGTAACAACAGTGTAGGTTGTTTTAGGGCGTGTGTCCTCGGGGACAGCCTGCTAACTAGCGACCGACACGGCCGCCCGCTCCTCTGGTCAGAGGAGCCGGAGACTCATCATTAGATCATTTTAATGAGAGGTGAGGCTGCAGGTTTCAACCACTGCTCCGCTACTCGGCTGGCCCAATTAGTGCAGATAATCAACCCAAATCATCACCTAGCCAAAGCCTCCACTTAATATCTCCCCCCTCGTCTTCCTCCACACACCCCCGCCAGATTACCTGCCTCACTGTGGGCCTTAATTGGACATTACTCAACAATGGCAGACTGTGATCACCACACACACACACACACACACACACACACACACACACACAAACCGACACTTGCTCATGCACACGTGCACAAACACAAGAACACAACACAAGGGCTCATTTTCTTTGTTTTGAGAGAGAAGAAAAAATAATTTCAAAGAAACAAAATCATTTTAGAATCGGACCGCATCAGGAGCAGCTTTAGTCAAACAAAAAGTAGAGACTTTTAAATACATTTTTAAAAAGTATTCACACTTCAGTACTTAAGTACTCCAGTCCAAATGTACTCCATTAACATTTGAATAATTTTGCTTAAATACATTAAACTAACCCAACCTACATGTGTAAATAGTGGTGGAACGGAGCTCAGTACATTTACTCAACTACTGTACTTAAAGCAGCAGTGGGTAGAATTGGAGCAAAAAAAGAGAAGCTATTTTTATAAAACGGTCACTATATCCTGACAGTAGTGCATGAGGAAGGTAATCTGAAAGAAAATCATGTGCCTCTGTGTTCTCCGGTGCTCCTAATGGCATCTGCAAGATTTCACAGACTGGAGGAAAACAACCAATCAGAGCTGATCTGGAGCCTGCCGTCTCTGAGCAGCTGTCAATCACTCGCAAACTCCAATCAAACGGTCAAACTAGGCAGAGCTGATCAAATATGAATCAATATTCTGTTACTGTAATGTCTATTACTCTCCTCAAATGTTTTCAGAAACATCTTGTAGTGTACTGTTTAGCTGTAAAATGAGAAGGTTTGTGACCCGGCAGCCATGTTGAGATCAGTTAAAGCAATACCAAGCACCGCCCACCAGTCGGAGCACAGCCAATAGGAACAGCCAATAGGAACAGCCAAGAGGAACAGCCAATAAGAACGCTCTCTCTCTGAAATTACCTGTGATTGGCCAAAGTTTTCCGTCACGGGCTAGATTTTTTAAAGCCTGAAAAAAGAGTCATGAGGAGGTGCAGAAGTCTAGTTTTCTCTCAGAGCACTTGAATTACAATATGCTGAAAGGATATTACAATTATCTGACAGCTTTAGTTACTAGTTACTTTAGAAATAAACAAAAGATTTTACATACAAAACATATGAAAAGCTTATAAAGTATGATGCTTTGTTAGAGATTAAACTATCCAACAGTTTATACAATTAGAGCTGAAACGATTAGTTGATTAATCGATAAGCATAATGACAGAAAATCTATTGAGAAACTACTCTGATTATCGTTTAAGTCATTTTTCATGCAAAATGCTGCATTTTCCTTGTAATTATTTGAATAAATTCTAGTTTATGCATGGGTAATATTAATCTAAAGATATGATATATAACAGTATACTGTAACTGTCACATTTTGCATTGAGTATTTTTACTTTTGAAACTTTAAGTACATTCTCCTGATTATACTTAAATACTTTAGTTTAAGTTTCCTTTTTACTTATAATGGAGCATTTTCACAGTGTGATATTAGTACTTTTACTTAAGTAAAGGATTTGAGTATTTCTTCCACCACTGTGTTCTACACATGGAAGTGAATCCTGCTCCATCTCTTCATGTCTACATGTCATCTTGTTTCCTGTTGCTGTTGTAGTAGCAGACCGTAGAGCGGGAGAGTTATTCCATCTGGCGACCAGCATGTTGACTCACTGGCGGGTCGGTCACAGTGGTCTAGATTTATTTAAACTCTGGAATTGTGAAGCCAGAAGTTGGGATTAGGACTCTACGGGGGTTCATTTACAGAGAGATACACGCAGAGCCTAAAGGAAATGTGAGTTTTTTCAACCTGGAATTTTAGCCCATAAACTGTGGAAACTTGGGGATAGATCGGAAATCATGTCACTCATAGGTTTCTGAGGGGAGGTTTTGAAGGTTGGATTTGGGTTTACAGCTCGCCACCATCTTTGCTAGAAACTAGAGCGTGGGAATCAAAATAATTATAGCCACAAGGGAGGAGCAACCACGATCGCTGCGACTACGGCTGAATGTTTTTGAAAAAGATATTTTGACTGATATTGCAATTGCGATCAGGGCCACCGTCCGTGCAAACGTCATCATGCAAAATGGCATGATAAACATTCACGTCGTCTCCCAGCACAAAGCGCTTTACGACAGATATTGGCAGCTTGGAATCAGGGATGGTTACAAAACAAAGGATGTAGGAAGGACTAGACAGCAGTGACTGTGCTCTATGCAGCTAAACTATACCTCTTGCTAATGCCATTCATTCATTAGCCCCATTTTGAACTATATTTGCACTATCCATTGCATCCATGTAATTAATTCAGTTTTGTCTTGTATTGCAAATTTTCGCAATTAATAGAATAATAAAACGCATCAGACTCTGTGTACAAGGTTTCATTGCATAACATTTTTTTATTGCAAATCATTAAAATGATTATGGTGTGATTTTGTGGCGATCTGTACCAAACAAAGGTGTTTCCTTAAGTCTGTAGAATATGATGTGTAGGCCAGGACATCTCTGCAGCTCGACATTATTTAATTTAAAATGGTATTTCGACATATATTTCACCTTTAACTAATATTGCACCTCCTAGGCCATATTGCGATTTACAGTTTTGATTAATTGTGCAGCCCTAGCTGCGACGCACAGTATGTCAATCAAACATAGGTAAAGCAAAATAGACTTCTATTAAGCCATGATATCTCTTAACCAATTGATCACTCTCAAACCTGCCACAGAGACACACATAACAAGACTTCAAATAAGCCAATGTCTTGTAGAAAAAAAAAAATTTGTATTTCAAGAAAGAAGTTTTGAACCATCAGAAATTCTTAATGGAGATGGCAGCTACTTTTATCTATCACTGGTTATAATAAAATGCAGTTTTCCAGCTAACTGTTACTGCTGTGATATGGATATGGAGCGGACGGAGCAACTACACGATCAGACTGTAAATCAGATAATTTGCTTTTGCAAGGACACACCTTTCCCTCTTTCGATAAACGGCTGGTCTGTTGCATTCATACACACGGAGAATGACGGATGATTATTGATTGATGGGACGCACATTGTCTACGAAGGCTCCTGGCAGTAAATTATCAGACTGCAAGTCCCCCAACAGACTCAATAAAACTGTGTATGGCTTAGTTTGGTCAATAAGAGGAAGAGACTTCATTGAATCAGTCTCTGCTAGCACAATACACACACACACACACACACACACACACACACACATGAATGACAGTGTGAGTGTGTAGGAGCTGAGGGTGGTTGATAAGAAGCAGGTTAATGTCGACAGGCTTTCCCCCCCGCATTCTTTCAGAGGACTTCTCCCACTTGTTGTTTTCTGAACAGAGATGGGCTGGTGGACCGACAGGAACTGAACAGAAGTGCGTTAGAAGGTGAAACTGTGACATTTTAAGAGACGTGTTTATCTATTTTAGTGTTAGTGTCTATATTTCAAAGAGGCATACGATAAAATCCACTAAGCACACAACTCAAATGCACTCACAATTAACATTATTAAGAAAGTATTCTTATGCAACATCCTACTGTAAGTCATTTGTTACAATAATACATTTCCACAAGGCTATTGAAAGTAAGATGGCCTATAATGACATATGACAGCACACAATAGTCTCTTTATCCACCGGGCCACTCAGCTCCAAAAGTATTACTAATGTTTCGCTGAATTTGCATGAACAACTCCACACTGTTCCCTCCATAAAACCGAAATGACTTGTGAAGCAAAGAGAGCTGCTTTACAAGGAACAAAAACAAAATCACCTGTAGAAAAGCAATTTCCTGCTGAAATGGTAACACCTCAAACTCAGGTAACACCTCCACATTATGCGTGTGTGCTTCGCCGCGTGAGTGTAATGTGTGTTGTGGTCGACCAATTCCAATAATATGGTTTGAATTTGGTTCAAGGTTGACCCATTATTGTTGGCATATAGGCGACAGTGACAAATCCCACACTTTAAAGGCCATTGTGTGCAAGGCAATAGATGATGTATATAATTGAATATAATGGATTAGACATGTTGTTACAGTCTGGTCTAGCACCTACGCTTGTTGCTTGATAATTGAGCAACCCGACCTGTTTGTTTACATGATTTCTGTCAACAATCCCATTGGGAAATAAAGCACTAAACTGTTACCTTGAGCTGGAGAATAAAGGAATCAAAAATAATGAACTAAATAAAAGTTTTAGTGTGCTAAAGTATGCTACTGTAAAAAGTGAATCCTTATATGGTAATATCCGCAATGCAACATTTATGGATTTATATACTGTATATATATATATATATTTATATATATATATATATATATATATAAATACATATATTTATATATATACATATATACATATACATATATTTATATATATACATATATACATATACATATATATATATATATACATGTATATATATATATATATATATATATATATATACATGTATATATATATATATATATATATATACATATATACAAAAACGGTCTGCAAGAGTCCGACATCATCCATAGCAACGGTCTGTTACACATAGCAACGCTCTGCTATAAAAAAATAACAGACCCTAGAATGTCGTGATTGACCAATCAGAATCGAGTATTCAACAAAGCCGTGTAATAAATATACATAATGTATATATATGACAAATACATAGCAGCCAAGGTTTATTACTCACTGTATGTAGCCAAATGCTATTTAGGTTTTTTTAATTACGGGGTGTACTAATCAGACAGCAGTCCTACTTTAAGGCCTATAAATAATGTGCATTATACTGACTATGAAGACAATATATTGGATTATAGGTGCACAATAGGACAAAAGGCTTAAAATACAATCAATAACAAAACAAGGAGTCGAAGTACAGGGAAAAAATCCAAACATCTCCAGTCCCAGAGTGTGTGCTTATGTATGTATAAATGAATGTGTGCATGCGTGTGGCCACGCAAGTTGAGTATTGTTTGCGTGTTTGCGAGCGGATGTGGGTCATGGCCAGAGCAGAGCTCGGGCGGACCGCTGGCCTCTCTCACTTTAGTCGAAAGAGGAGTGGAAGAGATAAGCTCACCCCATCCCCCGTGCCGAAGAGGAGGAGGAGGAGATAAGGGCCTGTTTCCCAATGCTACCGCTGAGGCAGGAGCCAGCCCGGGAGGATGCTTTGAACTGCTGCTCGCTATCTACTCTGCCTGGGAAAATTATAGACGGGGCAGAGTGTCCAGAGAAACAAAAGGCTGATTGAGGGCCGCTGTGCTGTAACTCTCGGGGGTAAATCACACCACTATCACGGGTCAGAGAGCGCAAAGAAAAATTCAAGGGGTGAGAGGAAATTTTTCTCCGGAGCCAGAGGTGTCTCTCCACTCGGGTCTGCCTCGGCTAAGTTTAGTATTGCTGAAGGGATTTGGGGGGAAAACATATTAAGTATACATGAGTGATTTTAAGGGAAACTCATGTAACCACACATGAATAAAGGATACCTGCTCACACACGCACACACACCCTCTACATACACTGCACATAAATACACACATGAACACAGTGGAGCTGATAATACTGCATCCACTAGTGGTGGATATTCAAGTTTCTGTGGACCAAGGGAAATTTCAGGCCACATTTTTTTGCTTTTACAGGTTTATGTTATAGACAGATTACGACCTTGATATGGTTTTGTACAGTAAAATACATTTACCAGGCCTGACTTATCGTGGCTTTGTTTGTACACCAGGGAGACATTAAATCATAACACTAGTGTGTTGAGAGATAACCACAGTAAACACTTTCTAGGGGTCAATAACCATCTCTAATCCCCACGCCTCTCTCGTCTCCTCACTTTCAACAGCTGAACTGTCAAGATACTAAATGCTAACTTTACCAGGTTGACAGTTTGCTGAGCACAAGCGGTGCTGAGAGACAACTGTTAGAATGAATACTTTCACCCTTCTAAATAAAAAAAATCTGCTGAAAAAAATAAGCTGACATTGATGCGAGAGAACGGAGTAACCTACCACTACCCTACCACTCAGTCATCTTTTTCTTTTGGTGCTTGCCAAAACTAACATGACTGAGATGTGTCAATCTGTCAATGTACCCACGTAAGTGACAGCAGATTACTCAATTATGATCTAAGGATGAATAAAGGTTCTGATTTTAAGCATAAAGTTAAATGTGATGTCCAGAATTTAAACATTTTTATGGTCAGATGTAGGGCTGGGCGATCTTCTATCTTCTATCTCAATAAAGGTAATTTCATATCTCGATAACGATATATATCACGATATAGCATATATGAAATATGATATATGCAATAACCACAGGGTAAAGCCCAATTGTGTGTACTCATGCGTGAATTAAACACTTGACAAATGAAAAGCACGGGATATTTTCTCATGTAATTAACAGCTTTAGTGCAAAACGAACAGAACCGTTTCAAGTGAACTTATAGAGAAAGAAAATGAATAAATATATCCAGCTATACACTGACTATGTTTACATGCATGCACATAAAATACAGAGTAATCAGATTAAGTCAATAGTTTCATTTAACTGACTTTGATCAGATTTTCTGAGACATTTTAGTCAGTATGTTCTTATTATCAATATAGACAACGTAACTGTGTATCACGATATCTCGATATATGATTTAATCAGGACATGATTCCATTGAAAGACGATAAATTATCATATTGAATTATCGTCCAGCCCTAGTCAGATAGATTTTACTGGTGACAGTATGACATAAATGAGTAGTCAATGCTGGTTAAAAGAAACTGACACACACAGACAGCTGTTTGTACCTGTTTGAAGAGCTGCAGGTTGGCGGCCATGGACAGGAAGCTCCTCATGGTGCTCGATCGATGGTTCACAAAGCTCTCCTCGCAGAATGTGATCGGCTCCCCCTGAGGAGGCCACAGAGACATTATTGTCAAAAATTTAAATAAATGAATACTTATTAATTTCTTTGTACCAATCTGTTTTTCACAGTGTTTACTTAGTTCAGAAATGAGCCACAGGAAACGACGGCAGATGTGTGCGGTGCCTTAAAAAGGCAGGGGGTTTAAACTAAACAATGTTGTCTATGATCACATCATGTCTCTTATCATTATGCACTGTAAGAGTGTTCTGAAAACCAAGGAGTATTTCAACTGATTTCTTCATTAGTGAGCTAAGTGGGCCTGAAAACAGAGTGTAAACGAGAGACAGGAAGGAAAGAGGAAGGATCAGTCAGTCCCCTTTAAAACAGTTCCCCTGGAAGAGCGTACACAATCTCCCCCGGACCAGAAGACAGTGTCCCAGTAAACTCCCCAGTACTCCCCATGAACACATGAACACATTATTACTATTCCTTACATCATGTCTGTTGGCCTGTGAGCTATAGACACGGAGGATGACAACAGAACCACTGCAGGCCAATCACACGCAGCCCTGCAGTCATTTCCAATTCATGTTTTCTCATAATTAACATAATTCTCACATATTTCAATGATGCTCTAAATTCTTCTGGTGTAAAACAATGTGCTTTGTCTGTTCCTGGCTACAAGCACAGTGTGGCACATAAAAACAACTTAACAACACCGGAGACTAACTACATTTTCGAGGATGGGCGGATGATACCAGTGGCCCAAATAACATCACAGGAATACTGCTCCACTTACATCACTAAAAGTTTTTAAGGCGTATTCTCTCGTAAAGTAGCTTGTTGTAGTTTAATCAACTTTGCAGTCTCCATCTGGCTGCTACAGCCTCGGACCATACCGCAGCTAACAAAACTGAAAAGCATGCTGAGACTAACAACTAACTGCTACTGAAAAAACTTCCAAAGTCAACTTTAAGACCGGGTCTGTGTAAACATCAGCATCCAACTAAATCCTCTGGTTCACACAGGCCTGCAACGAACGAACGCCAACTGCTAACGCTGCTGGAATCTTCCAACTAGACCAAAGGAAGAGAGAGACACATTAATTTGATCTATTTTAAGAAGGTCACCAAGGTCGCCTAGCACAACAAAGACCATGACAACTCCCAATTAAAGTGTAAAGAACTAAGGCTTAACTGTTTGTAGCCAATAAAGTTGATTTAGGGAAACAACATGAGGCTGGGCCACTACTGTAACTGCATGAAACTCACACGTGGTACCTCCATAATATAAACTCAACATCACTCTAACACATGTTATTAAAACAGGTAAGGGTTGAGTGCCTTTATTAAAGGAAGGATGATTTTATAATAAATGCAGAGTGATGAGTGAGCACTACTTGTGTGTCATGTTGAAGTTAAAGACGGGGGAGGGAGTTTATTTTTGGCATCATTGGGCAAAAATTCCATAATAACCTTTCAGCGTATTGTAATTCAGGGGTTCTGACTTTTACACCTCCTCATGGCTCTGTTGTCAGGAATTAAAAAATCTAGCCTGCGACGGGAGGCTGGTGACGCACGCACGTCTCTTGGGTGAAAGCGTGATTCAATGGCGGAACATCCTGCAAGAAAAGCTGCCATTCCAGCATTGGCAACAACTCCCTTCACTGCAAAGCAACCCAAAAAAAGGAAGACAGACCTATCAAAAAGAGAGTCTGACAATATCGGCGAAGCTTTTAGAGATGGAGAGAAAATGTTGCAAATAGCTTAGCATTCTACTATCTGTAGCTAAAGGCTCACGGCTTGCTCACAGCTATGGTTAGCAGAAGGCTATTGGCCTATATTGTAGCCTCGAATCACAGTATGTCATCTCAAAGGGCTTTACGGGCCCACAAGTTTGCAAAGAAAGTAGGACGGTAATTCCCACAGAATTGCGGCTATATAACGGCATAGGGATCACAATGATGATTGGGGTGATGTTTGAAATCAATGATTCTTACTCGTACAGGTACTGTATGAAGGATGATGTTTGAAATCATGACCAGACAAGCTCGTCTGGTGGGAGGGGCTTAGGACAGGGAGGGAAGCTGCAGGTTAAAGGCTGTATTTTCAAATTCCGGCATTTTTTTTGTGTCTTTTCCAGAAAACTGCCTACCCTGGGGTACCACTGGAATTACAATATACTGAAATGTTATCATGGAATCTTTGCCCAATAATGCCAAAAATACAATGCCTACCCCGTCTTTAATACATTACACATGTATTCAGTGCCAAATGGTATTTAAAAAATATATATGTGCGCGTGATACTCATCTTGTCGCAGAGTTTATAAGAAATTAATTTTAAAACACTCAAATAAAACAGAAGCCCTACTTTACAGATGTGGAAAGAATTAATGACATATTATTTGGCAATAGAAGACGATCTATGAAGACAGCAACAAGTTTATCTATGTTTCCTTAGTTAGCCTGACATCACGTTATGAAATGCATTTACATTATATAAGAGATTGTAAGCATTAAGGAAGCCATTACATAGAAACAATTATACCAAAAAAAGAAACTCATCATGTAGCAGATGTGCTCAACGTGCCAGAACAAGTGGGCAGTTCTCTGTGGATGAATGTTTAGATCTAGAGGGAACTGAAGTCGCAGTAAGCTTTCAGGAAATCTATGAAAATGACAATATCATTTACCGTGATAGAGTTTAAAAGATACGGGTATGTGGATGCTGCAAAATCGATGTGTGTCTATGTGTTTATTGTAGATATTGGCAAAAGTGTACTGTAGCCATTTTCAGTAATTGTCAAGTGGTTATCGTTTGTTAATAAGATCATGATTAAAGATTATGTTAATAACTGTTGTAAGCGTGTAAGCATTGCTCCAAGTGGACTTAATAATTAAACAGAGTATTGGTATTCATTGATATTTCTTCTTATTTTTTTTTTAGTTAAAAAAATAGAAATAATAATAATAATAATAATAATTTAAATATATATATTAATTTAATTTAATGTATTGTATTTTTTTTTAATTCAACCATTATTATTATTATTATTTTTTATTTTATTCTATTGCAAGACTATTCATTGATATTTTATTTGAATGACCAGGAACAGCTTCTTTAATTTAAGTCTGAAATTCCAAATATCCTTTAGATTAAATGATCATTGTAGTTCAAGCTTTTTCATGCTTATATTTTTTTGCAAAACACCTTGTTTGAAGTTTGTTTCATTGTGTTTAATTAGTATTTTGTCTTTCTGCATGTCCATGTTTCATGTTGGATTGAATCTGTCGTTTTGTTTGTGTGTCCCGACCTCCCCTACTCAGAGTTTTCACACCTGGTTGGATGACATGAACTGGTTACAGGCCCACTTAGAAGAACTTGGCTAATTCTGCCCCTGAATAGTACCGAGCACACGCTGATGGAATATGTGCACCCACCCACCCACCCGCCTTGGCTTCATCAATGGTGGTGAAAACTAATTTGAACTGCTATTTCAGGTTCTGAGCTGGTGAGAAGCACCTGGGGGAGCATCGACGTGAGCTGAAAGTGATGACCTAAGAAATGCTGTTCTAATCAGCCGATTGCTTTTCAACTCATTATCATATCCCAGTATTGTTTCATTTACAACTCAGCAAGACTCCGACCAAACATCCACATCCCTCCTTCTGTCGAGGCATATGGGCCTGTGAACCACGGCGCCCGGTTCAGCACAGAACAATCGCTAGCAGAGTGCTATTCCACAAATATCAGAACGCAGGGAGCATCATCAGTATCTTCATGAAAACAGATGTGCAGTTTGTGCGTGCTTATACGTGTGCATGTATGTTAACGACACGGCTTTTATACAGATCCTGTCTAAAAGCAAACGCGGTGTGAGCGTGAGTGAACTGAGAAATGACTGCATGTTGTGCTCACACATACACTAACACACATACGCTGCGTCTCGGTGCTTGTGTCAGAGGGGAGGCAGTTTGTTCGTATACCGTCTGTATACAGAGAAAAGAGAGACAGCATCAATAATGTAGCATCTTGACTCCGGGAGTCCACAAAGTCCAATTAATCTCAAAGCCAAAGGAACAAAGGCTTCGCTATTTGACAAACAGGACATGCTGTAGTTTGCTCTGCTCTGACTCAGACTTGATAAGCAGAAGAGATCCAGAAAAGAAATGTTAGGGGGGCTTAGTAAAGGAGAGTAAAACACCAAAGGTGGCTAAAAGGGATCTTCAAAGGGAACGTCCTGACTCTTTTCAGCTCCTCTGACACTTCACTGCCTCAGACAGGCCCACCTTAGCTCTGCGCTCCAGCTGAAAACACTCCTTTTACCTTCAGTCAAAACTGCCCCAGTCTAACCAGACTCCAGTCAAATTTGACTTGCCTCACCCAAACTGAGATCGCTACTGCCTGCTACACAGTCTGAAGACTAAATATATTTTACCATGGTCTGTGAATATTTCATTCTGCTTGAGAGTGAAAATACAATTTGTGGCCTTTATACTCAATATATAATCAATAAGGGTTTTTGTTTTTATATGCAATCCAACAGAGCATGATCATTGTTGAAAAAATGGTAGTTATAGATATACTGTATTTGTTTGTTGTCCAGTACAGAGCGAGGTCTGATGAGTTTAAGGAGGCTTTCATATCAGGGACCAGGGCCCGGATCAGAGTACGCTTAACCCCAAAGTTCAGTTTATTTGATAAGTGATAACACTGTGTACCATACACTGTTTGTCGATCCACTTGAAAAGGTGGTCTCTCAAGTACGGTTCATGTGTACTTGGGTACGGTTAGCAAATTAGAAAAAGAAAACATTCTTTCTCACCTACCTTGAGATGCAGATAGTTTTGGTTTTGGATTTTAAGATATGTCTCTGAGCTTTCTGCTGCCCAATTTTATTTGGGGTCCTAACAGTATTGAAGAGAAATAGTCTCTATAAAAACTGTGCAGTGTCTTCTGTGATTATCCAGAGTAAGGGGGACATTTTGCCATAATAACCACAAACAAAATTCCACTTGTTTGGGGATGGATATGTCAAAACTTGGATCATTAAAACCACAATTCCCTGTAAGGCTAGATACCAGAGGTGGGAGCAAGTCAATGTTTTGAAAGTCACAAGTAAGACTCAAGTCTTTGCATTCAAGTCCCAAGTCCTAAACTTTGAGTTTCGAGTCCTAAACAAGTCATAATGCACTCTAATGCCATTTTAACAACAGAGTAACTGGCGCCAGCTGGCGCTCAGTAACGTAACGTTAGTTCTTTGCTGTTTTCTCCTGCAACTTGCTTGAATGCTGTCAGATCGGTTTAAACCAAATGGATCTGGGGAATTAAGTTTAACAAAAAAACACCACTTCAGCAATTAGAATCAGAAATTCAGTTCAGTTCAGTTCAGTTATTTCCCCACGAGTAAATCCTCTTCCCAAACAAATCAATAAAGAATCTCTAAAAAAGTAAATAAATCTCTGACGCTGTCGTAGCTACCTCCGGTATCGGGCAGTTGATCGTCTTCGTGTACACACTTTTTAAATAATATTCTTTTTAATCTTTAAGCTTGGGGGAAGGTATCACATATTTGCAAGTAAAAACACTAAAGTCTAAGTGAGGTCACGAGTCACTGGTGTCGAGTCCAAAGTCATCAAATTTGTGACTGGAATCCGAGTCATGTGACTTGGGTCGACACCTCTGCTAGATACCACAAGAGGAAAGTGAGAAAGTACGTAATTTGGGTGAAACTACCCTTTAAACAAGGTTAGCTCAAACACTGGTTGTATGTATCACACTGATGGTAAACAAGCATATATAACAGAGCAATTCTATAACACAAGGTGACTGGTAGTGATTAATGACACTGAATCCTTACAGGTTTATATCTGAGGGCATCTCGGTAGGATCCAAACAGAGCGGCCTGCGCTCTAAGGAAGGCCCTCGCCACACCACTTCCTGTCGCTGTCGACTGCTTCTTCAGCTTGCCTTTCAGAGAGGACACCTGGTGGAAAACATAAAGAGAGAATGTGGGAGAGGAGGAGAGACAGAAAGTGAGGGAAAGGGAGAGAGAGAGAGGTGGGAGGGCGGAAAAAAGGGAGAGATGGAGGGGTAAAAAGTTAAATTATCACCTCTGAAATTGGTGGAGGAAACAGCAAGCCCATTCTGGGTGTGAAGTATCACATTTGCAGGTCATCTCAAAAAAGGAAAGAAAAGAAAAGCTTCAGCCTTTCCTCCGAGCTTATCTGTTGTGCTGCTGAGAGCACCTGCTGCTTTGCTAATTGAGTGGAGGACGGGGGGCTGCGAGAGGGAGGGGACAGCGAAGAGGAAATGGAAACTCGCGTCTTTGCTCTTCCTCTCTCACCCTCTTTCCACGCTACCACCCCCGCTCTCCTCCCCATCACCTTCTTGCTTTTTCGCCTCTCCTTCCATTTCTTACTCTTCTACTCTTTTCTTTCCAGTCCCCATGTTTTCCCCTCCCCTGTTGGCTCTCCCGAACTCTCTCCAGAAAGGGACTCTTGACATAAAATGTCTTTAATTATTTTCCCCTCTCCTGGCTCTGTCTCCAAGACTCCAGGCGAGAGTGGAGGAGCAGCAGGCCCGAGCTTGTTTTAGGATGACAAAAGATTCACCCTGGCCACCGGGCCCTGGGGAGTCTGGGAAGGAAGTTGTCAAGAGGCTCTCCTCACCTGCTCAGCAGTAGTCTGACTGTGTGGTGGCAGAGCGAGGAGGAGGAGGAGGAGGAGGCAGAGATAGCGAGGGACTGCTGCTCTCTGTGTGGGCTGTGCCAGCGGAGCACAAAAGCACAACGTTTGATTGGGTTGCACAGGAGGTCTAGATTACTGTAATGCAGTTTGGTGTGGGCTGTTAGCAGCAATATGCGCTTGGATCACGATTTGAAAAGGAAAACCTATACGTTTAACCTTCAACTTCAATTAGTGAGAAACAGATTCATTGTGGATCTTCTTGAATAACTTTGCATTGTTTTATCTTATATTCTATACTGTATACCCTCATATAATACGCTAACATGCTACAATCAATGCCTATAGATATGAGCCTGTGACTGGTAAGGATTTGGTGTTTTGCTCATGGGCACTACAGCGGGGCAGATTAAAGGGATAGTTCGGGTGTTTTGAAGGGGGGTTGGGTTGGATGGCGGTTGACACGCAAAGCAAAGCAATGACTACCGTGGACCAACCACCTAAAAGAAAGGCCCAACTAAAAAAATCAATATCAGTTTAATAATACGGTATATTCAGAATATTTTCGCCGGTTTACTTTGCCATGAGACAGCAATACAGTCTTTGTTTCTGACGGGGAATTGTCGCCAAAGCCACCAGACTTCTTTGAAAAAAACAAAACAGTAATTTTACCTTGCAGAACACGGGGTTTGCTGGTCTACCGCTGCCTCAATCGGTTAGTTAGTTTGTGTTATTGTGTGACTTTGGTTTGTTCGGATTCACCAAAGACACACAATAACACAAACTAACTTACCGACCAGCAACCCCCGTGTTCTGTGAGGTAAAATTACACGTTTTCTCAATTGAGTCTAGTGGCTTTGGCGACAATTCCCCATCAGAAACATAATATAAATATAATATGGTTTCTTCCGGTCTGTGAAATCTTGCAGATGCCGTTAGGAGAACAGGAAGGCACGGATCAGATGGTAGCGGTAACTTCTCAACCCGTTTTAGACAGAGAAACATCTTCAAAACAAGTTGAGAACACTGGTGTCATAGCAGAAAGGTGAAAAGTCTGACATAAGCTTGCCGGAAAAGATGACTACTCCTGGACCCCGTCTGAATAATGGAAGTGAGCCAATGTTTTTTTTTTTTTGTTTAGTTTTTTTTCAATAGAGCTGACCATGGTGTGTCACATGTAGCTGTCTCTCTCTGCAGTTTCCAACCTGTCCAGAATGATCTGCTCTGCAATGTTGTCATGGTAAAAAAAAATAGTACGTCAGGTTTTGCCATGCCTTGTGACTTGAGAAAGAAGGCAGCTTTAACTAATTTTCTCAGAGATATACGTTGGTGTTTGATGTTTGTATTTGTTTCTGTAGTCCCTCTTAGGCACATTTTTTCAGGTTACCTGTTACCAGGATATACAGTAGTGACCGTTTTTTTAAAATAACTTTTTTTAATCATATTTGCTCCAACCTTGCCTACTTCAGCTTTAATACAGTGCAACATTTTGTGGTGTGTACTCAGATGGTGTGTCAGATATTCATGTGTTAATTGTCCACCTCTGTGAAGCAGCATAGAACATTTACAAGTAATTCTATACGTGAATATTATTAGTCTGTAGTGACGCTGCCATTGGTTAAAAAATTGTATTTGTGGGCAGGAAGAAAAAGGAAGAAGAGATGAAAGCAGGAGAAAAATGTGAGGTTGTGTCTACCATTAAAATTACCCAGTTCTTCTGTAGTGCGATACAATTTTGATCAGGTCTATTTCAATCAGAGGTGGCCAACTATATCACGCTGTGTAGCTGCAGCGTTGGAGGGATATCGTGGTCTGGCGTCTGCAATTAGCCTACTTCAGGGAGGAGAAGCAAAGTGTTAGCACAGCTCATACAGAGGACAGGCAGAAAGGAACAGAGGCTGAGCGAGGAGGAGAGACAGAGAGAGTGGCAGTCTTAAACTGGGACAAAGACAAAACGAACAGCGTGGATCCCTCTCCCCTGGGCTTTCTCACTCTCCACAACGTCCCCACGCTGCCATTGCAAATGCTCCCAGGCATCAAACAGGAAGTTTATCACGGTTAAATTAACAAGTGTCATCTCCATATTCACTCATTGTGCTAAATGCTTTTATGTTTATGTAAAGCCCTTTCTGGAATTAATATTTCATGTTTATGTGCGTTTTCGCTGATTTTTTTTTCATCCTCGCAAATCATTAAACTGTCTTTTTTTCAGGGGTGTGGGGGGGGGAATCAAAGCGAACACAATGTCAGTCTAAGTGGGGGAGGCATACCCCAAAGACTGTCAGAGAAGACGGGATAGCAGCGGAGTTTACTCTGCACACATAGTTCTGTACAGCGGCTTTGAACGGGTGAGAGCACTGCAGTGGCAAACACTTTTTAATGAGGTGGGGACACAATCACATGTGTTTTCTTACCAAGAGAAAAATGGGTGATAAAGTGATAAGTTCAAAGTTTCACATTTATTCACGAGTACGATGGAAAATATTCTTCTTTAGTCACATGTGGTAATTAATTAAGTTGTACAAATATAGTAGAAGTGCATGACAAATAGCAGAATATCGCTTTTGAAGCGCTCCTTCACATATCCGACACAAAAAAACTAAATGTGTGTTTAGTAATTGGATATTGAATATGGCGCCTACGCCACAATCATCAGGTATGCCTCTACGGTAATGGCTCTGTCAAACTGATTAACTTCTACAGTTTGAGTGAAGCTAACGAGATGCGTACAGGCATCAGAGGAAGGCCAGGCTCTACAGGTGATAACCCTATTTGGCAGTGACATTTTTTAGTGTAAAGTCACAGTGGCGGTGATGAGATCAAAGGCAGAGAGTCCCCCATTGGGTCCAATTAGAACTGTAGCATTGTACAGGGAAGGGGTGGCAGGAGGAGAGAGGGGAGTGGGTGGTTGGGGGAGAGACGGAGAAAAAAAAAAACTGTTGAGTTATGATATTCATAATCTATGCAGAGAGGCCTTTCCAGTACAGGTCTTCTCCCCATAGCTGTGATCTTTTCAATTTACATCAAGGGAAGATGGTCGGGGATGAAAGTGGGGCATCCGAGGCGCACAGCCCACAGAGGGCAGACATGGGGCCTCATTAAGGCCCAGCCCAGCCAGCCCCAAACAGGGCTTGAAGTGCGTCACATAAAGAGCACAGGGTCAAAGGTCAGACATAGAACAGATCTCCATTTAACTCTCCAGCTGGAGATGGTAATTAGCAGGTGCAGCGATGATCCCTGCCTGACTGTACGGGATGATACCGATGTAGGTGACACCAGGCATCTGGGTGAATGTGTGTGTGAGGCCATGCATGTGTACATTCGGAGCCTACAGTGGTATCATCCCGGGACCCTCACCTGTATCCTACATGCATGTGAATAAAGAATACGCAGGCTGCAATTAATTTATTTTCATTGTCGATTAATCTGTCAATTATTTTCTCGATTAGTTGTTTGGTCTATAAAATGTCAGAAAATGGTGAAAATGTCAATCAGTGTTTCCGAAAGACCAAGATGACATCCTCAAATGTTTTGTCCACAACTCAAAGATATTCAGTTTACTGTCATAGAGGAGTAAAGAAACCAGAAAACATTCACATTTAAGAAGCTGGAATCAAAGAATTTAGACTTTTTTTTCTTAAAAGAATTACTCAAACCGATTAATCGATTATCAAAATAGTTGCCGATTAATTTAATAGTTGACAACTAATCGATTAATCGTTGCAGCTCTACACAGGTACTGTATATATATTACATTTACGCCCACACAATATCAAAATACAAAAAATAATTCTGATGGCGAACTTAACAAAAACAAAAACATGCCTTTGTTAGAGATGGCGTAGCCTACAACTTACATTACTCTATTCTAAAACTCAACTTGATAAAAATAATCATAGTTTCATCACTTTATGCATGACAACAAGCAATATTTCTATTAGGGATGCACCGATACGGGATCGGAAATCGGGCTGATACTGACTCAAATAGCTAGATCGGGTATCGGGGACAACAGGGCCGATCTATTAAACTCAATTCTATGTTTATATACTATATACATTATATACTGGAATTTGAATTCCTGTTTTAGTTTTGACCAATTTCTTGCTGCATTAAAAAGGTTTACACCTGAATTGCGATTTTTTACCAAATTCCTGGTGTACAATTTATTAATTTAATAATAAATAATTCAGTAAATTCATATATATACATTTATTTGTTACATTTTGTTTTACAAAGTTAGGAAAGCAATGTTTAAGTCAAGCCTGATGTTGCCTTACACATAAAAGAATGATCTCAGTCACTCAGTGAGGCATACAGTGTATTAATTAAACACTGGTATCAGATCGGTACTTGGTTACAGCCGATACCCAAAGCCCAGGTAACGCTATCAGCATCCGTATCGGGACTGAAAAAGTTGGGTTGGTGCATCCCTAATTTCTATAAAAAGTGCTCATATAATCAGTGAAACCACACAGAGCATGAAACCTGGTCTATGCTGTTAATTAACTACTGGACATATCATTTACTTCCACTTCTAGTTAACAACAAAAAACAGAAAACAAAACATGACAAAAGGCAAGAGCCTGGCTGACAATATTATTTTTACTATTGAATAAATGAAAAAAAAAAAAAAGGTAAATGAAAAAAAATAAATAATAAGTTGCTCAAAAAACTCTGAATATATGTCTAGAATTTCCCTCTAAATTTTCACTAGAGCTTAAAAAAAACCTCCTGAATAACGACCCTGACACTTGTCTGTTGTTAAATAAATAAATAAATAAAAAAGTTGGGTTTTCTTCTCACAAAAAAAGAATGTTTTGTTTAAGATTCTGTCCAGGGAAAGAAAGCCATGGGGACGCAATTAAAGAACTACAAAGAAAAAAAATAGTTATGAAAATCTCCCACTTTCTTTTGATGTGCTGCCGTCTGAACTGTACACACACACACACGCACACACAAACACACACACACACACACACAAATCTGAACAAAGACACACGGAGAACCGGCAAATACTCTCACACATGCATGTGCACAGTGTAACTTGCGATCTATGAAATTCATTCTTTCGTTCAATTTTAAACAAAGGTATTTTATGATTTATTTATTTTTAAATTAACCTCTATTTTCAGTCTTACGGTAAATCGCACAATAATGGGGATATTACTTAAGTTAATGGGGTGGAGTTAACTACAATCTCTCATAACTAACCGCATACGATCACTATCTTCTTGTCTTTGGTACGATAGCAAATATTATCAAATTATCAAATAAATATATAAAAACAGGGAGACTAAAATAGCACTATTAAGGTATGTAGTGAGACATATAATTCTTAGTTATTCAGTATGTTGTTCTGCTGTTAAGTACATGCAATACAATACATTAGTCAAGCGAAATAAAAAAAGAGTGAGAAAGCAAGGGGAGAAAAAAGACCCTCAGTGTGTGTGTTTTAATAGGGCTATCTCATTGCCATGAGACTCTCCCCGGTGTGGGGTTACTTTGTCAAGCTGACCTCTCATAGCAGCTGAGCGGCTGAGTTTTGCATACATAATTAACTACAGCTAAATGTCATCTCTCACTTCAATAACTAACGCAGTGGGTGATGCTGCTCTCTCTTTTTGACTCCTAATCCGGAGCGAACCGCCGGCAGAACGAGTATGTGAAAATGAAGTGCTGCTTTTTAAACTCCACATGAGTAAATGAGGGGCTGTAACACTGCAGAGAGAGAGTGAGAGAGAGAGAGAGAGTGTACGCACAGTTCAGCAGCGCCATCTAAAACAATCGTAACCTGTAAAATAAGCTTTCAAATGAACAGATCTCGACGTTTGCAGTTAGTCTACACCCAACAGCAACAACAACCAGTACTTTGGAGCTTGTTATTATGTGTTGTAGATGCTGAGACTGGTTCTGGTAAAGTAAAGTAACCGAGGTGGAGCAACCACGTTCCCAGCACTGAGCTAACATGTAGTTAGTACAGCATGAGAGGGGCTTTACTGTGGGTGGCTCCGCTATACTGGGAAGACACTAGTGAAAATGAAAGCTGTAAACTGAAAATGGGGGAATCTGGTGGACATACCAAAAACCTGTGAGTAGCAAAAGTTTACTGGTGAACTAGATCTGAATGTCATTGATGAACGCTCCTGGCCGACAATGTGAAGGTGTCTCTGTGTGTGTGTGTGTGTGTGTGTGTCTGTTTGCCTGCTGTCGGCTGCCGTAGATGATGATGTAGATGTTGTTTTCTGGGAGCATCGGAAACTGAAACACCAAATTAAAGCCGCGATGTTTGATTAAGTGTGCCAGGTGATCTCAGGAGAGGCGCGCAGACACAACCTCAACCCCCTCATTCATTTGTAAACCTCCAAATGCAGGCTTGAAATACAGGAAGTAGGAGTGTACGCTGTAAATTCCCCCCTTGATTGGGAATACAAATGATCAAATGTACGAGGGCTAGGAATGTATGGGTACACGGTGTCAGCAAAGTAGCGCGAGGCAGAGGAGGAGGAGAATAGAAGGAATTAGGCTGTGATGTGAGAGGGAGCATCTGAAAATAAAGATGTAAGCTGCATTGTAGCACCTCACCTTGAATGTGTGGCACAGAAAGAATAATACATGAAAAAAAAAATTCTTCCGTCATTGGTTTGAGATCAATTGCCGGGATCAAATGAAAATCTGATTCAGTCACACGCTGTTTGTTTTCAGAATTAACAGACTCCTAATTCGCTATTCTTGGATACTTTTAATGACTAGCGCGGTAAACAGCTCCACCAACCAAAAAGCCAATTATAACTTTATCAGCGCAATCTCTGTGAGGAAGAGGAACTGTGGATCTCAGAAAGAGAAACAAAAATACCTTGATCTTACAGGGGGGAAAAAAAAGAAGCTTTTTTTATTGAATATTTCTTTTCAGTGTGCTTGTCAACACATTGATTTTACTGACATGAGCACAGTCTCTCTGAGATTAATATGATTTATTAATGTGTAAAAACTATTGAAACTTTCTGTTCAACTCAGGCAGTCTTAAAATATGCAAAATCCTGCTAAAAATACACTATGTAAAATAAATAAATAAAAAATAATATCACAATGTTTATCCGAAATAACAAAAAAGCACAAATTCAAATAAAGCAACAAAAAAGTTCCTTGATCTGCATTATTTTTTATACAAAGATACCAAAAATATACTTGTTAAAATAGAAAATGTTTATATTGACTTTCAATAAATACAAAAAAAAAAAAAAAAAATAGAGATTGATGTGATTAATTTATTGCCACTGTTTGAAACATACCCCGTTCATTTAAAAAAGACAAATCCAGGACAAAAGTACATTAATGCTGAACCTTTGATTCATACGATGTTTCTAATTTATTTCTCGAGAAAGACTGTTGCATCCTTTTTTGACCCGTTACCAATTACTCTGTTATTCAGATCTTTCCTTTTTCTGCTAAACGGAACCGCTACTGGCATGGTAGCGTTTGTAATAGTCAATAAATCTTAAATATTATGTGTGAAGTTGCAAGGAAAGACCATTAAGGGGCGGGCACTAGTGGAGTCGGTGTAGGGGTCCTGTCTGAAAGGGGGCGGCTAATTCAGGACAACTGTGAACTCTGAACCTGCTAAAAGCACGGCCACTGGTCAGCCGGGCCGCGTAATAGAGTCCACATGTGCTCACAGCCTGCGTCGCCGTAATTAGACGGATCTCTAAAGGTTTGCTTAAATCAACATCAGAGCGCTTTTGTTTTCACTCTTAGTTAGACTTAAAAGACGCACAAAAACTGCCTGTGGCCTTCACCTTTTTAATCCATTTCATGCTTTATATATTCACACAAAGTGATGCTGGGCTTTTTAAAGGGAGAATAATCATTACTTCATAGGTCTCAGGGCCTCGGTTTCACGCTGAATAAAGCCTGAGTGTTAAGCAGCCAGCGTTACAGTGAGAATTAGAGAGACATGAAGAGTGTTTTAATAGCTCAGAAACGACACGCGGCGGCTCAGCCCAGACAGAGAGTCGCTCAGCATTAATCAAAATTTCAGGCCTCTGTTTGACAAACCGCACAATGCCTCGAACATCTCCTCGTGTGTAAACACAAACATCAAATGCCATGTGGCGTGTCCTCATCACTAACAAGCAAACTAACAAGAGACCTGGAATTCCACTCAATTAGTACCTGCTCGCTTCCTTATTAATCTACTAGCCCCGGTGAAAAGATGAGAGGAGACAGGGGGGGAAAAAAAGAGAATCGGAATAAAAACAACAACAATTTGTTGCAATAAATATATTAATGCCAGTGAGGTTTTCCGTTTCAGGTGGTGTAATTTGACATGATATGCGGGCTATGTTCTGTCATTAGTAAAGAAAAATGGTGAGTAGGGGATCAAAGCGAAAAGGCTCTGAGCCTGCCACTTAATTTATCACACGGCAAAGACAAAGGCTTTTCTCTCTGCTTCTGTCGCTTTTCAAAAGCCCCGACTCCTTTTCATGACAAACTCAGTTTGCAATTTAATTTAGGGCTCGAGTCCCTGGGTGCAGAAAAGCAAGCAGGCAGGCAGGAAGTGAGAAGAAGAAGGAGGCACACAGGCAAAGAAGCAGGAGAAGCAAACAGCGGGTGCAAGAAACGTCCAGGCTGGCGGTAAGTACTCTGAGAGAGAGAGACAAGGAGGCAGACAGGTGTCATGAAACTCGAGCAGCCGAGCAGTAAGGCAGGAAGGCTAAAAAGTAGGCAGGAAATTGTATAAAATGTAGGGAAAAGATGGCATCATTGCTGGTTGTAAGGAGGCATTAATGCACGCTATAGCAGTCGTAGTAGGCTGAGCGGTGCTAAATCAGGAGAACCAGAGAAGTGTGGGAGTGTGTGACAAGGTCTGGAGTCTGTGGGGTAGTGGATTGAATTATATATGGCGGGCAGGGCAGGAGTCCGGTAGGCGGTGGAACCTGAGAATATACTGTTAGCAGTGTGGGTAATGGTGCGTCCGCAGCCTCAGCGGGGCCTCACAGAGCAGCTTTAATACATAAACCCAGGAAAAAAGCAGCTAAACAAACAGATTCCTGCTCCGACAAAGGCGGGGAAGACAAGCACGTGTGTTGTTCTCCATGTGTGTGTGTGAGAATGTGTGTAAATGTGTGAGTGACCCCGACGCCGTGGCGATGCTTCCTGTAGCACTGACCGGCGTCAGTGCTCCATTAATTAAAGAGACGACGCACTGGCAGGTGGCTTCACTGCCCACACTGGTAATTGGCCCCCTTCTTCCCACTCTCTCCCCCTAGAAAATCACCCATCTCTGCCTTTTCTCTTCTCTTCTCTGCCTCGTCCCCTCCTCCTATCTCCCGCTCTCAGAAACGTGCCAGTGGGCAGGCAGAAATGCAAGACTTTGTGAAATAATGATTAGAATGGATGGAGATGAAGGGAAGGGAGTTGCACATTTTCCCACAAGCCTGTGATGGTCGGGGAATGCTGTTCGCCTTCAAGCGTCATACGACGCGACGGGAGTTTACTTTAGACAGCCACAATCTGAGGAGCCAGTACTGCAGTCATTAATGATGTGGGGAGGGGACAGAGCCGCACTTTGACAAGTTTCTGCATGTGTATGTGTGTGTTTGTCTGTGTATGTTTCTCTTTGTGCACGTGGGCGCGAGACTCGATGTGAAATAGGAAGAAACGAACCTTCTGTGTGTCATGTGTGATGAGACAATAAAGGTTGAGAAGCTCTGGAAGGTGTGTGTGTGTGTGTGTGTGTGTGTGTGTGTGTGTGTGTCTCACCACGTCACTGGGCAGGTTGTGGAGGTCATCAAAGGGACTCTCCAGGGTGTTGGTGTCCACATTCAGAATGACCACATCCTCCAGTGATCGGCTGCGTACTCTCTAAAAGGAGGAAATGCCCAGTGTTATCAGCAACACAGTAATTTAAAACAACTCTGATCACCATCTCACAATATGGAATACATTTTCAACTGTAAATATTATTACAACATGTCTAACTTTGCATGTAGAAGTTCTTATAATTTCAACAATTTAAAAAATATTTTCTGTTTCTGCATAATGGAACTGAAGCCTTATTTCTCAAAGTGAACCTATTTGTTTTTGCACCTTATAGACATTAATTGTATTTACTATTGAAATTCAGTTGAATCATTTATGTTTTACATATTTTAAATAATAAAGAGCTGGAGAAATATAGTTTAGTTAATTATCAAATTATGAAATGTAGTTGAAAAAGTGTGGCCTAGGTGTGTTTCCTAGCAGACAAAGTAATTTCTCTACTGAAGCCCCAGGAAGGAAAAAAAGCACAGCGGTCACATTTAAAACCACACTGTCATCACACTCCTTTACGATTAACGATGAAATATGGCGCGTATGAAAAAAATATATTAGGACATCTTTACTGTAAAGACACACACATGCTCACAAAATGAAGAATGGCACTGAGAGGAAACAATTGCATTGCGCAAACATTTTCCACACAGCACCGAAACCTCATGCATCAACAACAACGCGGTGATGCTGTGCTGTGCTGTGTGCATTCTGATGGCGACAAATTCAACTATTATTTCAGTGTGGCGCAGGATGCAGGAGGCAGGTGTGTGTGTAGAGGGGGGGTAGTTGGGGGGGAGGCAGCATAGTGTGTGAATTTCTAGTTTGTCACTTTTGTGACAGCCTGTGCAGTGGAGGCTCACATGCTGATCTGGACTAATTATGTAGTGGCGGAAAGGGGGTCTGTCACGGATGCAGAGTGTGATAAATACTGCCACTGCTGCAACTGTCAGACAAATATCACACACACACATATGTGCATTACAACATATGCATTTGCACAATTACACACACACACACACACACACACACACACACACACACACAAACACTTACGTACCAACACTTACACACAAGTGCAAATGTGCGCGTGCGTGCAACATGCATTCACACACAACAGCAGCGCCGGTGACGGCTTGCCCCCCAACCAACACACAGGGTTTAACAATGAAGTAGAAAAGCTCTTTGTTCGCAGATGCTTTTTCTGCCTTTCTCTCTCTGTCTTTTGTACTTCTGGTTATGAGAATGCACACAAGCAAGAAGACAGGGAGATAAAGAGGAAAAAACATTCTGTCAATTTTTTTTATTCAATGTGTTGGAAGATGCCAAAAATTGCCTAACTGAAATTTCAAATATTTTATACCAAAATTAAGAACACAATTCCACAAATGAGGCGCAGCATTAGACCACTGACCATATATATTATACAGAGAGGGAAAACTAACACATTTACAGCATCATCCCTAAGTGCTTTTTTGGTTGTTCTTTTTAAGAAAATCCCCTAAAATTCATAAAATATATCTGATGCAAATTAGGAAACATCTACATTTAATATAACAGAACAGAGTTTTCACATATATACATCAATTTGCAGCAGCATGTATAAATATGCACATACTGTGCAATGAAGCACAATTATATTCATATACAGTAAGTACACACACTCAGAGATTAACTAACGTACCTCCAGCAGACTAAGATGAACTCCCACAAAGTATGGCATGGGGGCACTGTGGATGGAGAGAGGAAAACAAAGCTGTGAGCAATATCAATATCAGATGGGTACAGGCAGTAAAGAAATATTTATGGAGGCTACAGTAGCACAGCACATTTCACACACTGATCTGAACCTTAATGTTTAGGGTGTTAATCTTTAGTTATTTATAAAGCCATAAACTAACATAAATCACAGCCTCTTCTAGGTGAAGATTGGGTGCTTCTATCTGTATTATTATATTTTGTAAACTAAATGCGGTTAGCTTTTTAGCAATTTGAAGATACAATCTGGTTGTAATAAAACTTATTTGATTATTTTAATTTTTTTACTAATTTGAAAAATAAAATTAAAAACAATTAGTGATTACACCAAATATACTGAATGATAAAAAATAAGAATAAAAGCTAAGACTATTATAAAAGTTAAAAAAAATTGATTAGCTGCTAGAAATGATGTGAACTACTGTAATGCAACAGATGTGCACTGGATGCATTGAAACTAACTAACTTTACATGAGATAACATAATCGCAACATAGGCAGCAAAACCAATTATCATCCATATGTTGAGCTTTAACCCAATCATATCACATGTGGGGCACAGCCGCCGACTACAAATCACACTTCAACATTTTTTTTCCCAAGAACCCCCATGACTCTCAAAACAATTAGATTAACCGGTGTGTGTAGCCGGGCAGGCAAATTGATCTGGTGCTACTGGACTGGATTTTAAAAAATAAATAAAATTACCAGGTAAAAACAACAAACAAGTTTCTCCTTCATTCTGACTCTGAGTATTTTCGATTTTCACTCGATTTTCACTTGTTGCTTTAAAAGTTAAAATATGATTCAAAAAGGTTTTGTAATTTTTGGTCTAAAACTTCAGTAAGAATTAATTTACCTGGAAAGACATTACAGAGAAATACTGAGAATACTAATGCTACAACTCTTATTACTACCATTATCTATTATAATAATAAAAATAATATGAACAATAACAACAATAAATGCTTTTGCAGAACATTTTTTCTGACAAAATGGTAAAATCAGAAAGCACAGACAGACTTGCATCACTTTCTAGAAAACTAAAAGGGTTGTAGTGTCAAATGTTTTCATTTTACCCTAAAAACAACAAGCTTTGCTCCGTTATTATCTTGTCATACTTGTTTTTTTATGTGATATTTATCTTCATATTGAAAAGTTAGTGGCAAGGAAAAGCTGAATCATAGTGTACGCTTCCCATCCACCAAGACGAATAAAATCAACAAAAACAGTCAAATAATAGAAACCATTTTTATGATGAGGTTTACAGAGGAGGCAATAATCGGAGAGCTTTGGGTCAGTGTGTTCCTGGCCAGAATGATTCAGAACCGCAGGCTTGTAATCAACTTACAGCAACAGCAAAACAAACAGCAGGCCTGTAGCTCTGAACTCTTTAGCCGCCGTCTTCTCCGTTTCACGAATATACTGACTTTTAACATTTACACAAATACATGCACACACACACACACACACACACACACACACACACACAGCATCTAATATAATTTAGTTATCTCGTCAGAGCATGGATGGAGGATACCCCTATGATTAAATCAGATAATGATGAGTCTTCACAGAGTGTTGAAAATCACATTTTACTGTCAGTGATGAAGAGCTTTTTGAAGCTGACGTGTCCCTTTTGGTGAAGCACTGTACAGTACGCACTATCCAAACTGATTCAATGAAAAACAGCTTCTTTTACATAAGCTGACTTTTTCCACTGCTTTTTTATATATATATATGTACATATCTGAAGTCGATATGAACACATGTACGTTTGTAGATGAGCCGTTTCTTCTGCTCTCGGTTCAGTCAATCAAGCCCATTCAGATTTGTTGGATTTGAGCTGGACGGGTGGTAATGAACCCCTGAGAGGGCGAAGATGATGAGAGCGTGGCGCTAGCGCTGGCATGAAATATGGAGCAAGGTGATCCGGGTCGTTCGTCATGTCGAGGGGCCACACGGGAGAAGGCGCACCGCCGGTGTGGAATCGTGAGAACGACTCGGAGAACGTGTGAACAGGCGTGTCTGCACTTTTACACCGAGGTTTTAGCGGCAGAGCTCGATGCATGACCAGCGCACATGGCACAGTGTGTGTGTCTATGTGTCAGGTGTGTGTGTGAGCGTGCATGTGTTGGAAGGCGTGAAAAGGTGGGGGTGTAAACACGTATTATGATGATCCTGACGGTGTTGGTGTATATGTGTGTGTTTCAGAGGTGGTCAGCCTTACCAGCAGTAGTCCAGAAGATGCGGGGGCAGCACAGGGATGAAGATGTGCTGCCAGTACATAGGAAAGAGCAGAGCAGCCGCACCGTGGACACATGCAGTTAACTACACAGAGAGAGAGAAAGAAGCAAAGGACAAACTCAACACGACTTTCCAAGGCAACACAAAAACTAAGAAAAGGAAATACACTTGCTATGCTCTATGTTTACTGGTAGTTTCAAGATTTTAACTGAAGGTTTGTGTGATTTCAGTCTAAAGAATTGCCAAAGAAAAGTTAAAAAACAGTAAAAATATCTTTGAGCTAAATATATTGCTTGTCTTCTTTTCTTTCCAATACATTTCTACAACTTATTCAACTAAGTTTCTACACTGCCAAAGTCTAAAGAAGAAGAACCACAGCTGGATTTCCTTCTAAACAACATCCTGTTAATATCCAGTTTTGCTTTTTTTAAATCTAGAAATCTGATCGAGGTTGTTGCTGTGGTGATGCTTTCTGTTGATGTGTTTGATTTCATTGAGTTAGCCTTTAATCTTGCTCACAAACAAAAGAACGTGATGCACCGACATGTCTGGTGCTGTTGTGATGAACACGACCTGCAAGCTATTGTTGGAGGAGGAAACTGAAAGCTGGAGATCAACCAGTTGATAGGAGCCTTGTCTTAAAGTCATGACAGAAACAAAGCAGAGGAGAGACAGACTGATGAGGAGGTGAAAAGAAAAAGTACTGACATGAAGAAAGGCAACACATGCTTTACACACAGAGAACAATGTGTCCTCCATATTGATTCATTTGTGGCGGGTCATCGCTGCAATAACATCGCCACTATTGCACATTTTAATAAAAAAATAAATCAAAGCACAGATTCTAACCTGGTTTGAACAGAGAGCAAATACAAGCCCAGTGTTCATAATTAACTGCTTTTCAATTCAATGTCAAAGTGAGAATTGTGCTGTGACCTGCACAAAAACAACAAAAGGAGCCCAAAACAGTGCTGACAGTAACCATAAAAATCAAAATTACCCCGACCACTCTGACCAAGAAATTAAAGAGAAAATAAGCTCCTTTTTTTTTTAACAAATAATGAGAAGCAATCACATGAAGATGGCATTATTTTTCAAAGGAGCTCTCTACGTTGTCAAACCAACATTACACATAAAATTAAAGTCTCCCATTGTCTTAAAACCGGCACCCCCCTCTTGACATCCCATCTCATGAAAACCCAGCTATAGTAATGACCTGCAACACACACACAGAGACACACAGACACGGCAGGGGAAAGAGGCGTTAGCTCATCCCCCAGATTAAAATAACATGATTAAATATGGAAAGAGAACAGAGGTCTGAGGGGCTCCTGCGGGACTTCATTAGGGCAAATTGCCAAAGAATGAAACATGAGTTAGCCAAGAGAGACTGCGGGCTAGGCCAATACCGCCGGGACCCCGGAGCAGCAGCCGCCGTTACACTGCTGCAGCTTCACAGTCAATGTGTGAAGCGGACACACACTATCACACTATCACACACACATACGCACAACTACCAGGAGACCTCATGCTCGCTGACACACACAATGTCACAATTGACCGGCCAAAAGCGGGCGAGCTTGGCGACTGAAAACCACCGCTGCCAGAGGAAGAGAAAGACTGCCCCACCCTCTGAATCCAAACATCAAGACCGGACATCTGAAAAGCCTCAAACAAAAAGTGTGTGTGTTCGTGTGTGTCCTCCCTCCCTGCATGTTTGTTTTTAACTGCATTCATTTTTCACATCGGCTAGAAAAAAAAAAAAAAAGCCATGATCTTTTTTTTATTGTCTCCGTGCATTTCTCTCACACACCCGGTCCCACAATAGTTAGGACTTAATCAACATTTAATTGGTGTCTTGCTCTGTGTATCTGCATATGCATATTTCCGCTGCCTGCCGTCTTCAAATAAAACACAACAATGCCACACTCCTGTCAGGATTAATTCCCCGGCAAACAGTTTGTTTTTTTTGCTAATTCTGAAAATAAATCAATGCTATGAATATTAATGTCTGAAAGTGAGGCACTTGGTGGAAGAGCTACTATCAAAACCATCGCAGCCTTCTCCCCTTTTCCAAAGCGAGGATGGTAAGGGGCCATTAAATTGTGATGAAGGGAGGTCAGCGATCCGGCGGTGGATATACATACACACATACGTACACGCGCACACACTGAGCCGAGCGCCAACAGGCGAGTGTATTCCTCCTCTGGGAGTGCGAGACAAGCCCCAGCCATTCGCTGGTACCAGGAGGTAATGGCACAGAACACCTCGCTAACCAACTCCAATTATCTCCACCAGGCCTCAAGGTGAGCCCCCCAACTGGCATGATTTACTCTCAGGTTGAAAGGGAAAACAGGAGTCTCTCTCTCTCTTTGCTTCTCTTCTTCTCAGGCTGGGTGGCTGGCTTGGGGGAGCTGGCCGAGAGGGGAGGGGTTATTGAAACTAAGATAATGATTTATAAAGCAAATCTAGATATGTTTTCTTTTTATTCGCTATCTCCAAAGCGATGGAGGTGGCAGTGTGCCTGAGATAAGGCAGTTGGAGGGAACTCCAGAGGAATAGTTCACATATTTGCTTCTCTAATTCAGCCTAATACAAAGCCCTGTGTCCTTGTTCAGGTTTTAGAACGAACGAGGCAAAAAGTAAAAGGAAGATAAATTGGAAAAAAGAGAAACCTCTTTTTTTTTTTTCTTCATTTAGAGGAGGGGGGGCTTCACATGAGAGCGGGTCATGAGAGGCTAAGGCTGATAAAATATTTGCCAGGCTGATAAATAATAGATGAGTGGAGCCAAATGGCTTACACGCTCCACAAAAGACCTGGGTGCTTAATATTCCATTCAATGGAGAATCACAGATACAGTCCCCAAGAACAAATACAGGATTAGGTGCTGGGTCCAGTCCTCAGGGACCAGGGCTCTGCCCGGTAATGAGGGGCTGCCTGCCTCTATACACTGTGCGTGTGTGTGTGTGTGTGTGTGTGTGTGTGTGTGTGTGTGTGTGTGTGTGTGTGTGTGTGTGTGTGTGTGTGTTCCCCCTTCCTCTGAGAGAAGCTAACCGATTATACAGCGACAGCCTGCTTCAAAAAGCAGTCAAGGTCTTTGGTTCTGCCCTGAGAGCTTTTTCAGTGCGCTGTAGCCGAGACAGAAAGTGTCCACGCTAACACTGGTTTTCCAAGATCCATTCAACGGGACTAAAGGAAGGAGAGACAGTAAAAGAGAGACATAAAGAGATGGAGAGGAGGAGGAGGAGAAAAGTGGGGGAAGAAGAAAGAGAGAAGTAAAGAGATACAATTTGCATTTCAACTTTGAAGTAGCAATAAACCTAAGCTAAGAGGTCAATAATGGGGTCTGAGTGTGAGTTTGTCCCTTTCCATACGACATACTAATAGTATACAGTAAGTACTACTGAAAGTCTCAGCATACTATTTTTGCAGTTAGTATACAAAAAAATAATTTTATACAAACAGGAAATGAAACAATGTGTCAATCAAACTGGGACTTTGGAATGTCACTACCAATTAAACTTCACAAATAGACATTAAACTGTTTTTCAAAGTTTTAGTAGTTATTTTCTGTTTTCTGCCGTGTTCACAAAGCTGTTTTACCACCATCTACAATTGCTTTTAATACTTTCCAGCTGCGAGCAGCTCCCCCATTTCCTTTTATGCAATGCATTGTGGGACAATAATGTCCATCAACAGCACTGTTTTTTTATGCACACTTGTTAGAGACACTGAACTCTGTCACTTTTGAACCCTATGTACTAGTATGGAATAGGGATACGGCTAATATGTTTGTTTTTTCTGCAAGCTGTATTATGACCATGTATAAAATACGGATGTAGTCTCCATGACGTCACCCAGAGGTTTCTGAAGGGCCGTTGAGAAGCTCAAAGTGGGTGGGTCCGGCCATGGCAGTGACGACACAATCTCGGCTAATCTCCGGGCTAATCCAAATATGGGCAAAGCGGTGGATCGTCCTCGGAGCGGAGGCTGGGTGACGCAGCAGAGCAGACAGCTAACAGCTAGAGACCTGGTGCGACACCCACTTGTCACTCAAAGTGGCCACGCCCTCAATTATGCCAAACTTTAAGCCTTGATATAATTTAAATGGGTGAGTTGTATAAAAATCCATCCCCATACAGGAAAATTAGTTATACAGACCAAAACTGTTTTTTTTAACCAGACTGTAAACATGTTTATTTCTGCTGTAAAGTCATTTTAACATGGGGGTCAAAGGAGATTGACTCGCTTTCGGAGCCAGCCTCGAGTGGCTATTCAAAGAACTTTTTGTCACTTCCACGTTGGCTTCATTTCTCAGCACCGGAGGTTGACGCTTGATTCTGACACATCGATTGACACAATTAACAAATGGTTAATTACATGTGGGCAGATACCCCAAGTCCTCTGACGGCTCTCCGTATTCCTACATCACCATATTCAGACAAACTGTTTCCTTAAAGAGCTGAACCCACCAGGGACCTCAGATCTTCTCAACATCGCAACTCTGAGCTGTGCAGACTGTCAGTAAGCAGTGTGTTTCCACCCACACCATTCCTCTTTACCTGAGCAGCTGGACATGTTGAAGTGAAACGCAGACATAACATGGAGAAACTGCTACCGCGGGGGCCTCGATGCACCTCTTTCACATATTTTTCATATTAAACGGCAGAGTAATGGAGATGAGAACACACACTCATTCCCTCTGCTTACATACTTTTAGATGAGGGAACCCATCGCACATGTTAAATAACAGCGAGAGCGCAGTGTGAGACAAATAGCTGCTGCTGCAGGCAGTGTAATTCAATTTGACAGGAGGAATGGTATCAACAGTCGCTCTTGACCTCTTCACACCAGCCTCAAACACTCATTTCCCCTCCACTAGCCTTTCCTTCCAACTGTCCCTACGCACTATCCAAATTCAATCCTCTCCTCTCCTTTCCCAGCCTCATTTCCATCCCAGCTCTTCATTTCTTATTCTGTTTCCCTCCTCTCATCCTGCTGCCTTCTGTCCACTGCTACCTCTCCCTCATTTCTCCTGTTGGTTTATCGCTGTGTTGGCCTTTCCCTCTCCCCCTCCCCTGCACAGAGTAAGTCGCCAATTACCCGCGCCCTGCTTCTCCCTCTGTTGACAAACGCCGGTGTCAGGCCCGGCACAACGCAGGTGTGCCACAAACAAGTAGGTGGCACGGGGAGAGAGAGAAGAGGGCACGCAGGACGACACGGGTAACAGCTAACGCCGGCCCTCCCACACATGCACACACAGTCACTGACTTCTCTCACGGAAAGACACAAGACATAAGGTACAAACACCTGTGAGCGCCGCACAGACACACAAACAAATGCATGCAAAAGAGACACAAACACCCACACATGTGCACTTACACATTCACAGTGGCACACAAGTCAGACACATGGCACGGGGCTGAGATAAGTCTATTGAGGGGAAGGATGTCCCGATGTTCTGCAGATGCCCAACAACAGAGAGACGCATTAAGACACCCAGGAAGAGGGAGGCAAAGTCAGAGAGAGAGGGAGAGAGGGAGAGAGAGAGAGAGAGAGGTGTAAGTGAGAGACAGATGGACAGAAAATAATATGTCAGCGAGGAAGAATAACTAAGATAGAGAGAAAGTAGAGAAGTCAGGGAAAGAGAGGAGAGGAAGAACAGAGGAAGAGGCAGGAAACAGAGAGACAGCTGGCACTCTAGGGCATGGTGGATGGATAGTTCCTTGTTAGCATAGGCCTGACAGGCTGATGAGAGGGCTGCTGTCAGCCGGTGCCGGGGCCCGGGCTGTGTGAGTTTGGGCGATAGGCTGGGGCAGAGGCTGGGCTCGAGAGCTGGGGGGCCTCGGCAGATGAAAGACGCGGAGGGTGGTGGGGCGATGGTGGTGGGGTCCTCCCAGCTGACTAGTTAGAGGAAAGGCCGATGCAGCCCTATTATACGGCCCTATGACAAGGCTGCACGCTCGGCTGGCTCCCGCCCCTGCGCCACCGCCGACCGGCCTTTTAAAACAGTGGTACCATTCACCTCCGGTCACGAAACAGCAATAAGTCAACTGACGCATTGTTGTAAGATCATGATTTATTCCTTTGCTGTTGGCTGCTTGCGAGATGCGCCGGCCATGTACCGGCAGACTGACACGCTGGGTTCACCGGGGGCTTTAACACAGGCAGCACCTAGAGCAGGCAGAATAAATGCAGCATATCTGTGTGTGTGTGTGTCTCTTTCCACTTTCTATTCCCTGTTTCTCTTTGCTTGGCTGAGAGGCTGGACAGGCGGAGGTGGTGGAAAGCAGCTGGATGGTACTAACGATGTTACTAACAATACCTTCTCTCATACATCCTCTATCTGTGGCAAGCAGACTATAGAAATACTACCTGTCCATCCGCCGACTGCTAACACTCACTTTAACAAACATTTTTTGACAAACTCTGACGTTAATTATATATTTCCCATCCTTTAAGACATTTGATCACAAGGCAGTGGTGTGGATAATGAGCCGGGCTTTTGTGCAGTTAAGTACGTATACACTTCCAGAATCATGGCAGCCATTTCCACTTGAACTAGGAGGTCATTCTACCCAAGAGCAGAAAATAACGCATCACAGGAGCAGTAATAACATCAGGCCTGCTCGTAATCCCAGCGGAGATGTGAAAATACCTTTGTACTACAGTGCCTGACATATATCGCTACCAAACCAAAACACCTCTCTCCCCGAGGAAGATGGATGGATAGACAGATGAGTGGATGAAGGATTGCAGAGGATGAAAGGTTTACAGAGGTAAAGGTCTGACGTGGAAAGCTCTTAAAAAATCCTGTCGGCATAAATTTATTTAAAAAAAAAAAACAAGCCGAGATTAGTCTCAGAGCTGCAGAAAACTATAAATCACAGACAAATATCACCCCCACCCCCCTCCTCCTGCTCAAAAGAAAAACACCTTCACCCTTGAGTCTGATAATTTACATCGTGTAACCCTCGTGTCACGGCACAGTGTGCAGCGTAGACCCTGAGCGGAGTGCCGCTGGTCTGAGGAGCTGAGGGGAGACAGGTGATATTCTCTGAGGGCTGGGTAATTTTGTACAGCTCTCTCTGATTATAGCTCCTATGGGAGACCTTGGGTACCGTTCCCTCCAGCACCCATCACCACCCACCGGCCCCTCCGACTGTTCTGCAGCCTTGTAGATACTAAGGCAGGACCAGCTACGCTACAGATACAGATAGGACTTGGATGACATCACTTCCCTCTCCCCATCTCATCTGCCATAAACATTTGGCTCTGCTTCATCAGCCACACAGATAACAGGGGGGGGGAGGCTGGAATGAGGAACAGAGGGAGGAAGAAAGACACCGAGAGATTTCCTCCCTCACACAGAAGGGACTTTAAATTATGTGAGAGAGTTAAGGCACGCAATAACGGATAATTTAGGGCTTTTTTTGGCCATTAATATGTTGCAGTTATAAGACAAACAGTCACATATAATCCAGCTTTAGTGTGGATTTCACAGCTTGTCAGAGCGCGGTGATAGTGCGGCTGTCTAACTGCAGGATGCCCGGGAAAAGAGGGGGGGTGTGGGGAGGGCAGACAGATCAGTTCAACTCTCTCTGTACAAGTAGCGTAGCCATGTCAGATAAATATTCTCATCGTACTAATTAGGGTTTGATATCCTGCTGGATTATTGATGAAGAGAATCATGTTCAATCTAAGAAACGGTCCCAATATTTGAGCTATATACTTTTTTTTTTTTAAGAGGGCAAATCGGTGTCTGAATTTGATATGAAGCTAAAAATAGCAACTGTGACTCTTCATGACTGTAAATTAGCAACATTTTCTCCTATTATGAGATCATTTTTTGTGATGCAAGCGAGATAGCTGACAAGAATCCTACATCATATTACATGAAAACACAAAGCTAAACATTTTATGACTGAGAGCTTCACCTCAACATGAACTAAATGTTTAGGAAGCTCATCCTTCAAGCGGTTGCAGTGTTTGTTTTCTAACCTATTTCCCCCTCGTGCCTGACAGAGCTGATAACTGACTGCAGCTGAGAGAAATGACTCGTGGAAAGGGATGGACTCACAGTGCTAAGCTTGCTTGAGGTAATGATGATGCGCCGTTCGTGCAGCATACTGGCGTAGAGCTGGAGCATGTTGTTGACGTCCACAGCCACAAAGTACTCTGTCAGGTTCCTCTGGAGATAGACAGGAGCAGAAGGATGTGCAGGTAACAAACTGTCCTTGCTTACAGTGAAGTGTCAATGCTACAGACAGTGAGTGTGCCATAAAGAGAGAACCAGAGTACTGGCTGTAAAAAGACTTGGACTTCCGTCTTTGCACATATTGTTTTGCAGTAAAAAATAAAGGAACGAGAAGTACAGATTTAAACCATCTGATGTAGTCATGTTTGGAGAATAGATAACCTATCAATCAATGCTTGAATTTGTTAGATGATTGATGTTTTCATCTGGTGTCCCTTGTCATAAAGACGTGGGATGCTCAATGCTCGAGCTACAATTTGAATACATAATCAAAACATGTGTTAACTTTGAATCCTCTAATACCAACGGCAATCACTGAACTTCGACATTAAAAGTACAAGCAAGCACCACGGGAGATAAAAACTGAAACAAGAGCATGATGCAATAATTTCAAAAGGTGACAAGTGTATCTGATTAAAAACGATTAGAGGCAGAGACGTTTCCCGAAGAGAGGCATCTCTCTTTAACTCCTTCTGTCTCTTTTCTTTCCTCCATGAATACTTACGCTCTCAGGGATAGTTGGCAGTCCATTGATATCCGGGGCGATGAAGTAGGAGTGCTGCGAAAACACACAAACATGCAGGAGAAAGAAGAGGGAAGGTCACAAGTGAAGCATACCACTCACACAGAAGAGAATGAGGGGAAGAGAGGGGGGGAAGGCCGTTCACTTTGTTCTATGATTTATGGCTCATCCTCAGCTCTGTCTATATGAATTGCTGAGCTGGTGTCTGAACTGTGGCAATGCTTTTATCAGGCCTACAGAACAGAGAAAGCTCAATAGCAGCTCAGCTCCCCGTAGACACAGACTGGGGTGATGTCTCCGGTGGAAAACTGAGTCTTTATTTAAGCATTAAAAAGGCTCGCGGAGCACCAACACACAGTGCGTGCATGTGTGGCGCATGTGCATCCACACACACAGGTTGTTTAGAGGATCACAGGGCTGCCTGTCTCACTTTGGGAGAGCAGGGCAGGTTCAGTGTTCAGATCAAAGGGGCCTGAGAGAGGTGCTGTTTGGAGACAGGTAGACAAAGCACCAACTCAAACACACTATTGTGTTTCTCACACACTGACTCTCCTGTATCCGAAGTACACCTGCGTTTCTCAAGGCCTGCACTCGACCATCTGTTGCAGGTCTTCGCTTAAATCCGCTTTAGCGTCTACAGTACATACTCGCACAGTAGAGTAAAACATTCAAATTGATTTCCTCTTCTAAGACTTCACAGCGTTTAAAGTTGTGATTACTATTTGCTTGTTATGCAAATTGTCGAACAAGTAATGTCAGGCTATTACACAGTCAGTGTTTTCTCTAATAGTTGTTTGATTTGTGGCAGGAAAAATGGCATCCAACACCTGAGAGTTGGTTGCAAAACAGCATTGCATCCACGACCTCAGCCTGATTAGGAAAAAATCTGCACTTTGAAAGGAGCTTTGAAAGGAATAAATAGGAACGAATAAATGCCTTAAACAGAAGACAACCTAACAGTAATACATTACATAACAAACAACATGATTAAGAGTATGCAAACATAAGAGGAGTCATTCAAAATCAGCAACCCCACCGAAAGTACCACCACCGAGACAGAGAGACGTCTTTGATTATAGAGACATGCGAACGCAGAAGAGAGAAAGCCTGTCACAGTGAAGTCAGACAGTAAATTATGGAATTTAGAAAATCCACAACAATGGAAAAACATCAGCTTATTGTGGCGAGCAGGGTCGTGACAATTTGACTTGAATCTGTGTCAGTTTGAACAATGCTCTCTCCCACGACATCACTTATCTATTATTAGCATTGTTTAGCTAACAGATTCAACAATGTCAGATAATTAGTGTTTAGCCGTGAGCACATTTCATTATATAAAGTGCTGCTGGTCTGTATTGCTCTGGCGCCTGACACTGAAATTTCTCAAAATTAAATATCCATAAAGCAGTAGGGCTGTGTATTGGCAAGAATCTGGCGATACGGCATGTATCGTGATGCAGGGGTTACGATTCAATATATTGCAATTTTTTTAATCTGATTTTAGGGAAAATGTCATAGTATAAAGAACACTCTGCTATATGCATAACATCTGAGTAAAATCAGAACAGTAGGATCGGCATTTGCATTTATCACAGTCCCTGTAGCATCCAACAGCATTGCACTACTGTGCAATCTGTCTGCTATGAATCTTTGCATGAAAACTGTTAATTAGAAATCAATAGTGTTTTTGAGAATCGACACAGTATCACAAAACACAATATCGTTGATACTCAAGTGTATCAATATTTTCTTAGACCCCTAAACAGCAGTGGGAAATTTCAAATTTCTACCAATTGCTAAAAATCCAATTACCACCAGTTAAAACAATGATGCTTATTAGTCTTAAGTGACAGTGTTTAAGCTGTTAAAGCATTAACAGACAGTAATAATGAAGAAAAAGTAATGGCAGAACATAACCACTTACGTTTTGTCTGTGTTTGACATTGGAACATGTTTAATGTAAAACAAACTAAAATGTTTCACACCCTTAAGTGCATTTAGACTGAAAAATGTGAAAACAATTATCATGAGTAAACAATCATCATATTCCCAGAGGACGGTCATTGCTGTAGTCAAGCGATGAACATGCAGCGCACACAAACACTAAACTGGAACCAACACCCGAGGCTTTGCCTTTTGAGATTTGTTTTTATGGACAAAAAATACTGAGCATATCTGAGCATAAGCAACTCCTACGCCCCCTTCTTTATGGCAAGTGAATTTGTTTAAATGTTTGAATTACTGCAGACATATTTTCATGCATATTTTGCACAGCTACCATTACACCTCGACAGCTACAAAAAAAACAACATAATTTTTGACATTGCAGTTAAAGAGGTCTTTGCATTAAGTAAAGAATCTGTTAGAATTGAGCAGAGGCACTCTTCTACTGTTTCCTGTTTCCAGTAGCAGCTACAAAAGTTAAAGGGACTGTATGTACGTTTTTACACATATAAACATTTTTTAATCGTTTATATCTCCTTGGAGAAAACTTTACATAGTGGCAAAACGGTGGAATTACAACTTCCGTGTCCGTCAAGTGATGCCATTGGGCCCAAAAATACTTTTTCCCATAGGCTTACATCGTTAAAGAGACGTCTGTAAATCAGCAGATATTTTCGTTTGACGTAACTCAACTTCCCAGTACGAACACTTAAATAGCCCTCATTTAAATCATTACGTCCTAAAAGTTATAAAACGCACTAATAGCTGAATCCAGAGTTATCTTCCTTCCTCCGTTCATGTGAATGAGCCCCAGACCGAGGCTGGAGCGAGGGCTGGGAGGTGGAGTTAAAGGAAACGCTAGTGCACCTGCTCTATGGGCCCAATGGATGCGTAAAATCGGTGGATGGTCTGGGTACTTTTATACTCAGTAGTCAAGCTTTTTCTGCTTCATATACCACTGAGCAACTTTTATAGGAATGAACGAGGCCCCGCCTTTGACGCCGTATCCAGTTCTCTTTATACATCCATGATTATACCACGCAACGTTCAATAACGGTCACTTGATATACTATGTCACTTGCTCTGCGCAACCCCTCATTGTACTCCGTCACTTGCTCTGATTCAATGCGAAAATGTCAACATTCAACGTATCTGTGGTTTGCAGAAATGTACAATGCCAACATTTTTTCCTGGCAAGTGGGCAAGATGGCTAGACAGCTAGCAGACTTTATAAAAAATACACAAATACACTAGATAGTTATAGATACAAAAATGCTTGTAAGAGAAAGTATATTCAAATTTATACATTTAAATGACTTACACTTGAGTGAAGTGAAATGTTTCACAGTAAACCTCACTTATCTGGAGCTCTTTCCTGATCACATTTTCACTTCTCAGTGGCACTTGTAGGACTTCTTAGTTTTTGTAAAATCATTAAAAGATGACAGTGGATCATAAAAATTCACATTTGAATAACTGTTGCTCCTATCATAGCTTGTTAATTAACTCGCCTTGGTAACTCTCACTCTTACACCGGTATGCAATGAGGGTACAGATGAGCTGAATTCTGCTTCCACTGTAATCCTGACCTGCTTACATTGAGCTCAATGCTACATCGCCTAAAATCCGTCAACTGCCAGACAAGTGGATTTTAAAATCTTTGCTCCTTTGTCATCTTTATAAACAATACTGTGTGCGGGAAGGGAAGCATATTCATAGTTGACTGAAAAGAAGCCTAATAATATAATAACTGAAATGAAATAAAAGAGTAATTAAATAAATAAAATTGTAATCAAAGATCAGGGACTTGAGGCACAGAACAACCCCCCATAATAACCATACATACAGTCTCTCTGTCTTTCTTTTCCTGTGCTCTGTGTGCTAAATAATGTTTCCCCGTTGGTCTACAATTTCATGGCACTGTGATAATCACAAGCCATGCTCCTCAACTCAAGCCAGGCTTTCATTGGGCTGTTTGCTTGCTTATCTGCATTTTTCTTTTTCTTTCGAAGACATGTTTGTATAAAAACATTGAAAGTGGGTTAACTGGAGGGGCATCAAGGAGATTTTTTGAGCACAATTGCCTTTGCTTTAAACATAAAGAGGGAAAAAAAAACTTTTGATATTCAGAGAGAGAATATAGCAGTGTGGAATGGCATTAATCATTTACAAAGTTTGATTGTTTTCCAGAGGAGAAGAAACATACACCAAGGCCCAGGATAGTTTGTTTTTGTTATATTTAAAAAGATAGCGCAGCTTATTTGGCCAAATTGGAAAGCCGCGGCTCCCATGCGATTAGTACAGCAGCGGTTTCATATTTCATAGCAGCCTTCCCTCCTCCCGTTTCTGCCGCTCACTCATTCCCCTCCACTCACCGGCTCCTTGCTTCGCCGATCTCTCAGTACTTGCCCAGTGGCAATATACAACTGCTCATTCTTGCACAATGAGAGAGGGAGATAGAGAACAAAACAGGGTTCATACATGAAAGGGGACAATGATCCTTCTTCTTGGCTGCCATGATAAAACAAAAAACACTCTTTTAGGGAATAATTCTGCTTCATCAATTAAATATCAAACTAGTGGCTTCTCCAGAAGAGGCATGGAGCCATCACCTCTGTTCTCCGGGGCTTCTTTTCCAATGAAGCTCCGAGATGCAGATGAAAAGATTTTGTTCACACATACAGCTGATAGAAAAAACTGACACAAAGAAAAAATAAAATCACAAGGAATCTTTACTGACCTTGTTAACCTTCATATAGATGTATTGATTACCTCATATTAGTCTTGTTATGGTGTAAATTCATCTGTGTAATTAGATGCGTATCCTTCTGAGATCTACGCCGCAGAAAAAGACCCAGAGTTGCTTTTTTAATTGGTCCAAAAAAAGGAGTGGAGGTCCTCAAGGACAAAGGCTAACACTGAAATTCTTTTGATCCCATTACGGTGTGGAGTCTAAGCAACTCAAAAATAAAGACATTAGTGAACAAAACACTATGAGTTTAGCAGTCCCACTGAAAATCATTACATTCTACTTATATAGGCCAGGCTTACGGGAGCGAAAACTGTTTAAGAGTGAGTGTTTTATGTAGGAGCTGGGAACGCACAAGGAGAGATTGTGTCAGAGTTAACACAACCACCGGCTGACTTTGAGGGACCCGGGCTCGTTAAGCCGTTTGATAAGCAGGAGACATGACGAGTTGTGAGAGGACCCTTCGAGTTTAAACATGTCCAGCCCAGGCTTATCACACAAAAACCTGTTAGCGCCACTTCTTGTTTCCAAACAGAGTGTCAGTCCTGGGCCCTCTGTGTCTCTCTGTTCCTACCTAGCGTTTCTTAACCTCCTCCTGCTCTGCGCTTTCTGTCATTCCCTCATTTATGTCGTCCATTTCAACCTCTGTGCTTTGTCGATCTCTCCCTGTTCCTGCCTGTCTGCCCTATTTTTTTCTGTCTGTTTTTATGCCATCTCTGTCTCCTCCTCTCGTCTTTATGTCAATTTCATTTTATTCCTCATTATTCCTCCCTTTGTCTCCACTTTTTCTTCTATTATAAATGTTGTCTTTAGTGTCTCTCGCTCTACTTTTAACTTTCTTCAGCCAACCTCTTCTTTTCTGCAGTCTCCTTCCTGATGCAACACACTACTACAGTAACCTACCTGTCCCTCTTTCTAGCTCTACTCTCAGCTGTCTTGCCTCTGATAAGGGGGAATACGAGATCTATACCTACCACACTCAGGTTGACTGGCGTGAAGGGCTTTGGCACAGGCAGATCATAGAGAGAATTCAGCATGTCATTCAAGTCATTTTCCTGGGGGAGAGAAACAAACAACAAAAGGAAAAAAAAAAACATAAGGACACATGAATTTTATTTACTTGTTTTGTTGATGTCACGAGTTATGTGTCAATCTTAACAACGGTGCTGGGACAGGCGCTGCTGCAGACCAGAGGGCAATCCTGCAGCGAGGCCTGAAGGGCTCCAAAAACTTCCGACTGACATATGTTTAACGAGCAATGGCGAGGTTAAAAGACGGCTGAGCGTAGGGCTGCAGACGCTTATTATCCGCCAGCGTTGATTTACGGCCAAGAGCGGGCTGTCAGTAATTAAGCGGGGGTCCCCCGCTCCAAAGACAGGGGCTTTAAGAAGCCGTCAGAGAGAGCTAGCTTGACCACAGAACAGGACCCGAGATTATTCTTTCCAGCATTTATGAGCTCTGCGACAAGATTGCTATTTACACTCGGGCCTCTGGCTGAGGAGAAACTGAACAAACAGTTTGCAACTTGTACTTAAACTAAACTAACTACAGCGAACGCAGAGGTTGTTGTTTGTTTTAGATTTCTATTCGCCCTCTCAGAGAACTTTTGTTTTGGTTTGGCTACGAACCCTTGCTTGTTTGAGGAAATGCGTGTGAGTGTATATGTATGTGCGAGCCAGAAGGAAACAGAAACTCGAGAGGAATGGGCGGCAATATACAGTAAGAGAAGGAGAAGGGTGGGAGGGCGGGGGCGTTAGGGTGTGTGCAATCGAACAGCCTCCTGTCATGAGAGGCTCAATGCTCACACGCATGGTCAGCAACACGGCCTGGGGAAACAGTTCATTTACCCCTCGCCTTAAACCCTCATCGCTCTTCTGTCTTCCCTCGTCTGTCAACATCTCCCTCTCGCCTGGAACGGACAGCGGGGTAAATAGAAACCAAATCATGCACACTAACACTTCAGTCACCCAGGATTTCCAGCAATCTTTCTGTCTCTCTCTTCCTCACACACAAACCGGTCTATTCTACTCGTCTGTGTCTCTCTCTATATTAGACTATCCCGCCTCTCAATCACAGAAATGTGTTGAATGTTTATGCGTTTGTGATTGTCTACTTTAGCAAGCCTCTCCGTCCTGATCATTGCTCTCTAAGGGTCTTGGAAGAAGCAGTGACTACATGACAATTGAAAGCGGTCCCAAAGCTCTCTGCGTCTCTCCCTTGCTCTGCCTCCCTCCCTCGTCTTCTCGCTTCAGTCTAAACATGGGAACATCACCTACACCCTCTGCGCTCGACGCCGCACATCTCCCCAGTTTGTTGCATATTTTACATTTCCCCTCCCTTTGCTAGTACAATGCAGCGAATAGTCAGGGGAAAAGACTTTTGTGAAGTGCGAGCATTCGTGTGTACGTACGTGTGTGTGTGTGTGTGTGTGGGGTTCGTAACGATTTGTTTTCCAGTAAATCATCAGGAATAACTTCCAGTGTCAGATCAGCGTTTGGTCTGTGAAATGTCAACATTGTTGCCGCTAACAACAGGAGCCAAGTGGAGCCCGAGACGGCGAACAAAACTTCCACACAAAAGACAACATGCAGAAGAAGAAGAACAGAATGGAGGGAAATATCTTTAACCACAGTACAGTTTCAAAAACACTAAACTGTGTGCTTGTTTCTCAGTCAAATCAAACCGCCACGTCTTATTTTTACCATGTACTTACACTGCACCACATACACAATTAGAAATACATAATGATTACCTGTTGTTTTGTAAGGTAGTCTGCCAGAGTGTTTAGCAGCTTGTAGTAGATTTCAAACCAGGGTAGATAACTGCAAGAGCGAGAGAGAGACAAATGTATTAATGACAAATTCAGTTTATCATCTTCTACAATAAACACACAGGATGTGCTTCAGCATAAATGTAGAGAGATTCAGTCATCACTATGTCTATAAATAATTCCCCCATCTGCTGGACAGTAAATATGTAAACAGCACTGAGTTTATAATGTATAGCCTTGCTATATTACTGTGTGTATGTACTGGCTATTGCTTAAGGATCAAATGCACACAGGTCATTGATAATGGATTCCCAGCTACTCTAAAGCACAGAGTCAATGCTACACTGGAAAAAAAAGTAAATGCTATCTAGCCCGTATTATGACATTCATGGTACCGAGGCCCACCGCATGCTAAGGATTCCTGTCATGTCTGCCCTTTAAGCCAATAAGAAGGGAGGATAGGAGGAAGAAAACAAACAAACAATGGATTTGAGATTCTTTAACAAAAAAAATAGCTTTCATGTGATGCGGAGGGATGGTAAGGTTTACAAGCATGCTGCTCACAGATGCACAGGCTTAACAAAAATGCAGCCCAAGATGCCTCCTGCCTCCCCCTCCTCCTCCTCCTGCCCCTCTCTGTGCCTCTTCTTCTTATGCCCTTCGCATATTAAAAAAAATTGCCTTATGCAATTAATGTAAAATAAATAAATTCATTAACAAGCTCAAAATAATTTATACCGCGGTGTTTGTGTTAAAGCTAATCACGGAGTACACCCACCATAAGCTAAAAGCATCTGCAGCATGGCTTTCTTTACAAAGTTGACATATTCTTGGCCAACTTGCTTTCTAGGTGGAAGATGGCCAACATTTTTTTTTTTTTCGGCATAAAAGAGGGCTCAGTTCATTAATGTTATGCAATCAATAATACAAAAAAAAACACGGTGTCCTATCAATGTATTGAATTTGTATCTAGTTTGAGGTTTTTAACATGCAGTTTTGAACACTGCATGAATAATGATTCTAGATAAGGGCGATGATATAAACAGAAACTCCCATTAATGCTTCATTAACTTGTCTGAACTCAGGGTTGAAAAATAAATGAGTGGCCAAAATGAGCAAATCAATCAAAAGTACATTTGCTCACTAAGAGTGTTTCTTAATGTTAATAAGTGAATTCGCTGTTGAATAGAAGTCATTAAGACAATAATTTCAATCAAAATTAAAGAGCAAACAAAGAGCTTAAATCTGCAGTTTCTTAGTTACAATAAATAATAAATTGGTAAGAGTGATGCTTCGATTGTGTGTGAGTTTATAAGACAGTGGAGTCCTGCTCAGGCAGTTGGCTGGAGACTGAGGAGTTTCCAGGGCATGGGTCACTGGCTGCTCTGTAGACTGGAATTAACAGACAACAAGAAAAACAATAAAGTGAACCTAATGCAAATTTTCATATCGCTAAATCCGCAAGGGGCCAATGACAGGCCAGGTTCCCGGAGAAGTGCAGCCAAGCGCACCAATCAGAGGGGCTGAGTGACCATTAGCCTGAAACAATCAGCCTCTTAGCATGCCAGTATTTTGACGTCTGTGTGAAGATTTACCGCAATCAGGTCACATTCGCAGGAGAGCCTGAATCAAACACGCGTATGTTAATTCACATGCTGACCGGATATCAACGTCAAGACCTATTTCTGCCTATATATCTGCATACGGGGTCAGTTTACATTTAGCAATTACACAAAAAGTTCAGTGTGATATAATGACTGAGGGGGAGAACAAAGCCTCTGTATTATCTGCCTCCTGTATGTGGGTTTAAGAAGCCAGGCATCTGGACATTAATCCTTCATTTTTCACAGTTGAAGGGGATGTAAATAGGACTCTCGCTGTCAGAGCAGCCGTCAGGCCTCACAGATCTCACAGTCATTACACTCCTACACCAAGGTGCTGTAAATCCTTTGTTTTAGAGGAAAACGCATGATCGCCGGAGAAGGCAGCCAACCACAAATTATCAATATTCTTCTAACACCTCCATAGGTAATGGGGTTTTCATGCTTTATTCAAATGCAATAGAATGAATATAACTTAAAGATGTACTGTTTTGTTCTACTTATCCCTCCCCACCCCACCCCTGCTCTGCTCTGCTCTCTCTGTTGATGCAAAGTTAAAGTTTGGAAAGCTTAGAGAGATACTCCTACTCATCACAGTTCATTGCTCAGATCTGTTTGTGCTTCGCAAATCCTCCGATAGAGAGAGCGAGGCATCAATCACAGGAGAGCACGGCGTGTGGGGGCCCCGCAATCTCTCCTGCCATTTTAAACACATGTCTTCTCAAAGTGCCATGTACTCCAAGAATGAACCAGTTAATCTGCGGTCCACTCGCAGCCCGTACGTCGTGCTCTTCATCCCCGGCTCTGACTACCTAGCGGCACGGTAATATCTGACACAAGACAGGGGCATAGAGCTGCCTTTGGAACTCACAATTATGCTATTATGGACACAAACACAGCTGAAATAAGCTTCTCAAAATTTGTTTTCACAAGGATTGTATATATCCAGAGTGAAATAAAACTATTCATACTCATACTCATACTTTATCTACACACGTCAGTAGTTAAGGTGTTTGATTAACTCTTTATATTGGAGCACTTTTTGCTGCCATAAAGTACCTGTTGGGTGCTAAGCACGACACTTATTCCTGTTCCTTAGATGAGTCCTAAATCTCCTTTAATGCACGGGCACCTGTAATCGTAAGTCATCTTACACTTTGTAGACAGCTCAGTGGAAGATTTCATTACACCTTTACTTTCTCGGGTTAAGGGTTAAGCACAGGGAAGGAAGTGTCCTCCGGCAATCCGCTAAGTGACCACAAACTGGAGCGACGCAGTCCCTAAAATACATCCTAAAGCCTCAGCTATTAAATAAAACTCAGGAAATGCACATTTTTCCTGAACAAAAATTCCGTCAAAGGTGAGAGACAAAGAATGAGAGAAGATGGGGGTATAACAGTATAAAATAGAACAAGTTAAAATTAGCTTTTCTTGTTTTGTTGAGAATATGCCTGAGGGGAGCGTGGCCCTCTCGGCCACTGCTTCAGCAGCGAGACTACAAAGGGCTGTCCACATAAAACTGTCCTACTCATTAAGGCACTTCCTCCTGTAAGCAGAGGTGACAATTTTACGGTCCCAGCACTTCAACAATCACACAGACGCAAACTGTTTTAATTACAAGATCCATGGGAAATTATAGTTTAAATGAAAAAATAAACTAGACACATTTTAAATGATAATTCTTTAGGATAAACAACTTACATTATCTGTGGGTTTTTTCCTGTTTTTTTTTTGTTATAATTT